>NW_027140402.1:0-313556 GCF_036365525.1 Heterodontus francisci
TTATGAACGACATAGGCAGGAAGAGAGATGAGGTTCTGCAAAGTGAATATAGGGAGTTAGGCAGAAGGTTAAAGAGCAGGACCTCTAGGGTTGTAATCTCAGGATTACTCCCTGTGACACGGGCTAGTGCGGGTAGGAATAGGAGGATTAGGCAAATGAATGCGTTGCTGAAGACTGGCGAAGGCGGGAGGGCTTCAGGTACTTGGATCATTGGGATCTCTTCTGGTGCAGAGGTAACCTGTCCAAGAGGGACGGGTTGCACCTGAACTGGAAGGGAACCAATATCCTTGTAGGGAAATTTTATAGTAATACACGGGAGGGTTTACACTAGTCTTGCAGCGGGGGTGGGACCCAAAGTAGTAGTCTCTCCAATGAGCTGGTTGAGGCAAATGGAGAGGTTAAAGCAAGCAAGTCCAGTAGGCAGGCCAGGCAGGGGCAGGACAGGGAGCGTGGATGGTCTGGTAGGCTAAACTGCATTTACTTTAATGCAAGTATCCTTACAGGTAAGGCAGATGAACTCAGATCATGGATCGGTACATGGGATCGTGATATTGTAGCGATTACGGAAACGTGGTTGTGGGATGGGCAGGACTGGCAGCTCAATGTTTCGGGGTACCGATCCTTCCGGCGTGACAGAGGTGGAGGTAAGAGAGGAGGGGGAGTTGCACTATTGATTAGGGAGGACATCAGTACTTAGAGAGGATACCCCGGGGTGAATGTCCAGTGAGGCATACTGGCAGAACTTAGAAATAATAAAAGGGTGATCCCTTTGATGGGATTATACTATAGGCCCCCCAATAGTCAGAGGGAAGTGGAGGAGCATATATGTAGGGAAATCACAGATAGGTACAGGAATTATAGGGTTGTAATAGTAGGTGATTTTAACTTCCCTAATATTGACTGGGACTGCCTTAGTGCTAAGGGATCAGATGGGGACGAATTTGTTAAGTGAATCCAGGATTGTTCTCTGAAGCAGTACGTGGATGGCCCGACTAGAGAAGGGGCTACACTCGACCTCCTCTTAGGAAATGAGGATGGGCAGGTGGTTGATGTGTCAGTGGGGGGACATTTTGGGACCAGTGACCATAACTCTATTAGCTTCAAGATAGTTTTGAAAAAGGATAGGACTGGTCCTCAGGTTGAAGTCCTAAATTGGGGGAAGGCTAATTTCCATGGCATCAGACAGGAACTCTCAAAAGTTGAATGGGAGAGGCTGTTTACAGGTAAAGGGACGTCTGGCAAGTGGCAGGCTTTTAAAAGTGAGATAGGAAGAGTTGAGGGCCAGCATGTTCCTGTTCGATGGAAGGGCAAGGCTGGCAAGTTTAGGGAACCTCGGTTGACGAGGCATATTGAGGGTCTGGTCAGGACAAAGAAGGAGGCATACGTCAGGTATAGGCAGCTGGGATCGAGCGAGTCCCTCGAGAAGTATAGGGGATGTAGGAGTACACTTAAGAATGAAATTAGGAGGGCGAAAAGGGGCCATGAAATTTCCCTGGCAGATAAGATAAAGGAGAATCCTAAAGGATTCTATAAGTATATTAAGAGTAAAAGGGTAGCTAGGGAGAGAGTAGGTCCCCTTAAGGATCAGTGTGGCAATCTATGTGTGAAGCCACGCGAAATGGGCGAGGTCGTAAATGAATATTTCTCGTCTGTATTTACCGTGGAGAAGGTCATGGAAGCTAGTGAGTTCAAGGGAGGGAACAGCGATATCCTGCAGCATATCAACATTGCAAAGGAGGAGGTGTTGGAGGTTTTGAAGCGCATTAAGGTGGATAAATCCCCTGGGCCTGATCAGATGTATCCTAGGATGCTATGGGAAGCAAGGGAGGAGATTGCTGGGGCTCTGGCAGAGATTTTTGTATCATCGGTAGCCACGGGTGAGGTACCGGAAGACTGGAGGATAGCTAATTTGTTAATTAATAAATTAAATAACAAATCATGTCGCCTCTTCCTCTTCTCAACCCTGGCGGAGACAAGCCTAGCTTGTCCAATCTTTCCTCGTAAGACAGCCCACCCATTCCATGTATTAGTCTAGTAAACCTTCTCTGTACTGCCTCCAATGCATTTACATCTTTCCGCAAATAAGGAGACCAGTACTGTACTCAGTACTGCAGAAGAGGTCTCACCAATGTCCTGTATAGCTGAAGCATAACCTCCCTACTATTGTATTCAATTCCCATGGTGATAAATGATAACATTCTATTAGCTTTCCACATTACGTGCTGGACCTGCATACTAACCTTTTGCAATTCATGCCCTCGGACACCCAGATCCCTCTGCATCTCAGAGCTCTGCAATCTCTCACCATTTAGATAATATGCTTTTTTATTCTTCCTGCCATAGTGGACAATTTCCCACTTTCCAACATTATACTCCATTTGCCAGGTCTTTGCCCAATCACTTAACCTATCTATATCCCTTTGTAGCCCCCTTATTGCCTCTTCAAAACCGACATTCCTACCTATCTTTGTGATCAGCAAATTTAGCAACAATACCTTCGGTCCCTTCATCTAAGTCATTCATATAAATTGTAAAAAGTTGAGGCCCCAGCACAGATCCCTGTGGCACACCACACCACTTCTTGCCAACCAGAAAATGACCCATTTATGCTGACTCTCTGTTTCCTGTCAGCTAGCCAATCTTCTATCCATGCCAATATGTTACCCCCGACACCATGAGCTTTTATTTTCTGCAATAACCTTTGATATGGCATCTTATCCTTCTGGAAATCGAAATACAATACATCCACTGGTTCCCCTTTATCCACAGCACATGTAACTCCCTCAAAGAACTCCAATAAATTGGTTAAACATGATTTCCCTTTCAAAAAACCATGTTGACTCTGCCTGATTACCTTAATTTTTTTCTAAATGCCCTGCTATAACATCCTCTGTAATAGCTCCAAACATTTTCCCTGAGACAAATGTTAAGCTAACTGGCCTGTCGTTTCCTGCTTTCTGTCTCCCTCCCTTTTGAATAAATGAGTTACTTTCACTCTTTTCCAATCTAACGGAACCTTCCCGAATCTAGGGAATTTTGGAATATTAAAAGCAGCGCATCAACTATCTCACTAGCCAATTCAGGACCTGGTGACTTGTCAACCCGCAGCTCCAACAATTTGATTAGTACCACTTCCCTGGTGATTGTAATTTTCTTGAGTTCCTCCATCCCTTCAATTTCCTGATATACGGCTAATACTGGGATGTTATTTGTATACTCAATAGTGAAGACCGATGCAAAGCATCTGTTCAATTCATCTGCCATCTCTTAATTATCCATTATTAATTCCCCAGACACACTTTCTATCGGACCAACAGTCGCTTTGTTAACTCTTTTCTTTTTAAAATATCTATCGAAACTCTTACTGGTTGTCTTGAGATTTCTTGCGAGCTTTCTCACATACTCTAATTTTACCTTCCTTATCAATCTTTTAGTAATTCTTTGCTGTTTTTTTTATATTCTGTCCAATCATCTGACCTGCCTCCCATCTTTGCACAATTATACGCTTTTTCTTTAAGTTTGATAGTATCTTTAACTGTTTTCGTGAACCATGGATGGTGAGTCCCACCTTTGGAACTTTTCTTTCTCGTTGAAATGTATCTATTCTGTGTATTCTGAAATATCCCCTTAAATGGCAGCCACTGCATCTCTATTGACTTATCCCTTAACCTAATTTGCCAGTTCACTTTAGCTAGCTCTGCTTTCATGACCTTATAATTGCCCTTATTTAAATTTAAAATACTAGTCTGGGACCCACTCTCCTCTCCCTCAAACTGAATGTAAAATTCAATCATATTATAATCGCTACTACCTAGGGGCACCTTAACTATGAGGTCATTAATTAATCCTATCTCGTTGCACAATGCCAGGTCTAGTATAGCCTGCTCTCTGGTTGGCTCCAGAATGTATTGTTCCAAGAAATTATCCCCAAAACATTCTATGTACTCCTCATCTCGGCTACCTCTGCCCATCTGAATTTTCCAGTCTATATGTAGATTAAAATCCCCCATAATTATCACTGTACCTTTCTGACAAGCTGCCATTATTTCTTCCTTCATATCCGATTCGACAGTGTGGTTAATGTTAGGTGGCCTGTACACCACTCCCACAAGTGACTTCTTGCCTTTATGGTTTCTCATTTGTACCCAAACTGCTTCTACATCGTGATCTCCTGAACTTAGGTCATCCCTCTCTATTACGCTAATACCATTATTAATTAACAGAGCTACCCCGCCACCTTTTCTTCGCTTCCTGTCCTTCCAAAATGCCATGTCACCTCCAATATTCACATCCCAATCTATGTCGCCCTGCAGCCATGTCTCTGTAATGACTATCAGATCGTACTTATTTATTCTATTTGTGCTCTCAGTTCATCTGTTTTGTTTCGAATGCTCCATGCATTCAGATACAGAGCATTTAGTTTTGTCCTTTTATTATTTTTGTCACCTCTAGCCTTATCTGTCGATTTACTGTTAGATTTGTACATTCTGTCCCTTCCTGTCTCGGTCTCTTTATCATTTCCCATATTTATACTTTTCTCTTTTGCCTTGTCTCTCCTCCTTGATTCACCATATCTTCCCAAATTTGATCCCTTGCCCCCACTATTCAGTTTAAAACCGTCTCTACTTCTCTAGTTATTTGGCTCGCTAGAACACCGGCACCAGCACGGTTCAGTTGTAGACCGTCCCAACGGCACAGCCACCACTTTCGCCAGTACTGGTGCCAATGCCCCACGAACCAGAACCCACTACTACCACACCAGTCTTTCAGCCGCACATTACTTTCTCTAATCTTATTTGTCCTATGCCAATTTGCACATGGCTCAGGTAATAATCCAGAGATGATTAACTTTGAGGTTCTGCTTCTTAATTTGCTGCCTAGTTCTTCATACTGACTTTGCAGAACCTCTATCCTTGTCCTGCCTATGTCCTTGGTACCGACATGGACCACGACGACTGGATCCTCCCCCTCCCATTGTATGTTTCACTCCAGCCCTGAGCAGATGTCCTGAATCCTGGCACCGGCAGGCAACACAGCCGTCTGGACTCTTGCTCTTTGCTGCAGAGAACAGAGTCAATCCACCTTACTATACTGTCCCCTACTACCACTACATTCCTTTTTTATCCCTCTTTGAGCCGCAAACACGTACTGCAGACGTGTTTGCCCTGGATCACACTGGCATCCAGGAGCTCTCACATGCTGCAGCTGTGACACATCACCTGTCCTGTCATCCTTAAAGTGTTTCAATTAACTACTTAAATATTTTATTCAATTATTCATTTTACTGTATATTTTATTAAACTTACCACTAGTTTGTTTATTATTTTAAACGTTAGAACGAAAATGAACCTTAATCACTTACCAGATGTGCATCAAGCAGGTCGGTTCTTCCAAACCAATCAACTACCTGCTTGCGTGTGATGTCACAGCTTACCAGATCCTCACCAAACAGCTCCTTCCACTGCACCGAAGAAAGAACCAAATCCTGGATACTCACCCCAGCGGCTCTCTGATTCCCTGCTCTCACTCTCCATTGTGACGTCACTCCTCGATTTTTTTTTCCCCCTGCTCTGCTCCTCTCTCTCTCCAAGTCTGTGCTTTTGGCGCATTTCTTCATTTGTTGTTCCGTTGTGCTCTTCTGTTTCTGGTCCAAAATCTGACTCTGATGGGACTTGAACCCACAACTTTCGAATACCTTCTTAATCATTATTTAAAAGTCCAACACGCTATCCATTGCGCCACAAAGCCTCACATATTTTTATTGACATCACTAAGGCCTTTGATCTTGTCAGCAGAGACGGACTCTTCAAACTGCAATGGAACATAGGCTGCCCTCCTGTCCTCTTGGGCATCATCTCTTCTTTCCACGAGAACATGCACACTTCCATCAGTTGCAATGGAGCAACATCAGACGCTTTCAAGATCAGCAGTGGGGTAAAGCAGGGCTGCACGCTGGCGCCAACTCTCTTAGGAACAGAGGAACATAGGAGTAAGCCATTCAGCCCGTCGAGCCTGCTCTGCCATTCAATTCGATCATGGCTGATCATCTACCTCAAAGCCCCTTTCCCGTGCTATCCCCATATCCCTTGATGTCATGAGTATCAAGATTTCTATCAATTTCTGTCTTGAACATGCTCAATGATTGAGCTGCCACAGCCCTCTGGGGCACAGTATTCCAATGATTCACCACCGTCTGAGTGAAGAAATTCCACACATCTCAGTTTTAAATGGCCTACTCCTTATTCTGAGACGATGTCCTTTGGTTTTAGACTCACCAACCAGGGCAAACATCCTTTCTACATCCACACTGTCACGCCCTGTAAGAATTTTGTCAGTTTCAATCAGATCACCTCTCATTCTTCGAAATTTGAAGGAATACAGGCCCAGTTTCCTCATAAGACAATCCCACCATCCCAGGGATTAGTCTGGTGACATAAAAACAAGAAATGCTGGAACCACTCAGCAGGTCTGGCAGCATCTGTGAAAAGAGAAGCAGAGTTAACGTTTCAGGTCAGTGACCCTTCTTCTGAACTGACATATATTAGAAAAGTCACAGGTTATAAGCAAGTGAGGTGGGGGTGGGGCAAGAGATAACAAAGGAGAAGGTGTAGATTGGACAAGGCCACATAGCTGACCATCAGCAAAGGCAAACAAAATGTTAATGGTGTGTTGAAAGACAAAGCATTATTACAGATTAGGTGTTAACGGACTGAATATTGAACAGCAGCAAGTACAAACCTGAAAAAAAAAACAGCAGGTAAGCAAACTGAACAAACTGAGATGAAATGAAATAAATGCAAAAAAAAGATTCGTCTGTTGACCCTCTGTTTCACTCCCTTTTTGGCAAGTATATCCTTCATAAGATGAGGAGACTAAACTGTACACAATACTCCAGTGCGGATTCACCAAGGCTCTATACAAATGCAGCAAGACATCTTTACTCCTGTACTCATGACCCCTCGTGTGGGTACAACATACTATTTGCCTTCCTAATTGATTGCTGCACCTGCACAAGAGCTTTTAGTGTCTCAGGAACAAGGACACCCAGGTCCCTTTGGACATCGACACTTCCCAACCTCTCACCATTTAAGAAATACTCTGCCTTTCTGTTTATTCCACCAAAGCGGATAACTTCACACTTATTCACATTATATTCCATGTTCTTGCCCATTCACTTAGCCGCTCCAGGTCCCCTAGAAGCCTCTCTGCATCCTCCTCACAACTCACACTTCACCTAGCTTTGTGTCATCTGCAAACTTGGAAATATTACATTTAATCCCCACATCCAAATCATTTATATAGGTTGTTAACAGCTGTGGCTCCAACATTGATCCTTGCAGTACCCCAATAGTAACAGCCTGCCATCCTGAGGAGGACCCGTAATTCCTGCTCTCTGTTTTCGGTCTGTTAACCAATTCTCAATCCATATCAGTATATTATCCCCAAGCCTATGTGCTCTAATTTTGTTTACTCACCTCCTGTGTGGGACCTTACCAAAGGAAAATGCAAATACCACACATCCACTGGTTCTCCTTTATCTGTTCAATAGTTAACATCCTCAAAAAACTCAAGATTTTTTCAAACCTGTTTTCCTTTTCATAAATCTATGTTGACTCTGCCCAATCATATCATCATTTTCGAACTGTCTAGTTATCACATCCTTTATAATTGGCATATTCTTCTCCATGCTGCTATTGTACACTTTCAATGACTCAGATGGGGGTGTTCACCTGCACATCAGAGCGGACGACAAGCTGTTCAACTTGGCAAGACTGTGCGCCAAGACCAAAGTGGGTAAATTCCTAGTCTGTGAGTTGCTGTTTGCTGATGATGCTGTGCTGACATCCCATAATGAAGTTCAGTCACAGCAGCTTGTCGATCGGTGCTCCCTGGCCTGCAAAGAGTTTGGAATGACAATCAGCATCAGGAAGATGAAAGTTATGGGCCAGGACGCAGAGACTCCACTTTCCATCAACATCGACAACCTCACTTTGGAGGTTGTCAACAGCTTCACATACCTTCAATCAACAATCACCAGCAATCTGTCCCTTGATACTGAAATCAGCACCAGGATTGCCAATGCTGCAGCTGTCATGTCAAAGTTGAGAAAACAAGTGTGAACCGACAGCAAACTGACGGAAAATACAAAGCTCCACGTGTACTCGGCTTGTGTTCTCAGCACCATCCTTTATCGTAGAGAAGCATCAACAACTTATACAAACCAAAAAAAGCGGCTGAACAGCTTCCACCTCCACTGCCTCAGATGGATACTGGGCATCTCCTGGCAGGACAGAGTTCCGAATGTGGAAGTACACCAGCGTGCAGGGATCCGCAGCATGTTTGCCTTCTTGAGTCAGCGGTGACTCTGTTGACTGGGCCAAATGGATGACGGTCACATTGCCAAATACATGCTCTATGCTGAGCTTGCTATCAGCACGAGACCAACAGGTCAGGGAAAAAAATCAAGTCCTTTGGAGAGGTTTGAGTTAATTAAGGAGAGTGGGCATGGATTTATAAATGGGAGTTCATGCTTGACGAATCTAACTGCATTTGTTGATTAACTATCTGAGAATGCTGATGAAGGGAATGCAGTGGATGTTGTTTATATGGATGTTACGAAAGCATTATATAAAGTACCACATAAAAGGGTGGTTAACAAAATTGAGGTTCATGGATTAGGAGGGTCAGTGTCCATTTGGATAGTAAATTGTTTTAAAGACTGAAAACAGCGAGTCATATTAAATGGTTCTTGGTCAGACCGGCGGATAGTCGACAGTGGTGTTCCCCAAGGGTCAGTGCGAGAACCACTGCTTTTTTTGCTAAAGGTAAGTGACTTGGATCTTGGAATACAGAGTAGAATCTCAAAATATGCCGATAACACCAAACTTGGAGGAGTGGCAAACAGTGAGGATGATATGAACTGCCTGCAACAGGACAGTGATGGGCTAGCAGAATGGGCAGACAGGTGGCAGATGGAATTTAATAGCGACAAGTGTGAGGTGATGTATTTTGGCATAAAGAATAGGGAGAGGCAATATATACTTAATGGCACAGTTCTAAAGAGTGTGCTGGAAGAGAGGGACTTGGGGTTCATGTGCATCGATCTTTGAAGGTGGCAAGACATATTGCGAGAGTGGTTAGCAAAGCATATGGGATCTTGGGCTTTATAAATAGAGGCAGTGAGTACAAAAGCAGGGAAGTTATGCTGAACCATTATAAAACTCTGGTTAGGCCCCAATTGGAGTGTTGCTTCCAGTTCTGCTCAGCAGACTTTAGAAAGAATGTGAGGGTCCTTGAGAGGATGCAGAAGTGATTTGCCAGAATGGATCCAGGGATGGGAGATTTTAGTTACAAGGTTAGGTTGGAAAAGCTCGGATTATTCGGCCTATATCAAAGGAGATTGAGTGGAGAATTGATAGAGGTGTATAACACCTCTAGAGAACAGGCCATCCTGGACTGGGTATTGTGTAATGAGAAAGAATTAGTTAACAATCTTGTTGCGTGGGGTCCCTTGGGGAAGTGCGCCCTTAATATGATAAAATTCTTCATTAAGATGGAGAGTGAGAGAGTTGATTCCGAGACTTGGGTCCTGAATCTAAACAAAGGAAACTTTGAAGGTATGAGGCGGGAGTTGGCTATGATAGATTGGGGAATGTTACTTAAAGGGTTGACAGTGGATAGGCAATGGCTAGCATTTAAAGAGCGCATGGATGAATTACAACAATTGTTCATTCCTGTCTGTGCAAAAGTAAAACAGGAAGGGTGGCTCAACTGTGTCTTACAAAAGAAATTAAGGAAAGTATTAGATCCAAGGAGGAGAAATATAAAATGGCCACAACAAGCAGCAAACCTGAAGATTGTGAGCAGTTTGGAATTTATCAGAGGAGGACAAAAGGATTGTTGAAGAAGGGGGAAATAGAGTATGAGTGTAAGCCAGCAGAGAACATTAAAACTAACTGTAAAAGCTTCTGTAGATATGTGTGGAGAAAAAGATTATTGAAGACAAATGTGGGTCCCTTCCAGTCAGAAACGGGGGAATTTGTCATGGGGAACAAAGAAATGGCAGACCAATTAAATACATACTTTGGTTCTGTCTTCACAAAGGAGGATACAAATTACCTCCCAGAAATGTTGGGGAACATAGGGTCTAGTGAGAAGGAGGAACTCTATGAAATCAGTATTAGTAGGGAATGTTTGGGAAATTGATGGGATTGAAGGCCGATAAATCCCCAGGGCCTGATAATCTACATCCCAGAGTACTTAAGGAAGTGGCCCTTGAAATAGCAGATGCATTTCTGGTCTTTTTTCAAAATTCTGTAGACTCTGGAACAGTTCCAATGGATTGGACGGTAGTTAATGTAACTCCACTATTTAAAAAAAAGAGGCAAAAAGAAAGCAGCGAATTATATCCCAGTTAGCCTAACATCAGTCGTGGGGAAAATGCTGGAGTCCATTATAAAAGATGTAATCGCAGAGTGCAATAATAACTCGTCTCCACTCCTAGTATTTCTAAATCCCACACATTCACTATAATGTGAACAATTATTTTCTGTTGTGTCTCTCTCAGATTTGTAAACGTCACTGTATTGGAGTGAGGTGACCTCTACTGGCGGGAAGCAAGAACTGCAATCAAGCAGCAGAAACTCCATAGTCTGTCAGGGTGAAAGAAACATTGCAATGTGAGGATACAACGAAGTGGTTTGATTGGGTAGATGGAGACATGATTCCACTTGTGGTGGTGTCTGAAGCAAAGGCCAGAAATACAAAATTGTCATTAATAAAAGAAATGAGGAATTCATGAAAAATGTAGTAACGTAGTGAGTGGTTAGAATGTGGATCGAATAGAAAGTGAGATTGGATGGACAGAAGCAGTCTGAAAGGATGGCTGAAACAAAAGATGAGTGCCTTGAAACGTTAACTGTGTTTCTCTCAGCACTGATGTTGCCAGAGCTGCTGAACATTTCCAGCACTTTCTGTTTTTATTTCAGCCTTTGCAGGATGTTGCTTTGATCTGAAAAAAAAATGGATGATTGACTGGGGGGTTCCAGTGAAATTCCACAGCAGCTAAAGAAACCAAACTGATCAGTGGCTCGTTGGTCTAGGGGTATGATTCTCGCGTCGGGAGTATGGTTCATTGACATGCTAGAGATCCCGGGTTCATGTCCCGGGCGAGCCCTGGGCTTGCTGATGTTGTTAGATTAAGGTTATCTATTGGTTTCAACCTTGTAAAAGGAGGAATTGACTGCCAAACGGAGCTGGCTTGAGAACCAGACAACGAGATTCAAAGAGCTTGTCGACAAAATTGTAATTAACGAAATGTACAGATAGCCAAGTGGGAATATGAAGTTGTTGCAGTAATTGAGTCCTGACACCACAAACAACATGACTGGATTGGAATGGAATTCTTCAGTGTTTCTGTTGTTGGGCTTGCATTGACTCATCGATTTTCTTGTTTTTCACTTTGTCGATGCCTTTGAATAATTGTGGATCCTTCTTCAGAGTGTCTTCTTTCACCAGGTAGTTCTGACCTCTGATGATGTTGATCGTAATCAGCTTCAATTCGCTGATAGTTTTGGAACTGAGCAGATTTCCTTTGCTTGAGTCTACAACATGGAACTCAGTCTGACATGTGGACCCATGGGAGGATTTGAATGCCACCCCTGCGTTGGAGTTGCATCCATCCAATAAAATACCGAGTAGAAGTGACAGTTCTGTCAGTCGAACATGAGACTTTTAATGGCAGGGTTGTGAGTTTGAGTGCCATTCTGTTTTTCCCTTTTTTAAGTCTTCATGAGCAGAGAGTACAGGGAGTGTTTGAAATGAGCAAGTCTCGCTTTGATTCAGGACTCTTACCTCTCTGCAGCATCTCACTATGAAAGATTGAATTTGATCTCATTTCATTCTCAGCTCGGGGTCTGTGCGGCTCAGTGGCACTTCTGGCTGTCTCCCGCTTCACAATCCATCAGTACTGAGAAAGCAATGTGGAATATTACTCACATTTTGTGTTCTTGAATTTTTTGGAAAACTTGAATGTATGTATTATCCTCCAAAACAAGAACACCAATAGACTGTTCATGTAGGGCTGAAATAGCTCAGTTGGGAGAGCGTTAGACTGAAGATCTAAAAGTCCTGGGTTTCAGCACTTCCGCTTACTTATGCTTCCCTTGCCTTGGTTCTGATTTACCAGTTGCATAATTTCCTTTGAAATTATTTGCCAAGAACCAGTGGATTGAATTTGAGAAACAACACAGAGCCATTTACAGCATAGAAGGTGGTCATTTGGCCGATCACGTCCATGCAGGCGCTCCCCGGAGCAATCTAGTCAGTTCCACTCACCCGCTCGATCCCGTTCTTCCTGCAAATTTCTTTCCTTCAAGTATCCATCCAATTTCCTTTTCAAATCATTGATTGTCTCTGCTTCCATCACACTCGTGGGCCAAGTCATTACCACCCACAACATAAAAAAGTTGCACCTCATCAAGGATGGGAAATACTTACATCTTCTCTTTGCTTGTTCTCTATTTCTCTGAGAATAGACTGGCAGTCAACATGAAAGCCAACCCAAAAATCTTCGAGCAGCATGTAAATGATAAGTGGGTAGTAAGAAGTTGAGTAAGGCCTATTAGGGACAAAAAGGATAACATAAGCTGAGAGGTGCAGGGCAATGTTAATCTACTCAATGACTACTTGGTATCAGTGATGACTAAGGAAGTGGAATTTGACAAAATATCAGTAGAAGTGAAGAGAGTGGAGGCAATGGAGAGAGTACAAATTGAGAGAGGGAGGTACTTCAATGAGGTATAAAGTATAAGGGTGACCTGGTATCCATGTCAATAAGTCACTGACAGCTCACATGCAGGTGCAGCAAGCAATTAGAAAGGCTAATAGTATGTTAGCCTTTATCACAAGAGGATTTGAGTACAGGAGTAGTGAAGTCTTGCTTCAATTGTATAGAACCTTGGTTAGACCGCACTTGGAGTACTGTGTGCAGTTTTGGTCTCCTTACCTTAGGAAGGATATTATTGCCATGGAGGGAGTTCAACGAAGGTTCATCAGACTTGTTCCTGGGATGGTGGGACTGTTCGATGAAGAGAGATAGGGAAACTGGGGCTGTATTCTCTAGGGTTTCGAAGAATGAGAGGTGAACTCATTGAAACCAACAAAATACTTAAAGGACAGTCAGGGTAGATGCAGCTAAGATGTTTCCCCTGGTTGGGGAGTCGAGAACCAGTGGATGCAATTTCAAAATAAGGGGGAAGCCACTTAGGACAGAGATGTGAAAAAATGTTGTTATTCAGAGGGTTGTAAATCTTTGGAATTCTGTACCCCAGAGGGCTGTGGAAGATCAGTCATTGAGTATGCTTAAAGCAGAGATTGACAGATTTCTAAATACAAATGACATGAGGGAATATGATGAAACTGTGGGGAAAAGGACATTGAAGTGGATGATCAGCCATGATCATATTGAATGGCGGGGCAGGCTCGATGGGCTGAATGGCCGACTCCTGTTTCTATGTTCCAAACCCCACATGATCAGCGTGGCACAGCCTCAGACCGACTTGTCGGGTGGTGTAAACAGATATCACTGCTTCTGATCTTCACCAGAACGGAGAGTGAGATATAACATTGATCATCAAACAGACTGTGAGAGAATGCAACAGAATAATACACATGGAGAGACACTGTGGAATAACAAATAGATTAGATTGGAATGTTGAATTCTGATTGGAATGGATAAAACACCAGAAACAACAGATTAAATTGGGATTCTCATCACTATATTGATCTGAGCCAGAAAAGCGAAACTGATGGAAAGACGGGAAGAAGGAAGAAAAGAAAGAATGGAACTGTTCAATTTTTTTCAGTTTTTTCACTCGCCCATCAAAGCTGGATTAAAAGAAGTTGCAAATAACAGAGAATTTCACCAAAAAGGGAGATTAAACGCTGCTGAAAGCTTGGATCGAAGGATGTCCCAACAGATCACCTGTTTAACTGTCTCCTCACTGGGGGATTTCAATCAGTGAGAAATATTATTCGCTACCTTTGTTTTGTTAATGAACCCAGAACTGTCACTTGGTGTTAATATCTGTGTTCCGACTCCTTAAAAATTAAAATGTGAATTTCTCGATATTTTTGGGACACATTTCCTGCTGAAAGAACTAAGAACTCTTTTCTAATTTACTCAATACTATCTAGGCACTCATCAAGCCTCCTAAGCTAGCATCCTTGGTGCTGCTCTCTCTTCTCCCAAACCTCATCCCATGTGACTGCTGCATCATCACTCTGACAGTGGGAGGGGTTGATCCCACTGTCTTCAGCATTAACCCTTTACATCCTTATACTGCACTGTCTGTCCAAAAAAGTCAGTGGAGGGAACTTGATTTATCGAAACACCAACAGCTGCCAGTTGAAAATCAACTCAACCCATCAGAGAGAGAGAGAGAGAGAGTGTCAGATAACTTCCTGCATCCAGTCCTGACCCTGTCACACTCAGCAGATGGTCACCCAGACCCCACTCTCATCAACACTGAACATTTTTACTGAGACACTTCAAATACTGTTTATAAAAGGCAGGAAAGCTCAAAGTTCACACAGTTGTATTGAATATAACGAAGTTTAATATCTTCTGACCTTTTCTGGGTAACCACGAGACATAGGTTTTCTTATTTGGTTACTTTGATTTTTCTTGTTCCTGACTGACAAATATTCCAAACCTCAGATAAACCCTCCCACTTGCGTCATGTCCCAGTCTCGGTTAAAAGCAACACATAATGACACAAACACTCTGCAACACAGAACGCGGTCACACGTTCCTTCAGTGTGATTAATGTCAAGCTCTTTTCCAGGTTGAATGGAACGGTGAACAAATTTCTATCAAAGAAGTTACCTTTGAAATATCAGGACTGAATTTCTGGACAAGGAGGAACAGCCAATCCAAACTCACATCCTTCACAAAGGCTGTTTTCTCCTGTGACTGAAATACATCATGTAACTTGAATTATGAGTTCAAGCTCACAAGACGCCAATGTGAACTTCTGAAGCATGTTGCTAATAATGACACAAGGCTCTGCTGGGAGTTGAACCCATGATCTTCTATTTAATAGATAGATGATTTAGCCAACTAAGCTACAGAGCCAAATAACAAATGCTTCTACATTTGAAATCAGAAGAGGGCACTATATTATCATCCCATTTCTCCACTGGTCACAACATATTTTAAACATTTCCCACTTACTGATACAGTCAATCATATGCTCTATTTTTCTCTGTACTGAGAATGAATGTTTTGGAAGAAAATACAGACATTCAATTGTTTCTGAAAGGTTACAGAACACAACATATGAGTAATATTCCCCATTGCTTTCTCAGCACTGATGGATTGTGAAGCGGGAGACAGCCAGAAGTCCCACTGAGCCACACTGACCCCGAGCTGAGAAAGAAATGAGATAAAGTTCAATCTTTCACAGCGAGATGCTGCAGAGAGAGGAGGCCCAAATCAAAGTGAGACTTTCTCATACTGTTGTTGAATTTCATTTCAAACACTCCTTGTACTCTCTGCTAATGAAGCCCCCAAAAAAGGGAAAAACAGAATGGCACTCAAACTCACAACCCTGAGATTAAAAGTCTCATGTTCGACTGACTGAACTGTCACTTCTACTCAGTCTCTTATTGGATGGATGCAACTGTATGCTCCAATGCAGGGGCAGCTTTCAAATCCTCCCATGGATCCACATGTCAGTCTGAGTTACATGTTGTAGACTGAAGCAAAGGAAATCTGCTCACTTCCAAAACTATCAGTGAGTTGAAGCTGATTACGATCAACATCATCAGAGGTCAGAACTACCTGGTGAAAGAAAACACCCTGAAGAAGGATCCACAATTCTTCAAACGCATCAAAAAAGTGAAAAACCAATAAATCCATGAGTTAATCCAAACCAAACAACAGAAACACAGAAGAATTCCATTCCATAACAGATACTAGTCGTATTGTTTCTGTATCCAGCTCTCAGTTACTGCTCCACCTTCATACACCCCCTTGGTGATCTGCACATTTTGTTCATTTCAATTTTGTCGACAGGCTCTTTGAATCCAGTTCTCTGGTCCTCAAACAGGCTCCGCATGAAAGTCAATTCCGCCTGCTGTCAGGCTGCAATCGATCGATGACCTTCAACTAAAAACACAAAAGACAACGGGCTCGTCTGGGAGTTGAACCTGGGACCTCTCGCATATTAACCAATTGCAGACCCAAAGCGAGAAACATACCTCGAGACCAACAAGCCACTTACAGTGCATGCATTTTTAGCTCCTTTGGAAAAGCTGTTCATCCATTTTTTTTCAGATCAAAGCAACATCCTGTAAATGCTGAAATCATAACAGAAAGTGTTGGAAATGTTCAGCAGCTCTGGCAGCATCTGTGGAGAGAGAAACACAGTTAACGTTTCAGGGTGTTCACCTTTTGTCTCAGCCATCATTTCAGACTGCTTCTGTCCATCCAATCTCACTTTCTATTCAATCCACATTCTAACCATTCACAACGTAATTACATTTTTCATGAATTCCTCATTTCTTTTATGAATGACAATTTCATATTTCCGGCGCTTGCTTCGGACACCACCACAAGTGGAATCATGTCTCCATCTACCCAATCAAACCACTTCGCTGTATCCTCACATTGCAATGTTTCTTTAACCCTGACAGACTGTGGAGTTTCTGCTGCTTGATTGCAGTTCTTGTTTCCTGCCAGTAGATGTCACCTCACTCCAATACAATGAAGTTTACAAATCTGAGAGAGGCACAACAGGAAATAATTGTTCACATTCTCATGAATGTGTGGGATTTAGAAATACTAGGAGTGGAGACGAGTTATTATTGCATTTTGTCAAAACAAACATAACTTATAATGTTGTGTTAAATCCATCACTCTGTTTTCTTGACTCTGCGAGTGACCTGGAGTCATTGAGTCACTGAGTCATTTGTGGGATAAAAGGAGGCCATTCGCCCCATCGAGTCCATGGCAGCTCTCCAGGGAAAGATCCAGTCAGTCCCACTCGAATGCTCGATCCCCGTAGCCCTGCAAATTTATTTCCTTCAAGGGCCCATCCAAATTCCTTTTGTAATCATCGATTGTTTCCACTTCCACCAACCTCATGGGCAGCGAGTTACAGATCATCACCAATCACTATGTAAAAAAGGTTCTTCCACACATTCTCCCTGCAGCTCTTGCCCAAAACATTCAATCTGTGTCCCTAGTCCTTGTACCAATAGTTAATGGGAACAATTTTTCCTTGCCAACTTATCTAAAACTGTCATAGCCTTATACACCTCTATCAATTCTCCCCTCAATCTCCTTTGATACAGGCAGAACAACCCTAGCTTTTCCAGCCTAACCTTGAAACTATAATCCTCCATCCCTGGAACCATTCCGGTAAATCTCCTCTGCATCCTCTCAAGGATCCGCACATTCTTTCTAAAGTGTGGTGAGCAGAACTGGACACAACACTCCAATTGGGGCCAAACCAGAGCTTTATAATGGTTCAGCATAATTCCCCTGCTTTTGTACTCAATGCCTCTATTTATAAAGCCCAAGATCCCATCTACTTTGCTGAGCACTCTCGCAATATGTCTTGCCAACTTCAAAGATTGATGGACATGCACCCAAGTCCCTCTACTCCTGCACATTCTTCACCACTGGAGCATTGTGTATGTATTGTCTCTCCCTGTTCCTTCTGCTAAAATACTTCACCTCACATCAATCACTATTAAATTCCAGCTGCCACCTGTCTGCCCATTCTGCTATCCTATCACTGTCCTGTTGCAAACAATTCATATCATCCTCACTGTTTGCCACTCATCCAGGTTTGGTGTTATCGGCAGATTTTGAGATTCTACTCTATATTTCAAGATCCAAGTCATTTATCTGTAGCAAAAAAAGCAGTGGTTCTAGCACTTACCCCTGGGAACACCACTGTCGACTATCCTCCAGTCTGGCAAAGAACCATTTAATATGACTCACTGTTTTCTGTCCTTTAGCCACTTTTCTATCAAATTGGACACTGATCCTCCTATTCCATGAACCTCAATTTTGTTAACCACCCTTTTATGTGGTACCTTATCAAATACTTTCATAAAATCCATCTAAAGAACATCCACTGCATTCCCTTCATCAACCTGCTCTGTTAGTTCATCACAAAATGCTGTTAGATTAGTCAAGCATGAACTTCCATTTATAAATCCATGCTCACTATCCTTAATTAACTCAAACCTCTCCAAGTGACTGTTGATTTTTCCCTGTTTATTGTTTCTGAAACCTTACCCACCACTGCTGTTAATCTAACTGGCCTGTAGTTAGCCGGACTGTCCTTACACCCTTTCTTGAATAAGGGTGTCACATTTGCCACTGTTCAATCCTCTGGCACCTCCCCCGTATCCAGGGAAGATTGGAAGATTATAACAAGCCCTTCCGTTATCTGCATCCGCATTTCCTTTTGCAATCTGGGATGTAAGCCAACTGGACCAGGTGATTTATCTACCCGAAGCACAGCCAGCCTTTTTAGTAGCTCCCTCTCTCAATTTGTACCCTATCCATTGCCTCTACTCTCTCCGCTTCTGCTGATATTTTGTCAGATTCCAATTCCTTAGTGATCACTGATACAAAGTACTCATTAAATATATTAATATTGCCCAGCACCTCTGAGCATATACTATCCACTTTGTCCTTAATAAGGCCCACTCCACCTCTTGCTACCCACTGATTACTTATCTACTGCTCAAAGATCAGTACTGCTCAAAGGGTGCCCTTTCATGTTGACTGCCATTCTCTTCTCATAGAAATAAAGAATAAGCTAAATATAGAAGATATAAATATTTCACATCCTTGGGTGAAGTGGAATTTTTTTATGTTGTGGGTGGTAATGTCCTGACCCACGAGTGTGGTGGAAGCAGAGACAATCAATGATTTGAAAAGGAAATTGGATGGATACTTGAAGGAAAGAAACTTGCAGGAGGAAAGGGATCGAGCTGGTGAGCGGAACTGACTCGATTGCTCCGGGGAGAGCCAGCATGGACATGATGGGCCAAACGACCACCTTCTATGCTGTAAATGACTCTGTGTTGTTTCTCAAATCCAATCCACTGGTGTTTGGTAAATAATTTCAAAGTAAATTGTGCAACTGGAAAATCAGAACAAAAGCATGGGACGCATAAAGAATTGAAATTGCCTTTAGATCTTCAATCTAACACTCCCCCAACTGAGCTATTTCAGCCCCACATTGTTAATGTCTTTGTGTCCTTGTTTTGGAAGAAAATACATACATTCAATTGATTCTGAAAGGTTACAGAACACAACATGGGAGTAATATTCCCCATTGCTTTCTCAGCACTGATGGATTGTGAAGCGGGAGACAGCCAGAAGTCCCACTGAGCCGCACAGACTCCCAGCTGAGAATTAAATGAGATAAAATTCAATCTTTCATCGCAAGATGCTGCAGAGAGTTGAGTCCTGAATCAAAGCAAGACTTGCTCATGCTGTTGTTGAATTTCATTTCAAACACTCCTTGTACTCTCTGCTAATGAAGCCGAAAAAAAGGGAAAAACAGAATGGCACTCAAACTCACAACCCTGAGATTAAAAGTCTCATATTCGACTGACTGAACTGTCACTTCCACTTAGTCTCTTATTGGATGGATACAATTGTATGCTCCAATGCAGGGGTGGCTTTCAAATCCTCCCTTGTCAGACTGAGTTACACCTTGCAGACTCAAGCAAAGGAAATTTGCTCAGTTCCAAAACTATCAGAAGCTTATTACGATCAACATCATCAGAGGTCAGAACTTCCTGGTGAATGGAAACACCCTGAAGAAGGATCCACAATTATTCAAACGCATCAAAAAAGAGAAGAACAAGAAAATCGATGAGTTATTACTATTAGAGATTCAGCACTGAAACAGGCCCTTCGGCCCACCAGGTCTGTGCCGACCAACAACCACCCGTTTATACTAACCCTACAGGAATCCCATATTCCCTACCACCTACCGACACTAGGGGCAATTTACAATGGCCAATTTAACTATCATCTGCAAGTCTTTGGAGGGGGCAGGAAACCAGAGCACCCAGCAAAAACCCACACAGACACAGGGAGAACTTGCAAACTCCACACAGGCAGTACTCAGAATTAAACCCAGGCCCCTGAGACTGTGAGGTCGTGGGGCTAACCACTGCGTCACTGTGCTGCCCTAATCCGAACCAAACAACAGAAACATAGAAGAATGCCATTCCATACTAGATACTGGTCGTGTTGTTTTTGGATCCAGCTCTCAGTTATTGCTCCACCTTCAGACACCCACTTGGCGACCTGTGCATTTTGTTCATTTCAATTTTGTCGACAGGCTCTTTGAATCCAGTTCTCTGGTCCTCAAACAGGATCTGTATGAACGTCAATTTCGCTTTCTGTAAGGCTGCAACCAATTGATGACCTTCAACTAAAAACACAAATGAAGAAGGGCTAGTCTGTTAACCTCTCGCATATTAACCAATCAGACACCCAAAGCGGGAATCATACCACTGGACCAACAAGCCACTGACAAGGTGCATTATTTTTAGTTCTCTTTAGAACTGTGCCATTAAGTATATATTGTCTCTCCCAATTCCTTCTGCGATAGTGCATCACCTCACACTAGTCGCTATTAAATTCTATTTGCCACCTGTCTGCCCATTCTGCTAGCCTTTCACTGTCCTGTTCCAGGCAGGTCATATCATCCTCATTGTTTACCACTCCTCCAGGTTTGGTGTTATCCGTATATTTTGAGATTCTACTCGTTATTCCAAGATCCGAGTTATTTACATATAGCAGAAAAAGCTGTGGTTCTCGCAGTGACCATTGGAGAACACCCACTGTCGACTATCCTCCAGTCTGACAAAGAACCATTTACTACGATACGCTATTTTCTGTCCATAAGGCAATTTTCTATCCAATTGGACAGTGACTCTCCTATTCCATGAACCTCAATTTTGTTAACCAACCTTTTATGTGGTACCTTATAATCCATTCTTAATCCATCCATCCATCCTTTCTTAAAATCCATATCAACAACATTCGCTGCATCATCTTCCTGTTAGTTCATCAGAAAATGCAGTTAGTCAAGCATGAACTCCCATTTATAAATCCATGCTCACTCTCCTCAATTAACTCAAATCTCTCCAAGTGACTGTTGATTTTTTCCCTAATATTGTTTCTAAAACCTTACTCACCACTGCTGTTAATCACACTGGCCTGTAGTTACCTGGATTGTCCTTACACCCTTTGTTGAAATAGGAAGTCACATTTGCCACTGTTCAGTCCTCTGGCCCCTCCACAGTGCTTTTTGGGAGGGTGTTCCTGGTTTTTGACCCTGCAACAGTCAAGGAATGGCGGTATAATGCCGAGTCAGGATGGTGTGTGACTTGGAGGGGAACTTCAAGGTGGTGATGTTCCCATGCGTCTGCTACCTTTGTCCTTCTAGGTGGTAGAGTTTGTGGGTTGGAAGGTGCTGTTGAAGGAGGCTTGGTAAGTTGCTGCAGTACATCTTGTAAATGTTACACACTGCTGCCACTCTGCACTGGTGCTCGAGGGAATGAATGTTTAAGGTGGTGGATGGGGTGCCAATCAAGTGGGCTGCATTGACCTAATGGTGTCAATCTCTTGAGTGTTGTTGGAGCTGCAAGCATCCAGGCATGAGTATTCCATCACATTTCTGACTTGTGCCTTGTAGATGGTGGGCAGGCTTTGGCGAGTCAAGAGGTGAGTTAGTTGCTGCAGAGTTCCTAGCCTCCGACCCGCTCTTGTAGTTGTAGCTGTAGCTGCAATAGTAATAGGCAACCGTCCGTCTCGGAAGGCGATGGGCTACGCCCGGGGTGTACATCACTTCTGCATTAAACATCGTTTGTTGTGGCTGTAGAGGACGACACGTGAGTGACAATCCCTTACACAGCTGCTACAGATGAATATCATTGATCCGATGTCGACTGACAATTTTTCCTTCCTCTGAGCTCTCTTTCCCCCCAACTGGTCATTTCTTTTGTCCTCTGCTTTTCCCATGGTCTTCCTGAATGCCT
Organism: Heterodontus francisci; assembly: GCF_036365525.1. Lineage (NCBI taxonomy): Eukaryota > Metazoa > Chordata > Chondrichthyes > Heterodontiformes > Heterodontidae > Heterodontus > Heterodontus francisci. The sequence continues at coordinate 22,090 of NW_027140402.1, forward strand.
TTCTCCAGGAATTCCAGTCAGCAGGAAGGAATTCCCATGCATCGACTACACTCCCAGTCTGCTGGATATCTCTCTTGCAGATGTCCTTGTATCACAGACGTGGGTGACCTGTTGGTCTCGTGCTGATAGCAAGCTCACCATAGAGCGTGTCTTTGGCAAAGCGACCGTCATCCATTCAGCACACAGGACCCAGTCAACAGAGTCACCGCTGACTCAAGAGGGCAAACATGCTGCAGATCCCTGCACGCTGGTGTACTTCTGCATTCGGCACTCTGTCCTGCCAGGAGATGCCCAATATCCATCTGAGGCAGTGGAGGTGGAAGCTGTTCAGCTGATTTTCGTGGCTTGTATAACTTGTTGATGCTTCTCTACTATAAAGGAGGGTGCTGAGAACACAAGCCTGGTACATGTGGAGCTTTGTATTTTTGCTCAGTTTGCTGTTGGTTCACATTGGTCTTCTCAACTTTGACATGACAGCTGCAGCATTGACAGTCCTGGTGCTGATTTCAGTATCAAGGGACAGATTGCTGGTAATTGTTGATCCTCCAAAGTGAGGTTGTCGATGGTGATGGAAGGTGGAGTCTCTACGTCCTGGCCCAAAACTTTGATCTTCTTGATGCTGATCGTCAGTCCAAACTCCTTGCAGGCCAGGGAGAACCGATATACAAACTGCTGCAAGTGAATTTCATGATGGGATGTCAGCACAGCGTCATCAGCAAAAAGCAACTCACAGACGACGAACTGACTCATTTTGGTCTTGGCGCGCAGTCTTGCCAAGATGAACAGCTTGTCATCAGCTCTGGTATGCAGGTGGGCACCCCCATCTGAGTCACTGAATGTGTACAATAGCAGCATGGAGAAGAGTATGCTAATTGTAAAGGATGTAAGCTGTGAGGAGATTACAAGGAGGCTTCCAGGGGAATTGGACAGGATAAGTGAATGAAATGACAAATGGAATATAATATGAAGAAGTGTGAAGTTATCCACTTTGGTAGAATAAACAGAAAGACAGAGTATTTCTTAAATGATGAGAGTTTGGGAAGTGTTGATGTCCAAAGGGACCTGGGTGTCCTTGTTCATGAGACACTAAAAGCTCGCATGCAGGTGCAGCAATCAATTAGGAAGGCAAATGGTATGTTGGCCTTAACACGAGGGGTCGTGAGTACAGGAATAAAGATGTCTTGCTGCAATTGTATAGAGCCTTGGTGAGACCGCGCTGGAGTATTGTGTCCAGTTTTGGCTTCCTTATCTAAGGAAGGATATACATGCCATAGAGGGAGTGCAATGGAGGGTCACCAGACTAATCCCTGGGATGAGGAAACTGGGCTTGTATTCCTTACAGTTTCATTTGAAAGGCCATTTAAAACTGAGATAGGGTGGAATTTCTTCACTCAGTGGGTGGTGAATCTTTGGAATTCTCTCCCCCAGGGGTCTGTGGCAGCTCAATCATTGAGCATGTTCAAGACAGAAATTGATAGAAACCTTGATACTCATGACATCAAGGGATATGGGGATAGCATGGGAAAGGGGCGTTGAGGCAGATGATCAGCCATGATCTAATTGAATGGCAGAGCAGGTTCCACGGGCTAAATGGCTTCCTCCTATGTTCCTCTGTTTCTAAGAGAGTTGTCACCAGGACACAGCCCTGCTTTACCCCACTGCTGATCTTGAAAGCATCTGATGTTGCTCCATGGGAACTGATGGAACTGTGCATGTTCTCGTGGAAAGAAGAGATGATGCCCAAGAGTTCAGGAGGGCAGCCTATGTTCCATCGCAGCTTGAAGAGTCCGTCTCTGCTGACAAGATCAAAGGCCTTGGTGATGTCTTTAAAGACAATGTAGAGTGGTCTGTACTGTTCACAGCACTTCTCCTGTAACTGCCGAAGTGAGACAATCATGTCGACTGTCGATCTACCAGCTGTGAAGCTGCACTGAGACTCAGGATAGATGTGTGATGCCAGGGTCTGCAATCTGGTCAGAGCAATGTGAGCAAAGACCTTCCCCACAATACTTAGCAAGGAGATGCCTCGGTAATTGCTGCAGTCACTGTGATTCTTATATTTTTGTGCAAGGTGACAATGTTTGCATCACGCATGTTTTCAGGCGCAGATCTCTCCTTCCAACAGAGACACAGAAGTTCATGGAGATGCTACAACTGTGCCGCTTTTCCACTTTTGATGATTCCAGGTGGAATACCATCATTTCCCGGGGCTTTATCACTGGCAAGACGTTCAATGGCGTTGTTGAGCTCTATTATAGTGGACTCACTGTCCAACTCCTCCATGACAGGGATGTCTGGAATGGTGCTGAGAGCTACTTCAATGACAATGTTCTCCGTTATGTAGAGTTCAAGGTAATGCTCCACTCACCTTTCCATCTGCTTGTTAGGTTCAGTGATGATTGTCCCTTTCTTTGTCTTCAAAGGTGCTGACTTAGTTACTGCTGGGCCCGTTGCTTTCATAATTTTTTTTTTATTCATTCATGTGATGTGGTCATCACTGGCTAAGCCAGCATTTATTGCCCATCCCTCATTTCCCATGAGAAGGTGGTGGTGAGCTGCCTTCTTGAACCGCTGCAGTCTATGTGAGGTAGGTACACCCACAGTGCTGTTAGGAAGGGAGTTCCAGGATTTTGACCCAGCGACAGTGAAGGAAAGGCGATATAGTTCCAAGTCACGATAGTGTGTGGCTTGGAGGGGAACTTGCAGGTGGTGGTGTTCCCATGAATCTGCTGTCCTTGTCCTTCTAGTTGGTAGAGGTTGCGGGTATGGAAGGTGCTGTCTAAGGAACCTTGGTGTGTTGAATTCCTTCATATGTCCCTCTTGCATCCCCCAGATTCAGCGGCAGATTGAATACTGTGGCAGTGTTTTAACCAGTATTGATTGGTGCAGTGCCGAGCAGTCTGTAGAGACTTGTTTCTGGCAGTTCTGAGAGTGTCTAGACTTTGTTTGCTGGGGACTGGTTTGTAGTTCATGAGGGCTCTCTTCTTAGTTATAGCAACTGACTCCATTTCAGTCCAATAAGCCTCAAACCAGTCAGCATTCCTCCCATCTCTTTTCCCGTGCAGAGTTATAGATGGTGGCGTGCAGATGATTCCACTTTGACACCGCACTGAGGCCTTGGGTGATTTCTGAAAGAGCCTGATCAATGATGTTGAGGAACTCCTGGGTCCTTTCTGGATCAGTGGTTCGGCAAGTGTTGATCCATGAAGGACCTTTCTTCTTGGATGGGTGAAGCTTCCTTGGCTGAAGCCTGACCTTGCTATGCACCAGGGTGTGGTCAGTGTCACAGACAGCGCTGTGATAGCTGTGAGTGATGAGGACACAGCTGAGGGTGGTACATCTGGTGATGTTAAGTTCGAGCTGGTGCCAGTGGCGTGATTTTGGATGGCTCCAGGACACCTTGTGGCACAGCTTGAACTGGAAGTAGCTGTTTGTCACACAGAGTCCATGGTGACAGCATAGATCCAGCAACCTCTGTCCATTTTTGATCATCTTGCCAATCCCCTGGTGCCCTATGCTCGTTGGCCAAGATATAGTCAGTACCCACACTTGCGTTGAAATCTCCTGGAAGATACAATCCCTCAGTGCTGGGATTTCTACTGATGGCAGCGTCAAGTGTCTCATAGAATTGATCCTTGACATCTGGGGTGGAGGTGAGTGTCGGGACATGGATGCACATGAGATTAACTGGGCCCGCGCTTGTTGACAAGTGAAGAGTATGAAGTCTCTCTGAGCCTACTGTGGGTGGTTCACTCATCGCATGTAGCGTGTTTTTTTTACTGTGAAACCCACGAGTTACCTCTTGGGCTTTCCCCTGCCAGAAGAAGGTGTAGTGTTTCTCTTTGAGGGATCCACTTTGAACGAGTCTAGTTTCTTGCAGCACAGCAATGTCCACATTGAGCCTTGTGAGTTCTTTGTCCATCACAGCTGTCTTGTGTGTGTCATCAACCTGCAGAAGGTTGTCAGTAAGGCCAGGACACATGGTCCTCACATTCCAGATTGCGATGCGAAGGACTGGTGTCTTCTTTGTTAAGTTTGTCTTGCCTGGTGCATAGATTATCGAACCGCCTGTTGAGCGATGACTCTCTAAGCTCCAAGCACCCATTGAAGCAAGTAGGTCGTGGCAGGACAGCAGTTAACTGAGTGGGTGGTAGCTATCCAATGAGACATGATGATCACTCCCTCTGTCAGAAGTAACCCCTGGTGCTCATACTCTACACCAATTGAGTGAGAGCTTATAATCAGCAACTGTTTCTTCCCGTGTTGTGCTAATGTTTAACCACAAAGCTGGAGTGTCCTCTCCAGGGCACAGGCCTGGGCAAATAGTATGGAGACACTGAGCATCAGGACACCCTCTCAGCATTGCGAGTATTGTCCAAAGGAAAGGAGAAAAACAGTAACTGTTTGGTATTGCTCTGCTGTAGGATTTGCTGGAAAACTACCTGATAAGTAACAGGGATCTGCCGAAGGGACTCCACTCCGGATTTCTTGTCCAGGTTTACTCCCTCAGCCTTCTTCTCTCTCAAGACATCCACAGGGAAGTGAGACTTTTTGCCCATAGCTGGGGCTCTGTTTTTGGCATCAGGATGGAACCACACGCCAGTGGGCCTGCATGACATGCACAAGGATATCACACACTGCCCCATCCCTGTGACAGCTCAGAGAGAGACCATGATGATAATGCACCCCACAGGAACATCACAAACAGCCCCCTCACTCGGGCAGCTCAGGGTCAGACACTGCACATACTGCAACAACAGTGACATTACTGGATTAGTCCCTCCATTCTGAAAAACAAGCATTCACCCTACTTTATGCTTTCTGTCCCTCAGCCAATTTTGTATCTACGCTGCCACTGCCCCTTTAATCCCATCTGCTCGAATTTTGTTAACAAGTCTATTTTATGGTACTTTTTCAAACACAATTTTGAAGTCCAGACACACACCATGAACCTCACCACCCTGGTCAACTCTCTCTGAAACTTCATCAAAGAAATGAATTAATTATTTCAGACACAATCTTTTGTTAACCAATCTGTCCTGGCTGTCATTTATTAGGCCATGTTCTACCAAGTGACAGTTATTTTTCGCCTGGATATTTGTCTCTAAAAGTTTCCCCACCACCGACATTAGACTAACTGCTCCATAGTTGCTGGGTTTATCTCTCTTTTTAAACAGGGCTGTAAAATTAGCAATCCTTGCAGACTTATCTTTTAATTCTGGAAAGTCTATTGTGGACAATCTCTTTGGGAATGACTTGAACCAATTAAAGCAACAGGATACTTGATTAGTAAGTCCAGAACTTTTATTGAGAGTAAAATAGTGCTTAATAATTGAAAGCAAAATTATCTTTAACAATCTTGGACAATATAACTTTACTGCTCCAGCAGGTGTGTGGACTGGTCGAGCGTGGTCTCAGAGTGTCACGGTCCTCTTTGTCCATCCTAGATCCCACATCAGGTGGAGACCTTGGTTGATGATCTGAGCCTTTACCCCTGAGATCTTCTCGTGTTCCTGCTCACTGAAACCTTACAAAATCCCTACTTTTAACCCCTGGATTGCCATCACACCACCTTGTAAAATAATATTTGGTCCAAGCTGTTGCTAGGTACATTTAATAAGTTCTGAATGATGTCTTCCACTAACAGTCACCTGTCCTCAGAATCTCAGACATGAGTACAATGGAGTGGTTTCACACTAGCTCCCAATCTGATCTGAAGCAAGTTTCCTATTCATTAAATCGAGACTCTTGAAGGTCACGATGTAACATACCGTGGGTATTATCAGGTGTCCTAGAAAGGTCCATTGTTTGAATACGTTTCGCTGAAACTGCCCTTTCCCACACAGACACAGAAACTCACAGTAATTAGATTGAACTAACTTTAAATGAAAACCCATTCTCTCTAAAATGATTATTGATTGATTATTTATAACTCAATCAAGGTTCATTACCTTTACAAACATCTGTTTCATGATGGGTAGCTACTCATTAATTAAACAGGATATAAATGTTAGTACTGAACACAAAATGGCTCCTTCGGTCATGTGTTAATTGTAAAATGGCTTCCTTGACCTTATTAGTTATTACAACAGATACATTATAAAAATGGTCAAGTTAAACTGAGATCGAACTACCTAAGCTTCCCGACATCCTCCAGTCCTCTGGCATCATTCCCATAGAAAGGAGGATTGAAAGATTGTGGCTCAAGTCCCCACTATTTCCACCCTTACTTCCCTCAGCAACCCAGGATGCAGCCCATCCAGACCAGGTGACTTTTCTACTGTGAGCACTGCTAACCTTGTAATTATCTCCTCTTTATCTATTTTCATCCCGTCCAATTTCTCCACAACCTCCTCCTTTACTGTGACATTTGCACAATCTGCTTGTTTTGTGATGACAGATGAAATGTACTTAATTAGTACCTCAGTCACACCCTCTGCCTCCACAGGATCTCCTAATTGACCCACCCTTTCTTTGACTGTCCATATGTTGGTAAAAGACTTCAGTGATCCCAGTTATGTGACCTGCTAATCTTTTCTCATACATTCTCTTGCTGATCGCATTTCCTTTTTCAGCTTTCCTCTGCACTTGCTGGATTCTGCTTGTTTCTCCTGCATATGAATCCTCACATGATTTCTATATTAATGGTTTACGAACTATTTTGTTGAACGATTGAGTTTTGTAAATTTCTCCCTAGCTCCCCTCATGGTCAGGCAGAAAGTTTAACTGCTGTGTTTTCAAACAGCAACAGCTTTATTTGAAAAGCCATTGTGACAGGATTCCGGGTTTTAATCCAGTCACAAATCTGGTTCTGATGTCTTGTGGCTCCAGCTGTCACATGACCTGTCAGAGGATGACCTCATAATTGACCAAGTCATGGAGCTGTGGGTTGATGTTTAAATTGTTTCAAAATAATTTTCAAGAAGGACAATCAAAATGACTCGATATATAATAGGTAGATTTTGTGAATTTGTGCTCCCAGTGGAAATTCCTGCAGAGTCTGCTGGTTTTCATATCCCCAATTCCCCACAGGAAGCTCTGTGCTCGGAGTCTGTATTCCTTACATCAACATTATACAGAATCATTTCATAGGAGACCCCAGTGTGAATTGTAGACAGGTGGGTCCGTTTTAACTTTCAAAGTAACACAGGAGCAAATTACTGCAGATACTGGAAATCTGAAATAAAAACAGAAAATGCTGGAAATACTCAGCAGGTCTGGCAGCATCTGTGGAGAGAGAAACAGAGTTAACGTTTCAGATCTGTGATCTTACATCAGAACTGGGCTGAAATTGTCTTCGGGACTGAGATTGTGGAATCAATTTCAGGGTCAAAGACATTGTACTCTGTAAGGATCGGAAGATGGTGATTATTAAGTATAGTGCAAGAATATAGATGCTTTTACATTATTTGAATCAACATTGATTTAAACTTTGTGCTCACGAATCCTATCTTTTGATCAAAATGACACTGATAACAATGGAAAAAGCAACACATGCATTTCACGACCACAGGACTTTGTAAAGCCTTTTACAGCCAATGAAGGACTTTCCAAGTGTTGTCACTGTACAGTACAATACAATACCCGACAAAAAGGATATTTCACATTCGAGTCACACAAGTGCCAGGCAATGACCATCTCAAACAAGAGAGAATCTAACCATCTCCCCTTGACGTTCGACAGCATTACGTTTGCTGAATCTCCCACTATCAACATCCTGGGGGTTACCATTGACCTGAAAATGAACTGCAGTAGCCATATAAATATCATGGCTACAGGAGCAGGTCAGAGACTAGGAATCCTGCGGCGAGAAACTCACCTCCTGACTCCCCAAAGCCTTTCCACTATTTACAAGGCACAAGTCAGGAGTGTGATGGAATACTCTCCACTTGCCTGGAGAGGTGCAGCTCCAACAACACTTCAGAAGCTCAACGTCATCTGGGACAAAGCAGCCCACTTGATTGGCACCTCATTCACAATATTCACTCTCTCTATCACCAGTGCACTGTGGTAGCAGTGTGCACCATCCACAAGATGCACTGCAGCAAGGCAGCAAGCCTCCATCGACAGCACCTTCCAAGCCCGTGACTTCTACTACCCAGTAGGACAAGGGCAGCAGATGCATGGGAACACCACCACCTGCAAGTTCCCCTCTAAGAAATACAACATCCTGAATTGGAAACATATCACTGTTCCCTTGCTGTTGCTGGGTCAAAATCCTGGAACTCCCTTCCGAACAGCATCACATCGACTGCAGTGGTTCAAAAAGGCAGCTCGCCACCACCTTCTCCAGGGAATTAGGGATGGGCAATAAATAAAAATAAAATCAATAAAAAAGACAATAATTCCCAAAAGTAGAAAATACATATGAAAATGAAAATATAATAAAGCACAGTCAGCATGGATTTCACAAAGAAAGACTTTATTAATCTTATCTTTGAAGAATCAACAGCAAGACTAATACAGCAGATGTAGAAGAGTTTAAGTTAATAAAGCCTCATCCTTTTTTGTGTTTAAACCAACAAATTGTGGGTTAACAAACAAGCACACTAACTGACAGAGCTGGGTGTTGTTCTTTCTAAATTACCCTAAAGCAGGGTGTTAATGAGTTAAATCTGCAAGTTGCTGCAACCAGAATAGCCATTGTCCACGATCAGTTTTACTGTTGCAAACATAGGGTGGAACATTCATTGTGAATCTATAGAAACAGTCTGGTCCTGCACACTGCAGACACATCCACGTCATCACCAACCAACTCGCCCATAATTGATGCAGTTATTTGACTTTTCCCATTAGCTCCATGGAATTAATTTTAAAAGATTTTAATTCTAAGAAGTTTTGTTAATATTCAGCCCTTGAGAAGAAACAATTCCCTGGCCACAGTGGAGAAAGCATTGAATATAAAACAGTAGACGACCAGGTAACACAGTGAAAGCTTATCAGCTAATCTATAATTGCTTAGTATTCTTACTTTTGCTCTTGCTATTCGGTTTTTCATCCTTTTCAGTTCCTGACTCCGGATATTATTGTGATTAAATGTGAAATGATGCACCGTGTCTCAGCCCCGGTATATTGGCTCTTTCTCTGTACAGTGCTGTATACACTCAGATACTGACACTGTCTCTCCCTCCCTCAACTTTCCAGCCCTGACGGTGCAGAAAGCGCTGCTCAAAGTTACACATTCTGACTGTTTGCAGTTGATGACTGAGAGATTATTCACGTATCCTCCTGCAGCGCTGCCTCGGTTAATAACAGCAGATCGAAGTCACATTTCAGATACAGAAACAGATGCATCAATTATTTACTCTTTCCCAGAGTGAGTGAGGCCGGGACAAGCAGCAACATTCCGGCCCCACACTCTGCAATTACCCAGCACCAGCAGAAAGCAGTGGATACAGATTCAATCAGTAGGTTAATGTCCATTACAGGGATGCAAGATTCCACGGCCCAGGACAAACATCCCCATACACCGAGAACAAGCTCAGGAAAACCCGGGGTAGTTAATATCCCAGTCACTGAGCATTCCAGTCACATTGAACAAGTTCCAGAACTGAGTGAACCTTTCAAATTACAGAAGTGATGACGAGGTCAAAAAGGTCTGAACAGTTGAGGTGACTGAGCGGTTTCAGCTTCTCTGTTCAGGTTGCAGCTTTCACTGGAGGCATGTGTTTAAATCCCACTTCTGACAACTTGATTTTTAGTTACTTTACAGAGTTTCCTTGAAGGTTTGAGGTGGAGTAAATACTGAAGAACTGTTTCGAACTGCTGAACGGTCCATAACGAAAGTTACAGATTTAAGGTGACTCACAAAACCAGAAGGAACTTAAGGAAATATTCCTTTCTGCAACGTATGGTTAGGATTTCAGTTATGTGGATAGATTGGAGAAGCTGGGGTTGTTCTCCTCAGAGAGGAGATTTGATAGAGGTGTTCACAATCATGAGGGGTCGTGACAGACCCGATAGAGAGAAACTGTTGGCAGAAGGATTGAGACTCAGGTAAAAGCTGTGGCTCAGTTGGTCACAAGCACCTCTAAATCACAAGCTTCTGGGTTCAGATTTCACAGCTGACACTCCAGTGCAGCACTGAGGGTGTTGAAGGTGCTGCCTTTCAGGTGTGATGTTAAACCAAGACCTGGTCTGCATGTTTGGGTGAATGTAAAAGATCCCATGCTGCAATTTCAAACAAGTGAAGAGCAAAAGTTGCAGGTTCCGGGATTTAGATGTTTCAGTAAGAAGAGAGAAGATGGGAAAAGAGGGGGGGGGGTGCGGCATTGTTAATCATGGTGAGTATTACAGCGGCAGAAAGGACGTTTGAGGACTCGTCTACTGAGGTAGTATGGGCCTAGGTTAGAAACAGGAGAGATGAGGTCACCCTGTTGGGAGTCTTTTATAGACCTCCAAATAGTTCCAGAGATGTAGAGGAAAGGATAGCGAAGATGATTCCCGACAGGGGCGAGAGTAACAGGGTAGTTGTTATGGGGGCTTTAACTTTCCAAATATCGACTGGAAATACTATAGTTCGAGTACTTTAGATGGGTCAGTTTTTGTCCAGTGTGTGCAAGAGGGTTTTCAGACACAGTATGTAGACAGGCCAAGCAGGGGCAATGCCACATTGGATTTGGTACTGGGTAACGAACCCGGCTAGGTGTTAGATTTAGATGTAGGTGAGCACTTTGGTGATAGTGATCACAATTCGGTTAGGTTTACCTTATCGATGGGCAGGGACAGGTATATACCGCAGGGTAAAAATTACAGCTGGGGGAAAGGAAATTATGATGCGATTAGGCAAGATTTAGGATGCGTAGGATGGGGAAGGAAACTGCAGGGGATGGGAATAATCGAAATGTGGAGCTTATTCAAAGAGCAGCTACTGCGTGTCCTTGATAAGTATGTACCTGTCAGGCAGGGAGGAAGTTGTCGAGCAAGGGAGCCGTGGTTTATGAAAGAAGTTGAAGCGCTTGTCAAGAGAAAGAAGAAGGCTGATGTTAGGATGAGACATGAAGGCTCAGTTAGGGCGCTTGAGAGTTACAAGCTAGCCAGGAAGGATCTAAAGGGAGAGTTAAGAAGAGCAAGGAGAGGACACGAGAAGTCATTGGCGGATAGGATCAGGGAAAACCCTAAGGCTTTCTATAGGTATATCAGGAATAAAAGAATGACGAGAGTTAGATTAGGGCCAATGGGAAGTTGTGTGTGGAATCAGAGGAGGTCGGGGAAATGGTAAATGAATATTTTGCGTCAGTATTTACAGTAGAGAAAGAAAATGTTGTCGAGGAGAATACTGAGATTCAAGCTACTAGGCTAGATGGGATTGAGGTTCACAAGGAGGAGGTATTAGCAATTTTGGAAAGTGTGAAAATAGATAAGTCCCCTGGGCCAGATGGGATTTATCCTAAGATTCTCTGGGAAGCCAGGGAGGAGATTGCAGAGCCTTTGTCCTTGATCTTTATGTCGTCATTGTCGACAGGAATAGTGCCGGAAGACTGGAGGATAGCAAATGTTGTCCACTTGTTCAAGAAGGGGAGTAGAGACAGCCCTGGTAATTATCGACCTGTGAGCCTTGCTTCGGTTGTGGGTAAAATGTTGGAAAAGGTTATAAGAGATAGGATTTATAATCATCTTGAAAAGAATAAGTTCATTATCGATAGTCAGCACGGTTTTGTGACGGCTAGGTCGTGCCTCAAAAACCTTGTTGAGTTTTTCGAGAAGGTGACCAAAGAAGTGGATGAGGGTAAAGCAGTGGATGTGGTGTATATGGATTTCAGTAAGGCGTTTGATAAGGTTGCCCATAGTAGGCTATTGCAGAAAATACGGAAGTATGGAGTTGAAGGTGATTTAGAGCTTTGGATCAGAGATTGGCTAGCTGAAAGTAGACAGAGGGTGGTGGTTGAAGGAAAATGTTCATCCTGGAGTTTAGTTACGAGTGGTGTACCGCAATGATCTGTTTTGGGGCCACTGCTGTTTGTCATTTTTATAAATGACCTGGAAGAGGGTGCAGAAGGGTGGGTTAGTAAATTTGCGGATGACACTAAGGTCGGTGGAGTTGTGGATAGTGCCGAGGATGTTGTAGGGTACAGAGGGACATAGATAGTCTGCAGAGCTGGGCTGAGAGATGGCAAATGGAGTTTAATGCGGAAAAGTGTGAGGTGATTCACTTTGGAAGGAGTAACAGGAATGCAGAGTACTGGGCTAATGGGAAGATTCTTGGTAGTGTAGATGAACAGAGAGATCTTGGTGTCCAGGTGCATAAATCCCTGAAGGTTGCTACCCAGGTTAATAGGGCTGTTAAGAAGGCATATGGTGTGTTAGCCGTTATTAGTAGGGGGATCGAGTTTCGGAGCCACGAGGTCATGCTGCAGCTGTACAAAACTCTGGTGAGACCGCAGCTGGAGTATTGCGTGCAGTTCCGGTCACCGCATTATCGGAAGGATGTGGAAGCTATGGAAAGGGTGCAGAGGAGATTTCCTAGGATGTTGCCTGGTATGGAGGGAAGGTCTTACGAGGAAAGGCTGAGGGACTTGAGGTTGTTTTCGTTGGAGAGAAGGAGGAGGAGAAGTGACTTAATGGAGACATAAAAGATAATCAGAGGGTTAGATAGGGTGGATAGTGAGAGTCCTTTTCCTCAGATGGTGATGGCAAACACGCGGGGACATAGCTTTAAGTTGAGTGGTGATAGATATAGGACAGATGTCAGAGGTAGTTTCTTTACTCAGAGAGTAGTAGGGGCGTGGAACGCCCTGCCTGCAACAGTAGTAGACACGCCAGCTTTAAGGGCATTTAAGTGGTCATTGGATGGACATATGGATGAAAATGGAATAGTGTAGGTCAGATGGTTTCACAGGTCGGCGCAACATCGAGGGCCGAAGGGCCTGTACTGTGCTGTACTGTTCTAATTCTAATTCTAATTCTAATTATCCCTGGTGTTATGATCAATATTTGCCCCTCAATCAGATCAGTTGGTCATTATCATATTGCTGTTTTTGGGTATTAGCTGCTGCATTTCTGACATTACAACAGTGATTACACTTCAAAAGTATTTCATTGTTTACAAAGTGCTTTGATATGTCCAGTGGTCTTGAAAGGTGCTATATAAATGCAAGTCATTTCTTTCTTTATCACAACACATTGCTGTGTGAAAAATGGTTCTTCATGTCACCTCTGGTTCTTCTGCCAATCACCTGATATCTGTGTCCTCTGCTTACTGACCCTTTTACCACTGGAAACAGTTTCGCCTTATTTAAAATAATTTTGAACAAATGCGTCAAATCTCTTCTGACCTTTCTCTGCTGCAAGGAGAACAACCCCAGCTTCTCCAATCTCTCCACATAACTGAGATCCCTCACCCTGCTGCTATTTGGGTAAATCTCTTTTTTATTCTTTCATGGGATGTGGGCATTGCTGGCAAAGCCAGCATTTATTGCCCATCCCTAATTGCCATTGGGAAGGTGGTGGTGAGCCGCCTTTTTGAGCCGTTGTAATACGTGCTGTTAGGAAGGGAGTTCCAGGATGTTGATCCAGTGACAGTGAAGGAATCATGATATAGTTCCAAGACAGGATGGTGTGTAGTTTGGAGGGGAACTTGCAGATGGCAGTGTTGCCATTCATCCAATGTCCTTCTAGGTGGTCGAGGTCGTGGTGGATGGAGTGCTGATCAAGTGAGCTGCTTTGTCCTGGATGGTGTTGAGCTTCTTTGGTGTTGTTGGAGCTGCACTCATCCAGGCAAGTGAGGAGCCTTTCATCACACTCCTGACTTGTGTCTTGGAGATGGTGGACAGGACGTGAGTGATTCACAGTAGAATTCCCAGCCTCTGACCTGCTCTTCAAGCTATGGTATTTATATGGCTGTTCCAATTCAGTTTCTGTTCATTGGCAAACCCCAGGAATGTGATAGTGAGGGATTCAGCAATGATAACGCCATTGAATGTCAAGGGGAGATAGTTAGATTCTCTCTTGTTGGAGATGATAATTTTGGGAATTGATAGGAAGCTGCTTCATGGTTGGTGGAACAAACGCCCGCCATTGGGGTGGAGCCAACAGCTGCATCCGTCCAATAACAGACAGAGTGGAAGTACTGTATCAGGCCTTGTTAGCTCAGTTGGTGGAGCATGAGACTTTTAACCCCAGGGTCTTCGATTTGAGACCCATGTTGTGTGGTTGTTCTTCCCTTTTTCAGACTTCGTCAGCAGAGAGTTCAAGGAGTGTGTCTGGTCCATTTCCCACACATCTGCCCTCCCCTCTTCCCATCCCTCCCTGAAACGCCACAGGTTTCCCCTTGTACTTACTTTCCACCCCACCTGCCTCCACATCCAAAGGATTATCCTCCGCCATTTTCACCACCTCCAGCGTGATGCCACCACCAAATGCATCTTCCCCTCCCCTGTCAGCATTCTGAAAGGATCGTTCCCTCCGCAACAATCTGGTCCACTCCTCCATTATCCCCAATACCTCGTCCCCTTCCCACGGCACCTTCCCATTCAAACGCAGGAAGTGTAATAGCTTCTCTTTTACCTCCTCTGTCCTCACTATCCAAGGCCCCAAACACCCCTTTCAGGTGAAGCAGCGATTTACTTGTACTTCTTTCAATTTAGTGTACTGTATTTTCTGTTCACAATGCGGTCTTCTCTAAATTGGGGAGACCAAACGCAGATTAGCTGACCGCTTTGTCGAACACCTCCACTCAGTCCGAAAGCATGACCCTGAGCTTCTGGTTGCTTGCCATTTCAACACTTCCCCCTGCTCTCATGTCAACATTGCTATCTTTGGCCTGCTCCAGTGTTCCAGTGAACATCAACGCAAGCTCGAGGAACAGCACCTGATCTTTCGATTCGTCACTCTACAGCCTTGTGGAACGAACCTTGAGTTCAATAACTTCAGAACATGACTGGTGTCAGGAAAACCCCCCCACGCCACCTGCCAAGACTGAGGCACACATGATTTTTGCCACATGAACATTAAAACTTAAAATTGCAAGCGCCTGACTGGAAAGAAATTTGCATAGTAACAAACAGTATTGAAACAAATGGACGCAGTCTTTTGCTTCCCCAATACACAGCAGAAGTGGTCAGACCAGTTTTAGTCACATGACTAGTTGGCTGTTGGTTTTTGAACTTGCCACAGATTTGAACTCAGAACACCATGTGCTCCCGGATGGGGCAGACCCTCTCCAGTCCTGCCTGCCTCCATCTCTTTCCCACAGAACTGAACCTTGTGAAAATATGTGAATCTCAAATAGACAAAAATCTCCAACATGTACAAGGTTTAAGTAGAATACTGGGCCCCAGGAAACGCAAGAATTACCTACAAAAGTGCTATACCGTGAGCTCGAAGCACAGTAACAAGATATTACCTCAAACTGTTCCACTTTATCTTTTATTTTCTCTGTCGCCGCTGCATCTGTATATCACGTGTGCATGCTAGCATGGGTGCATCGTATATCTGTAGGCATGAACCGTATTAAAGTTTAAGCAAGTTTAATAAGTTTCCCTTTTCTTCTTTAAACCAAAGAAAGCCTGTTTGTGTTCATTTCTTTGCATTATAATTGGAAAGCTGTGAACAAGGATTCACAAAAGGGGGAGCACAAAACACAGTGTGTTTAAAACCATGTGCCTGTTTTTCATGTAGTCAGAGCTGCTCATTATTCTACTATGAACACTCTCTCTGGACAAATGCTTTGTCTTTGACCACAAGCATTAACGGACTCTTTGCCTTTGTCCCAGGACAACTTTGTTATTTAATCTTTCCTGCCCTCTGCCCTATCAAACACCTTCCCCTTTGTTCTCTCCCACAGGCCCCTCTCCTTCACTGGTTTAAAACCCAATTCTTTTCTAACCTTTGGCATTTCTGATGAAAGGTCACAGACTTGAAACATTAACTCTATTTCTCTCTCAACAGATGTTGGCAGAACTGCTGAGTATTTTCAGCACCTTTGTTTTCATTTCAGATTTCCAGCATATGCAGTATTTTGCTTTTACTATATCAGAAAGTCTCTCCTTCATTCAGGACTCTTACGTCTCTCCAGCGTCTCGCTGCTAAAGATTGAACTTTATATCATTTCACTCTCAGCTCTGAGTCAGTGTGGATCAGTGGGGTTTCTGGCTGTCTCCTGCTTCACATTCCATCAGTGCTGAGAAAACAATGGGAAATATTACTCATGTTGTGTTCTGTAAATTTTGACAAACACTTGAATGTATATATTGTCTTCCAGAGCAATGAGCGAAGGCTGGTTTTAATGTGTTCCTGAAATAGATCAGCTGGATTTGCATTGCACTAAA
This sequence comes from Heterodontus francisci, assembly GCF_036365525.1. NCBI lineage: Eukaryota > Metazoa > Chordata > Chondrichthyes > Heterodontiformes > Heterodontidae > Heterodontus > Heterodontus francisci. The sequence goes on from NW_027140402.1 coordinate 38,358, forward strand.
AATCGCAGTTCTTGGTTCAATCCCAGGTTTTGGCACTTTCAACCTCTCCTGTGTCTTTTTCGTTGGCTCCAATTGTCAAGTTGCATGACTTACTCTGAAATTAGCACCAGAGAATCAAGGCACCAGCGAGCATGAGGAGTTGAAATTAGCACAGATCGAAACCACTTAATATTTCTGACTGAAGATGGTTGCAGATGCTTCAGTTTTGCCTTTTGAACTGACGTGCTCGGCTCCACCATCATTGAGGATGTGGGTGTTTTTGGAGCCTCATCATCTGGTTAGTTATTAAATTATCCACCACCATTCACGACTGGATGTGGCAGGACTGTGGAGCTGTGATCTGATCCTGAGGGAGATATCCATGCGTGGAGTGTCAGGATGTATGGAGAGTGATCCTGAAGAGGGTGTCCGAGCCTGGAGTGGAAGCTTTCTGTGGAGGTGCAGGAGTAGGCCATTCAGCCCCAGTGTTTTATAAAGGTTTAGTATAACTTATTTGCTTTTACTCGATGCCTCTATGAAAAAAGCCAAGTGTCCTGTTTGCTTTTAGCAACATTTTCAAACCTTCTAAGATTGGTGCACATTGTCTCATTCTTCCTCCCAAACTTTATGACTTTACACTTCTCTGTGGAAAATTTTATCTGCCATGTGAAAGCCCATTTTGACAGTTTTTTTTTATCTTCTGCTGAAGTGTGTTACTGTCACTGGCATGAGACGAAATTCCCCAGCATTCTCTGATGCTATCTCCATGGAAAGAGCAATCTTACACGCCAGCTGAAATGTAGGATTTTGCGTGTTTAGTATCTTTTCTCATCCACCAATATAAGCACAAATCTGTCTCGTAATGTACGGTCTAAGAATGTGCCAAAGTTGCAATGTAGTGATAAATTCTTCAGTGCCACAATGTACTCACCAACTATTTCACTACTTTTCTGCTTTCTGGTTCCAAATTTCTCGCTTGCCGTGATCTCTAGTGGCTTAGGGTTAAAATGTTCCTCCAACTTGGTGATGATTGTTTTGAATTCACATCATTTGCCTTGATGGGAGCAGGAAGATTTGTTAGCATGTCATACACTTCCAGGATAGTTTACATTCGCAAAATTACTTTCTTGCCCTCAAGAATTGCCTTATTCTGAGTCTTGACCTCTTCACTTTCACCTTCAAGTTCCAAAATGTTATTAGCTCTGAAAAACATGTCCATTCTTTCAATATATGAACTGAATGGTTCTCGAGCCCTCTCATAAGTTCCTCGCCTTCTGATGTATCCCTTGGGTGCAACCATATTGTCCCAAATAATCCCTTTGAATCTGATGCACACTAAGACCCTGCGGTAAAGGCCTGCTCGTTTATGAAATTGAAACCCGACCCGGTCCGACCTGACCACATCCAACCTGAACCTGACCCGGGCCCGAGTCCTTTGATTTTTTTCCCATACCCGACCCGACCCGACTACCATAATACATTTAATTATATCAAACATACCTTGTCCAAATGTTGTGATCCTCCATTCCGAAAGCTGGCTATTCCTGCGGAATCATGCAGAAGTTCCCTCCCTGAGCAAGGCAGCACTGTGTCGGCCTCCAGCCCGACCCGTCACGATCCCGAATGCCGGACATGGAAGAGAGACCCGACCCGAACCTGACATGTCATCGGGTCTGGTCGGAGTCGGGTCGGGTAGCCATGCTTTACCCTAGGGCATCTCATTCAACTGAGGAGACAGTCTGTAGCACAGGCTTCACACAATCCACCCAAAATCTCCACCATCTGAGCAGGTGGGTCACCAGGAGCTGGCTGTTCTTGTTCACTGCAGTCCCTGCTGCTGTTTGCTGCCTATATTTACAGACTTTTATCTCATCCTCATCAGCATTTTCTCGAATATATTCAGGGGGCATCAGCAGAGAAAATGGACATCAAATGCGACAAGTGCAAGAAAATGTTTATTTACAATATTACATCATAAACATAATATACAAAAACATTACATGTGTGAAACAAGTCCAAATCAAGATGTGTCTGAATAAATGGATCCCCTCACAATAAACACTGTCACCTTTCAATGTTTAGCGGACGAGTGTGAGGGCCAGATGTGTGTGATTCCCACAGTAATGTGTTTGTTCAAAGTTCAGGAAAAGATGGAGATATGAATAATTTACGGGGAAATCTTTGAAGCATATCTCCATGTCTCTCACTCACAATGATCTGCACCTTATGGATTCAAAAAGAACCCAGAGACAGATAGTCCTGCAATAACCTGTAACTCCAGGAAAGGATGTGTTTGAGGTTTTGCCCTGTAGCTTCGTTGGTTAAAGCCTCTGTCTAATAAACAGCAAAACCTCACTTCAAACCCCAACAAAGCCTCACTGCATTGAAGAAACGGAAAGTTATGATTTAAACATTACTCTGTCAATCATTCACATCTCTGTCTTCCCCTGAACTTTGAGTTCAAATTTGTTTGTGAAGTTGAGTGGCACGTTAAGACAGCACAGTCTTTGTCTTTGTGAAAGAAGTGATTTGGGAATGGCTGTTTGAAACTGTCCCTCCTTGCACAGAAATTCAGTGCAAATACTCAAATCACCCACAATTTCCACGAGAGAAATTTGTTCACAATTGCATTTGACGTGAAACCGCCTCAACATTAATCTCACTGAAGCAGAGTGTGACCATGTTGTATGTTTCAGAGTGTTGGTGCCATTATGTGTCGCCTTTAACCGAGACTGGGACACAGGGCAAGGTTGATCCAAGGTTGGAATATATTATCATTCAGGAGCAAGAAAAATTAAAAGGAACCAAATAAGAAAACCCAATCTCCAGATTTGAGAATCTGTAGATCCGCTTTGGGAAAGTGAATCAGACCAGAATGAAGGGTGCACTGTCTGACTGCCCAGAAGAGATGAAGACACAACTCAGTCAGCATGTTCCCCTGGTTTATGATGCTGGAACATTCCTCACGCAGAAATTATTCAACCCAATGACAAACATTCTTACAGCCGATAATTTATGCTAACGATTGAAGGACTTTCTCATGTGGTTACCTAATGGTAAGAAGATATTAAACTTAGTTTCAATCAATCCAGCTGCGATGAACTTTGAATTTTTCTGCCTTTTATAAACATTATTTGAAGGGTCTCAGTGACAATGTTCAGTGTTGATGAGAGTGGGGTCTGGGTGAGCAACTGCTGATCGCGACAGGGTCAGGACTGGATGCAGGAAGTTCTCTGACAGTCTCTCTCTCTCTCTCTCTGATGGGTTTGAGTTGGTTGACAACTGGCAGCTGTTGGTGTTTCGATAAATGAAGGAAGTTCCCTCTAACCATTTTTTTTTGATTCACAGTTTAGTCTCAGGATGTAAAGGATTAACGCTGAAGAAAGTGGGATAAACCTCTCCCAATGTCAGAGTGATGATGCAACAGTCACAGGAGATGAGGTTTGGGAGAAGAGAGCAGCACCAAGGATGCCAGCTGAGGAGGCGTGATGAGTGTGTATACAGTATTGTGCAAATTAGAAAAGAGTTCTTAGTTCTTTCAGCAGGAACTGTGTCCAGAAAATATCAAGAAACTCACAATTTTATTATTCAGGAGTCGGAACACAGATATTAACTCCAAGTTACAGTTCTGGGTACATTTAACAAAAAAAAGGTAGAGAATAATATTGCTCACTGATTGAAATCCCCCAGTGAGGAGACAGTTAAACAGTTGGGACATCCTTCAATCCAAGGTTTTGGCAGCCTTTGCAACGTTTGCAACTTTTATTTATCCAGCTTTGATGGACGAGTGAAAAAACTGATAAAACTGTACAGTTCCATTCTTCCTTCTTCCCTTCTTTCTATCAGTTTATCTTTTCTGTCCCAGATCAATATAATGATGACAATCCCAATTTAATCTGCCGTTTCTGGTGTTTTATCTATTCCAATTAAAATTCAACATTCCAATCAAATCTATTTATTATTCCACAGTGTCTCTCCATGTGTTTTATTCTGTTGTATTCTCTCACAGTCTGTTTGATGATCAATGTTACATCTCACTCTCTGTTCTGGTGAAGATCAGAAGCAGTGATATCTGTTTACACCACCTGACAAGTCGGCTGAGGCTGTGCCTCACTGATCACGTGGAGTTGAAGCAATTCTTCCAGTCAGTTTTCTCAGTTGTCATTTCATGAGAAATTCGAAGTTATCATGACTTCGTCAGTGACCGAATGGTTCAGGTGTCTGAGTGATGTTAATCATGCTGTGATCAAATGATTGTATGTTCCAGTCTTTCCGTGGTGGGTTTTCACACTGAGTAGAAACGTGTTGGACATGGTCTGGAAATGTTTCACACCGCTCCATTCCCAACAGGCCATGACCTGATGTGATGGAAATTTCATTTACTTCCAGAAGCTACATTTCCATCAGGATTTGTGTGAAGGTGACGGTTGTGCTTCTGCTACTTGCCAGGTGAAGAGGTGGCTGAGAGGTTATGTCGATGGGCGATTGATCTATTGTGTTGTGCACGTGTTGGTTCGAATCCCATCCTTGTCGTTAGTTTATCAACTGCCTGTTGCATTCTTGTTTGCAGCTTCAATGCAATGTCGGCCTGGAAACCTGTTCTTGTCAGTATCTTGACGGTGGTTCCAGAATTGTTTATACTTTATTAAAATTGAGATAGACAATTGGAATTCTTCACCCAAATTGGACTGGAATGAAGATCAAATGGGGATCACGAAACGGAGCAGGATTTTCCCTCCCCTACTTCCTTCTTTCCATCTTTACTTTCTCTGGATTTACACCAAGTGAAAGACTAACGGGAAAAGCAAATGGCGAGGGAGCAGAAGCAGAACATTATCCTTTGGCAAGAAATGTATTTTCAAATCTTCTTGATAGATTAAGTGAGTGAGCAATGCTTTGGCAGATGGAGTTTAAAATGAGGGGTCATCTAGTACTGACGAAAGATTGATCAGAGTGTTTTTTGTTAAGTGGTGAGATAATAGAAACTGCGGAGGCGCAGACACCCGAGTACTGAATCACTAAAAGCTAGTGGACTGGTAGAAAAATAATGTGAACAGTGAACGGAATATGAAGATTGGAACTCATGTTGCAGTTATATAAAGCTCTGTGCTCCTGAAGTAAATGTCCAAGCCCAGATTGTGGGGAATCTGTGGAGAGTGATTTGTTTTTTATTCATTAATAGGCGCGAGTATCGCTGATAAGGCTGGCATTTATTACCCATCCCTAATTGCCCTTGAGAATGTGGTGGTCAGCTGCCTTCTTGAACTGATGCAGTCCATATGGTGCAGGAACACCCACAGTGCTATTGGGGAGGGAGTTCCAGGATTGTGACCCAACAACAGTGAAGAAATGGCGATATAGTTCCATGTCAGGGTGGTGAGTGACTTGGAGGGGAACCTGCAGGTCGTGAGTTCCCATGCATCTGCTGCCCTTGTCCTTCGAGGTGGTAGTGGTCACGGGTTTGGAAGGTGCTGTTGAAGGATACTTGGCGAGATACTGCAGTGCATATGGAGATGGTACACACTGCAGCCACTGTGTACTGGTGGTGGAGGAAGTGAATGTTTAAGATGGTGGGTTAGGTGCCAATCAAGTGGGCTGCTTTCTCCTGGATGGTGTTGAGCTTCTTCAGTGTTGTTGAGTGGGATGGATTCCATCCCACTCCTGACTTGTGCCTTGTACATGCTGGACAGGATTTGAGGTGGCAGGAGGCGAGATACTTGCTGCAGAATTCCTAATCTCTGACCTGCACTTATCGCTGCAGCATCGATGTGACTGGTCCAGTTTAGTTTCTTGTCAATGGTAACCCCCAAGATGTTGATGGTGGGGGATTCAGTGATGATTATGCTGCTGAATATCAAAAGGTAGATGGTTTGATTCTCTCTCAATGGAGATGTTCACTGCTTAGCACTTGTGTGGCCAGAAGGTTGCTTGTCACTTATCAGCTCAAGACTGAAGTTTGTACAGGTCTCGCTGCTTGTGGGCACAGACTGCTTCAGTATCTGTGGAGTTGTGAGTCATCAGCGAACATTCCCACTTCTGTTGAAGGGAAAGTGATCAATGAAACAGCTGAGGATGTTTGGGCCGAGGACACTACCCTGAGAAAGTCCTGAGGCAATGTCCTGGGCTGAGATGATTGGTCTCCACTAACCACAACCATCTTGTTTTGTGCGAGATATGACTCCACCAAGTGGAGAGTTTTCCCCCTGATTCCCATTGACTTCAATTTTGCTAGGGATCCTTGATGCCACACTCACTCAAGGGTAATCACTCTCACCTCTCCTCTAGAGCTCCACTCTTTTGTGTCTGTTTGAACCAAGCTGCAATAAAAAATAAGAACAGAAGAAATATTAGCAGGACTAGGCCATTTGGCCCCTCGAGCCTGCTCCACCATTCAATAGGATCATGGCTGACCTGATCATGGCCTCAACCCCACTTTCTTGCCTGCCCCCCATAACCCTTGACTTCCTTGCAGATAAAATTCTGTCAAACTCAGTCTTGAAGACATTCAATGACCCAGCCTCCACTACTCTCTGCGGTGGAGAATTCCAAAGATTAATGACTCTCTGAGAGAAGAAATTGCTCATTTCCTTCTTAAATGGAAGGCCATTATTCTGAAACTGTGTCCCCTAGTTCTAAATTCCACCATGAGGGGAAACATCCTCTCAGCATCCACCCTGTCAAGCCCCCTCAAAGTCTTATATGTCTCAATACGATCACCTATCATTTATCTTAACTCCAATGAGTATAGGTCCAACCTGATCAACTCTCCACAAAAGACAACCACTTCATCACAGGAATCAATCCAGTGAACCTTCTCTGAACTGCCTCCAATGCAAGTATATCCCTCCTTAAATAAGGAGACCAAAACTGTACACAGTACTCCAGGTGTGGTTTCACAAACACCCTGTACATTTGCAGCAAGACTTCTCTTCTTTTATACTCCAACCCCCTTGAAATAAAGGGCAACATTCCATTTGCCTTCCTAATTATTTGCTCTACCTGCATGGTAACTTTTTGTGATTCATGTACGAGGACACCCAGATCCTTCGATACCGCAGCATTCTGTAATCTCTCACAATTTAAATAATATTTTGCTTTTCCATTCTTCTTACCAAAGTGGATAACCTCACATTTTCCCACATTATACTCTACCTGCCAAGTATTTGCCTGGGGTCGAGGAACCCTGGCAGAACCTAAACTGAGCATCGGTGAGCAGATTATTGCTAAGTGTCTGGTGCTTGATAGCACTGTTGATGACATCTTCCATCACTTTGCTGATGATTGATAGGAGACTGATGGGTGGTAATTGGTCAGATTGGATTTGTCCTGCTTTTTTTTTATGGAGTGGGCACACTTGGGCAATTTTCCACATTGTCGGGTAGATGCCTGTGTTGTAGCTCTACTGGAACAGTGTGGCTGAGAGCACAGCTAGTTCTGCAGCACAATTCTTCAGTACTAGAGCCGGGACGTTGTTAGGGCGTATTGTCGTTGCTGTATCGAGTGACTTCAGTTGTTTCTTGCTGTCATGTGGAGTGAATCGAATTGGCTGAAGACTGGAAACTGTGATGCTGGGGACCTCAGGAGGCCGAGATGAATCATCCACTGAGCAATTTCTGATGTAAGATGGTTGTAAATGATTTAGCTTTGGCTCCACCATTATTGAGTATGGGGATTTTTTGGAGCCTCCTCATTTGGTTAGTTATTTAATTGTCCACCATCATTCATGACTGGATGTGGCAGGACTAAGGACCTGTGATCTGATCATGAGGGAGATATCCATGGCTGGAGTGGTGGCATCTATGGAAAGTGATCCTGATGTCCGAGCCTGGAGTGGCGGGATCTGTGGAGAGTGATCCTGACGAGTGTGTGCAAACCTGGAATGGAAGCTTTCTGTGGAGATAGAGGAGTAGGCCATTCAGACCCAGTATTTTATAAAGGTTTATCATAACTTATTTGCTTTTACTATATGTCTCTATTAATAAAGCCAAGTGTCCTGTTTGCTCTTAGAAGCCTTTTCAAACATTCTAAGATTGGTGTACATTGTATCTCTGTTCTGGCACCCACTTTAGAATTGTAACATTTCATTTATATGGCCTCTCCTTATTCTTCCTCCCAAATTGTATCTCTTCACAATTCTCTGTGTAAATTTTAACTGCCATGTGAAAGCCCATTTTACCAGTTTTTTTAAGCTCCCCTGAAGTGTGTTACAATCACTGGCACAGGATGAAATTCTCGAGCATTCTTTGATGCAATCTCCATGGAAAGAGCAATCTTACATGCGAGCTCGAATGTGGGATTTTGTGTGTTTAGTATCTTTTCTCATCCACCAATATAAGCACAAATCTGTCTCATAATGCACGGTCTAAGAATATGAACAATGTACTCACCAACTGTTTCACTACTTTTCTGATTTCTGCTTCCAAATTTCTAGCTTGCCGTGATCTCTAGTGGCTTCGGGTTGAAATGTTCCTCCAACTTGGTGATGATTGTTTTGAATGGCACATCTTTTGCCTTGATGGGAGCAGGAAGCTTTGTTAGCTGGTCATACACTTCCAGGCTAATTTCCATTGGCAAAATTGCTTTCTTGCACTCAAGAATTGCCTTATTCTGAGTCTTGACCTCTGCACTTTCACCTTCAAATTCCAAAATGTTATTAGCTCTGAAAAACATGTCCATTCTTTCAATATATGAACTGAATGGTTCTCAAGCCCTCTCATAAGTTCCTCACCTTCTGATGTATCCGAAATGTGTGCAGCCATATTGTCCCAAATAAGCAATTTGAATCAGATGCACAGGAAGACCCTGCGGTATCTCATTCAACTGAAGAGACATTCTGTGGCCCAGGCTTCACACAATCCACCTAAACTCTCCACCATCCGAGCAGGTAGGTCACCAGGAGCTGCCTGATCCTGTTCACTTCAGTCCCTGCTGCTGTTTGCTGCTTATATTTACAGACTTTTATCTCATCCTCATCACCATTTTCTCTAATATATTCAGGGGGCATCAGCAGAGAAAATATGCACCAAGCGTGGCAAGTGCAAGGAATTGTTTATTGCGTTATTATGGCATGCACATAATATACAAATACATTACATGTGTGAATCATTTCTTGAGCTCTTTTATACCAGATGTGTCTGAATAAATGGAACCCCGTCACAATAAACACTGTCACCTTTCAATGTTCAACGGAGAGGTTTGACGGCCTGATGTGTGTGATTCCCACATTAATGTGTTTCTACAAAGTTCGGAGAAAGATGGAGATATGAATAATTTGCAGGGAAATCTTTAAGCATATCTCCATGTTTCTCACTGACAAAGTTCTGCAAACACATGGATTCAGAAAGAACCTGAGTGCAAAATCAACAAAAATAAACACAGCCAGAGAGACTTGCAATAACCTGTAGCTTAGGGAAAGTACATGATGTAATGGAAGTGATTTTAAATTTTTTTTTTGTGAAATTTTTTTTGAGGAATTCATCGTCAAACTTAATAAATGTCAGACCAGTTCTTTATCAAAAGGGTACTGAAAGTACTAATTTGGCAACTATGTTTACTGGTTGTCACATGACTCAAGTTAAATGTAGGACAGAAACCCTGGTAACAGGGGGAAATGTGGACGGAGAAGTCAGTTGTGCCTCTTGATTGGACAAACCCGGCAGCAGCAGCACACACCGAAGAGGGCAGAAAAATCACAAGCTTTTATTTGTAACAGTCATTGTGTTTTACCTTCTGGAGTGAGCAGCTGATAAAGTTAGCCTGAAGAAGTGTCAAGGAAGGAGAGAAGATCACAACCCACGTTGTTTTGCAGCAAATCTTTAAAAGACCCTGAGAACTTCACTGTGTCAATTCATCTCTTCTCCTGTCTTTGAAGAAAGCCTGCTAAAATTAATTCTCAACACTGCCTCTAAAAAACTGTTCTAAAAGACCCTAGTGACCTGTCTACGCATACTCAGAAGTTAGACTGTATGCCAGTTTTGGAACAACATATCTCATCTGCTGTTTTCTTCAGGAATGAACAAGTAATCAGCCCAAGTGTTGTTTTTGTCTTTAACAGAACTCAGAAATGTAAAAAATAATTCTTTTTTTTTTCAGTTAATCGGTGTATGTGTGTGTGCGTGTGTGGGTCTGTGGGAAGAAAGGAGCTTTAAATGTTGGTTAAGGTAAAAAGGGAACTTTTAAAATTTCTACCTGTGTATTTATGCTTTATTTCATGACTAGTTAAAACTTGTTCTGTAATAAACTGATAATTTTGCTGTTCATTAAAGAAACCTGGTCAGTGTCTTCTATTCTGGGAAGAATAGAGTATATGATTGACTGTTTCAGGAAGTGGGAAAAGTTAAAATATATGTTGTGACCTGCGGAGAAGTGGGATGAGAATATATAGAAGGGAATGAAGAAGGGTCATTGACCTGAAACGTTAACTCTGCTTCTCGCTCCACAGATGCTGCCAGACCTCATGAGTATTTCCAGCGTTTCTTGTTTTTAATTGAGATTTCCAGCATCTGCTGTATTTTCCTTTGATATAGATATTATATGAGAATAAATAGTGCACTCCTCTGATTTTAGCTGCAACAACATCTGACTCTGTAGCTTAGTTGGTTGAAGCACCTGTCTTGTAAACAGGCGATCCTTGATTCAATTCCCAGCAGAGTCTTTTTTCTCATTTGTGATGTATCAGTTACCTTGTCAATCACTTCCATCTGTGTTTTCTGAACTTTAAGTGAGAATTCAAATTACGTGATGAATTTTCGTCACAAGAGAAAACAGCCTTTGTGAAGGATGTGAGTTTGGAATCGCTGTTCCTCCTTGGACAGAAATTTTGTGCTGATATTTCAAAGGCAACTTCGATTAGATTAGAGATACAGCACTGAAACAGGCCCTTCGGCCCACCGTCTGTGCCGACCATCAACCACCCATTTATACTAATCCTACACTAATCCCATATTCCTACCAAACATCCCCACCTGTCCCTGTATTTCCCTACCACCTACCTATACTCGTGACAATTTATAATGGCCAATTTACCTATCAACTTGCAAGTCTTTGGGCTTGTGGGAGGAAACCGGAGCACCCGGAGGAAACCCACGCAGACACAGGGAGAACTTGCAAACTCCACACAGGCAGTGCCCAGAATCGAACCCGGGTCCCTGGAGCTGTGAGGCTGCGGTGCTAACCACTGCGCCATTGTGCCACCTTTGATGCAACTTCTTTGATACAAATTTGTTGACAGTTGCTTTTAACCTGGAAAACAGCTCGACATTAATGTCACTGAAGGAAAGTGTGACTGCGTTGTATGTTTCAGAGTGTTTGTGTTGTTATGTGTTGCTTGTGACTGAGACTGGGACATGACGCAAGTGGGAGGGTTTATCTGAGGTTTGGAATATTTGTCAGTCAGGAACAAGAAAAATCAAAGGAACCAAATAAGAAAACCTATGTCTCATGTGGTTACCGAGAAACAGTGAGAATATAGTAAAGTTTGTTCTATTCAATACAGCAGTGCGAACATTGACCTTTCCTGCCTTTTATAAACAGTATTTGAAATGTCTCGGTAACAATGTTCAGTGTTGATGAGAGTGGGGTCTGGGTGAGCAGCTGCTGAGTGTGACAGGGTCAGGACTGGATGCAGGAAGTTCTCTGACAGTCTCTCTCTCTCTCTCTCGCTGATGGGTTTGAGTTGATTTTCAACTGGCAGCTGTTGGTGTTTCGATAAATCAAGTTCCTCCACCCATTTTTTTGGACAGACAGTGTCGTATAAGGATGTAAAGTGTTAATGCTGAAGACATTGGGATCAATCACTCCCACTGTCAAAGTGATGATGTAACAGTCACATGAGATGAGGTTTGGGAGGAGAGAGCAGCACCAAGGATGCTAGCTCAGGAGGTTTGATGAGTGTGTATATAGTATTATGTAAATTAGAAAAGAGTTCTTAGTTCTTTCAGCAGGCAATGTGTCCCGAAAATATCGAGAAACTCACAATTTTATTATTCAGGAGTCGAAACACAAATATTAATTCCAAGTGACCGTTCTGGGTTCATTTAACAAAAAAAGGTAGAGAATAATATTGCTCACTGATTGAAATCCCCCAGTGAGGAGACAGTTAAACAGGTGATCTGTTGGGGCATCCTTCGATCCAAGGTTTCTGCAGCATTTAATCTCCCTTTTTGGTGCAATTCTCTGTTATATGCAACTTTTTTTTTTATCCAGCTTCGAGGGGCAAGTGAAAAAACTGAAAAAAGTGAGCAGTTCCATCCTTTCTTTTCTTCCTTCTTCCCTTCTTTCCATCAGTTTCGCTTTTCTGTCTCAGATCAATATAGTGATGAGAATCCCAATTTAATCTGTTGTTTCTGGTGTTTTATCCATTCCAATCAAAGTCAACGTTCCAATCAAATCTATTTGTTATTCCACAGTGTCTCTCCATGTGTTTTATTCTGTTGTATTCTCTCACAGTCTGTTTGATGATCAATGTTACATCTCACTCTCTGTTCTGGTGAAGATCAGAAGCAGTGATATCTGTTTGCACCATCTACCAAGTCGGCCTGAAGATGTGCCTCGCCGATCATGTGGAGTTAGGAACATAGGAACATAGGAGCAGGAGTCGGCCATTCAGCCCATCGAGCCTGCCCCACCATTCAATATGATCATGGCTGATCATCCACTTCAATGCCCTTTTCCCCACACTTTCCTCATATTCCCTTATGTCATTTGTATTTAGAAATCTGTCAATCTCTGCTTTAAACATACTCAACGACTGAGCTTCCACAGCCATCTGGGGTACAGAATTCCAAAGATTCACAACCCTCCGAGTAAAGAAATTTCTCCTCATCTCTGTCCCAAGGAGCTTCCCCCTTATTTTGAAATTGAGCCCCTGGTTCTCGACTCCCCATCCAGATGAAACATCTTAGCTGCATCTACCCTGACTGTCCTTTAAATATTTCGTAGGTTTCAATGAGATCACCTCTCATTCTTCGAAACTCTAGAGAATACAGCCCCAGTTTCCCCAATCTCTCTTCATAGAACAGTCCCACCATCCCAGGAACAAGTCTGATGAACCTTCGTTGAACTCCCTCCATGGCAATAATGTCCTTCCTAAGGTAAGGAGACCAAAACTGCACACAGTACTCCAAGTGCGGTCGAACCAAGGTTCAATACAATTGAAGCAAGAATTCACTACTCCTGTACTCAAATCCTCTTGTGATAAAGGCTAACATACTATCAGCCTTCCTAATTGCTTGCTGCACCTGCATGTTAGCTTTCAGTGACTTATTGACATGGACACCCAGGTCACCCTTATATTCTATACCTCAGCTAATAAAGGAAAGGATTCCATATACCTGCTGAACCACCTTATTGACCAGTCCTGCTACCTTCAGGGATCTGTGGACATTCACTCCAACGTCCCTCACTTCCTCTGCACCGTTCAGTGTTCTCCCTTTAATTGTGTATTCCTTTGCCTTTTTTGACCTCCCAAATGCATCACCTCACCCTTGTCCAATTTGAATTCCATCTGCCACTTCTCTGCCCACCTGACCAGTCTATTGATATCTTCCTGCAGTAAACAGCTATCCTCCTCCCTATCAACAACACGGACAATTTTTGTGTCATCTGCAAACATCTTGATTGTGCCCTCTACATTTATTTCCATATCATTAATATATACCACAAAAAGCAGGGGACCTAGTTCTGAGCCCTGTGGAACACCACTGGAAACAGTCCTCCAGTTGCAAAAACACCTGTAACCAATTCCTTTTTGTTTCCTGCCACTGAACCAATTTTGTGTCCAGCTTGCTACATTCCCATGGATCCCATGTGCTTTTATTTTTTTTAACCAGTTTGCCATGTGGGACCTTGTCAAAAATCTTGCTAAAATCCATGTAGATCAGATCAACTGCACTATCCTCATCAATCCTCCTTGTTACTTCTTCACAAACATTCAATCAAGATAGTCAGACAGGAGCTTCCCTTAACAAATCCATGCTGACGATACTTGATTAATCTGTGCCTTTCTAAGTGACAGTTTACCCTGTCTCTCAGAATTAATTCCAATAATTCGCCCACTATTGCTGTTCGGCTGACTGGCCTTTAATTATTTGGTCGATCACTCGCTTCCTTTTTCAACAATGGTGCAATGTTAGCAATAAAAACAAAAAGTGCTGGACACACACAGCAGGTCTGGCAGCATCTGTGGAGAGAGAAACAAAGTTAACATTTCAGGTCAGTGACCTTTCATCAGAACAGAAACGTTAACTTTGCTTCTCTCTCCACAGTTGCTGCCAGATCTGCTGTGTATTTCCAATGCAACTAGTTTTTATTTCAGATTTGCAGCATCTGCAGAATTTTGCTTTTATTGCAGTGTTACGAGACCTCCAATCCTCTAACATAACAGCCGTATCCAGTGAGGGATTGGAAACTGATGGTCAGACCATCCACTATTTCCTCCCTGACTTCTTTTTACAGCCTGGGGTACATTTCATCCCGCCCTGATGATTTATCCACTTTCAAGGATGCTAATCCCATTTATACTTCTTCTCTCCCTCAGTTTATCATGTCCAATACTTCACACTCCTCCTTAATTACAATATCTGCATCACCCCCCTCATTTGCGAAGACAGTAAAATATTCATTAATAAACATACCAACATCTTCCACCCAGACACATAGGTTACATTTTTAGGTCTTTGATGGGCCCTACTCTTTCCTCAGTTGCCTCTGACTGCAATGTATTGATGAAACATCTTTGGATTTGTTTTGATTTTGCTTGTCAATATTCTTTCATGATCTCTGTTTGTTCTTCATCGCTACTCCCAAATACCTCTAGTCATGTCAAAACACAACTTATCAGAAGCGGAATTTGAACCCACCCCTGCAGAGAGAATTGTGATCTGAATGAACCGTCTCAGACTGCTCGACCATCCTGACTACCCCATGTGTATGTTTAATGCTGACGAAATTATCCATTCATTGTGAAAGTATTTGTGAGATTGTGGAAATGTCTGGAAGAGGAAAGACCAGCGGGAAAGCTCGGTCCAAGGCCAAGTCTCGCTCCTCCCGGGCTGGACTGCAGTTCCCGGTGGGCCGTGTTCACAGGCTCCTGAGAAAGTGTAACTATGTTGCGTGTGTGGGTGCCAGAGCCCAGGTCTATCTGACTGCTGTGCTCGAGTATCTGACAGCTGAAATCCTCGAGCTGGGCGGTAACGCGGCCCGGGACAACAGTATAAATGGGTGGTTTTTGGTCGGCACAGTCTCGGTGGGCCGAAGGGCCTTTTTCAGTGCTGTATCTCTCTGTGACTCTAGAGATGTGGATGCTCAATCATTGGGTATATCCAAGAGAGAGATCGATAGGTTTTTGGATACTAAGGGAATCAAGGGATCTGTGCTAGTGTGGTGAGATGGAGTTGATGTAGGAGATCAGCTGTGATCTTATTGAATGGCAGAGCTATTTCGATGGGCCGAATGGCCGACTCCTATTTTTTATGTAAAGTTCCATTCCTCTCAGGGAATATTTTATTTTCAAAGAGAGAAATACTGCACACACTGGAAACCTGAATAATAACAGAAGATACTGGAAACACTCAGCAGTTCCAGCAGTATCTGTGGAAAGAGGAAGGCAGGAGCAATGTTTCAGGTCTATAGAAGGGTCACAGATCTGGACCACGAACGTGAGCTTCTCTTCTCCACAGTTGTTTCCGGACTGGCTGAGTGTTTTCAGTATTTTAGGCTTTTTCTTTCTGTATTTCATCCTTTTCCCATTTGACTATTTGCTGTGAAACTTTCAGCGTTGTGCTCAATTCTTTGTGTCGTTGTGTTTTCTTTATTTGAAGTAATGTAAATAGTATCCTGAAATGAATTTGCCAAATGATTGGGCAAATTGTTACAACCAGTTTTTGAGCAAGTTCTCCACATGCACAGTGAAGGATTCCTTCACATTTGTGAAGACCATACAGGACTTGCATATCGATAGCAATGCCGTGTCCATGTGTCATTTGACATTGCTAGCCTATTCACCAATGTACCACTTCAGGAAGCCATAGATATTTGCACTGCAGTGCTATATCATGGCGATCTAGACCCGTCACCATTGTGTGAATCCGTATTCATTGAACTTATGAACTCGGCAACTTGCACAGTTGAGTTCAGTTTTATTGACACCATGTATCGTTGGTGTTGCCATGGGATCCCCTCTGGGCCCAGCTCTCACAAACATCTTTGTTGGATTCCATGACAAACCTGTTTTTAAGGGAATGACACCTAACCTCCGACCTCTTGCATATTTCCAATATGTAGATGATACGTTTGCTATATTTGAATCCGCAGCTGCATGAAATAACTTCCTTGCACGTCTTCATGGGCTCCATCCTACACTCAAATTCACCTTTGGAATGGAGCAGTCAAATGAGCTCCCTTTCCTTGATGTACTAGTTGAGAAATCTGCTAAGGGGTTTTCTACCACGGTCTACCACAAACCTACCTTCACTGGTCAATACACACGTTGGGATTCTTCCAGTTCCACTCGCTCTCAGATTGGTCTTATCGGCAACCTCATAAATAGGGCTGAGCCATTTGCTCACCATGCAAGCTTGATGCTGAAATAGGGCGAATCAAAGGAATCCTGCATTACAATGGCTACACTGATCAGATCATTTCTATCTGTATATCACACAAACTTATAAACGGGCTGAAGGACGTCATTTTGAGCCCTAAAAAGTGCCCAGTCTCCTCAAATTACCCTGGAAGGGTAATTTATCCCCATTATTTCAGTAACAGTTGAAGCGAGCTGTTTCCTGCTGTTACGATGCAGGAGCAACAAGTGTGGTGTTCACCACTAACAGGATGCTGCTGTCAAGCAAAAGAGATGTCCTGCCTATCACACAAATAAGTAACGTGATATATGAATTTCAATACCAGTGTGATGCTAGGTTTCTAGACCACACATCCTAAGACTGGCGGATTGTATCAAATAACATGACCCTTCCGCCGTTCGCAATGGGCCCTACCCAACCATGCTTGCAAAACCCAAAACACAGTATCCAACATGAGATGTGATTCCACAATCGGACAACATTTGCTAAATAATTCTCACTGTGCTAAGAATTACACTGACAACCAACTTAAGACTGTCAGTAGGGCTCACAGTGTGGTGCACTGGTGTGTACTGTAAGCTGCATATATTAATACGCAGGGCCCTGTTCTTTGCAGACAGAAAGAACACGCACACACATTGTGCCAGTTTCAGCTAAACAAAATAAGTGACAGCCATTCACTGGCTCATTCCTCAGGGCAATGCCCTGACCAATCAGAGTCAAGCTGCCTGGTTTAAACTTCAAACAAAGCTGAGCAGTTATCTGTCAGTTACCATAAACTGGTGCATTCTGAATGGCAATGCCTCGACGAATCAGAGTTCACTTGCCAACCAATCAGCACTCTATTGTCATACAGAAGAAAGTTGTTGTTTTCCTTTAAATTGGTATTCTTGTGGATTGCCCTGCTGAGTGCAAGACGAAAACAACTGGCTACCAAAGTCTGGACGACATGTCACTATTTTCACTAAATGATTACTTTTATTTTCAATATAAAAATATAAAGCAATATGAGTGTAGCATTTACAGACAAATTCTATTACCTCACATTGCCTGATTCTTTCACACTGACAGACTATGTGAACTCCTGTCCCGATTTTGCAGTTCTCACTTCCAGTTAGCAAATGTCAGCAATCTGTGATACAGTGCAGTTTACAGACCAGACCGTCAAACATAACATGCAATAATTGTTCAGCTTATGTTGGACTGGTGGGATTTAGAAATACTAGGAATTGAGATGAGCTGTTATTGTATTTAATTGTTTGTTTCATGGGATGTGGACGTCGCCATCCAGGCCAGCATTTATTGCCCATCCCTAATTGCCCATGAGAAGGTGGTGGTGAGCTTGTAGGGTACAGAGGGACATACATAGGCTGCAGAGCTGGGCTGAGAGATGGCAAATGGAGTTTAATGCGGAGAAGTGTGAGGTGATTCAATTTGGAAGGAGTAACAGCAATGCAGAGTACTGGGCTAATGGGAAGATTCTTGGTAGTGTAGATGAGCAGAGAGATCTTGGTGTCCAGGTACATAAATCCCTGAAGGTTGCTACCCAGGTTAATAGGGCTGTTAAGAAGGCATATGGTATGTTGGCTTTTATTAGTAGGGGGATCGAGTTTCGGAGCCACGAGGTCATGATGCAGCTGTACAAAACTCTGGTGAGGCCTCACCTTGAGTATTGCGTGCAGTTCTGGTCACCGCATTATAGGAAGGATGTGGAAGCTTTGGAAAGGGTGCAGAGGAGATTTACTAGGATGTTGCCTGGTATGGAAGGAAGGTCTTACGAGGAAAGGCTGAGGGACTTGGGGTTGTTTTCGTTGGAGAGAAGGAGGAGGAGAGGTGACTTAATAGAGACATACAAGATAATCAGAGGAACCTTTTTCCACAGATGCTTCCAGACCTGCTGAGTGAATCCAGCATTTCTTGTTTTTGTTTCAGATTTCCATAATCCGCAGTATTTTGCTTTTAAGATAATCAGAGGGTTAGATAGGGTGGATAGTGAGAGTCCTTTTCCTCGGATGATGATGGCAAACACGAGGGGACATAGCTTTAAGTTGAGGGGTGAAAGATATAGGACAGATGTCAGAGTTAGTTTCTTTACGCAGAGAGTAGTAGGGGCGTGGAACGCCCTGCCTGCAACTGTAGTAGACTCGCCAACTTTAAGGGCATTGAAGTGGTCATTGGATAGACATATGGATGAAAATGGAATAGTGTAGGTCAGATGGTCGGCGCAACATCGAGGGCCGAAGGGCCTGTACTGCGCTGTAATGTTCTAATTCTAATTCTAATTCTAATTCTAATTCCTTCTTGAACCACTGCAGTCCATGTGGGGTAGGTACACCCACAGTGCTATTAGGAAGGGAGTTCCAGCATTTTGACCCAGCGACAGTGAAGGAATGGCGATATAGTTCCAAGTCAGGATGATGTGTAGCTTGGAGGAGAACTTTCAGGTGGTGGTGTTCCCATGCATCTGCTGCCCTTGTCCTTCTAGGCGGTAGAGGATGCAGGTTTGGAAGGTGCTGCCTGAGTAGCCTTGGTGCATTGTTGCAGTGCATCTTGTAGATGGTACACACTGCTGCCACTGTACGTCAGTGGTGGAGGGAGTGAATGTTGTGGATGGGGTGCAAATCAAGCATGTTGCTTTGTCCTGGATGGTGTCGAGCTTCTTGAGTGTTGTTGGAGCTGCACCCATCCGGGCAAGTGTAGAGTATTCCATCACACTCCTGACTTTTGCCGTGTAAATGGTGGACAGGCTTTGGGGAGTCAGGAGGTGAGTTACTCACCGCATGATTCCTACCCTCTGACCAGCTCATGTAGTCACACTATTTATAAGTCTACTCCAGTTCAGTTTCTGGTCAATGGGAACGCCCAGGAAGTTGATAATGGGGGATTCAGTGATCGTAATGCTGTTGAATGTCAATGGGAGATGGTTAGATTCTCTCTTGTTGGAGATGGTCATTGCCTGGTACTTGTGAGGCTTGAATGTTACTTACCATTTATCAGCCCAAGCCTGGATATTGTCCAGGTCTTGCTGCATTTCTACATGGACTGCTTCAGTATCTGAGGAGTCGCGAATGGTGCTGAATTTTGCAATCATCAGTGAACATCCCCACTTCTGACCTTATGATTGAAGGATGGTCACTGATGAAGTAGTGAAGAAGGTTGAGCCGAGGATACTACCCTGAGGAACTCCAGCAGTGATGTCCTGGAGCTGAGATGATTGACCTCCAAAAATCATAACCATCTTCCTTTGTGCTCGGTATGATTCCAACCAGTGGAGAGTTTTCCTCTTGATTCCCATTGACTCCAGTTTTGCTGTGGCTCCTTGATGCCATACTCAGTCAAATGCTACCTTGATGTCAAGGGCAGACACTCTCACCTCACCTCTTGAGTTCAGCTCTTTTGTCCTTGTTTGAACCAAGGCTGTAATGACGTCAGGAGCTGAATGGCCCTGGCAGAACCCAACTGAGTGTCACTGAGCAGGTTATTGCAAAGCAAGTGCTGCTTGATAGCACTGTCGATGACATCTTCCATCACTATACTGATGATTGAGAGTAGACTGATGAGGCAGCAATTGGCTGGGTTGGATTTGTCCTGCTATTTGTGTACAGGACATACCTGGGCAATTTTCCACATTGCCGAGTAGATGCCAGTGTTGCAGCTGTACTGGAACAGCTTGGCTAGGGGCGCGGCAAGTTCTGGAGCACAGGTCTTCAGTTCCATTGCCGGAATCTTGTCAGGGCCCGTAGCCTTTGCTGCATCCAATGCCTTCATTCGTTTCTTGATTTCACCCGGTGTGAACTGAATTGGCTGAAGACTGGCATCTGTGATGCTGGGGATTTAAGAAGGAGGCCGAGATGGATAATCCACTCGGCACTTCTGGTTGAAGATTGTTGCAAATTCTTCATCCTTGTCTTTTGCACTGATGTGCTGGGCTCCCCCATCATTGAGGTTGGGGATCTTTGTGGAGCCACCTCCTCCTGTTGATTGTTTAATTGCCCAACACCATTCATCCTTGGATGTGGCAGGGTGTAGATCTGATCCGTTGGTTGTGGGATCACTTAGCCCTGTCTATTACATGCTGCTTCTGCTGTTTGGTAATGCAAGTAGTCCTGTGTTGTAGCTTCATCAGCCTCACGCCTCATTTCAAGGTATGCCTGGTGCTGCTCCTGGCATGCCCTCCTGCACTCTTCATTGAATTAGGGTTGATCCCCAAGCTTGTTGGTAATGTTAGAGTGGGGGAATATGCCGGGCCATGAGGTGACAGATTGTGGTTGAGTATAATTCTGCCGCTGCTAATGGTCCACAGGACTTCATGGATGCCCAGCTACGCATTGCTAGATCTGTTCAAACTCTATCCCATTTAGCACACTGGTAGTGGCACACAACACAATGCAGGGTATCTTCAATGTGAAGACGGGACTTCATCTCCACAAGGATTGTGCAGTGGTCACTCCGACCAATACTGTCATGGACAGATGCATCTGCGGCAGGCAGATTGTTGAGGATGAGGTCAAGTATGTTTTTCCCTCTTGTTAGTTCCCTCACCACCTACTGAAGACCCAATCGAGCAGCTATGTCCTTTAGGACTCGGCCAGCATGGTCAGTAGTGGTGCTACCGAGCCACTCATGGTGATGGACATTGACATCCCCCAGCCAGACTACATTCTGCGCCCTGTTCCACCTCAGTGCTCCCTCCAAGTGGTGATCAACATGGAGGAGTACTGACTCATCAGCTGAGGGGCGGGGAGAGGGGGTGGTTGGGAGGGGATGGTAGGTGATAATCAGCAGGAGGTTTCCTTGCCCATGTTTGACCTGATGCCATGAGTTAGCCCAAACATTAGTTACACCGTTATGCCAAATCAGTCGGTCTGTTGCCCTGTACATGTCAGTGAGAATCATTCTCAGCGCTCAGAACTCCCAGAAAAAGTAAAGTGGAAAAATGTCATTTCATAACCCAAAGGCTCTTTTCAGAACCACCCACAGTCTCTGTGAAAGGATTAGTTGCTGTCAGGAGAGAGTCAGAGATGGAGTTATTGCAACAGTGGATTGATCAGTTTCACATCTGATGAATGGTCACTGACCTGTAACGTTAACTCTGCTTCTCTCCATACATATGCTGCCAGACCTGCTGAGTAATTCCAGCATTTCTTGTTTTCATTATAGCACATAGTTCCCTTTTCAAAGTTACAGAATTAACCACAATAATGTACTCTGAGATTCAAGTTAAATACCAGCCCAATATTGACACACGTTATGAGTTTATAAGTTTCAGTATTAATTCCCATAGTGCATCCTGACATATACATTAGATATAACATAACATAAGAAATAGGAGCAGGAGTAGGCCATTCGGCCCCTCAAAACTGTCCTGCCATTCAGTAACATCAGGGCTGATCTGCCCCAGACCTCAATTCTTCTTTCATGCCAGCTCTTCATAGCCCTCAACTCTCCAATATTTCAAAAATCTATCTACTTCCTCTTTAAATACTTTCAGTGATCTAGTCTACACAACTGTCTGGGGTAGATAATTCCAGACATTCACTACCCTCTGAGAGAATAAATTCCTTTGCATCTCAGTTTTAAATGAATGTCCTCTTATTCTGTAACTATGTCGCCTAGTTTGAGATTCCCCCACTAGTGGAAACATCATCTCAACATCGACCCTGTTAATAAAAACAAGAAATGCTGGAAATACTCAGCAGGTCTGGCAGCATCTGTGAAGAGAGAAGCAGAGTTAATGTTTCAGGTCAGAGACCCTTCTTCACCCTGTTAAGCACGCTCAGAATCTTGTTCGTTTCAAAAAGATCACCCCTCATTCTTCTGAATTCGAATGAATAACCTGTTTAGCCATTCTTGATAAGTCAACCCCTTCATCTCAGGAATCAGCTGAGTGAATCTCTTTTGAACTCCTCCAATGCCAGTACATCCTTTCTTAAGTCTAAATCTCAAGTGCGTCATCAGATTGAGAGAATCTGAAAGATGGTATAACCTTAGATACAAACTGAGAATTCAGTTTAAAATTTCCCCGGATTGTGAAACTAAAAGATACAATCGCAATTTAATTTGTATAGACTGTGCTTTGGATCACATTCCAGCCCTCATCCAGTATCAGACTGGAAGATACTGTAGCAATTCCATTAGTGCAGACTCAGCTCTACATTACAGAGCAGGGAACATATTTAAACAACCCGGAACACTTTTACACAAGATGGATCATATTTACACAACTAAGAAGATCTTTACCCAACAGGGAACCATTTTACACAATAACAGAGAACATCTTTACACAACAGAGAACATATTACACAGCAGGAAAAATATTTAAAAAACACAGGGGACATCTTTACACAATAGAGAACAGGATTACATAAATCATTGGTCTCTCGCTGTCTCTGCCTGGTTTTCTGTGTGTCTTTCTCTGTCTGTTCCTTTCTGGGTCCTGATAATATCTTCCTGTTTTTCTGTGTGTCTTTCTCTGCCTGCCTCATTGTCGGTGCTGTTACTCAGTTTCCTTGTGTCATTGCGCAATGAGGGTGAGTCCGTCAGCACGTGTGTTGCTGAGTCTGGGATTCTTGAGCATTCAGACGACAATCCTATTTTATAAAAACATTGGGGAAATGAACATATTTCACTAACAGGCAGCTAAAATTTCAAGCATTAGTGAGCGGAGTGGTGCAGCAGAAGCGTGCTGGGTTCATAACCCAGTAGTCAATAGATCGAAACCATTCTCTGCTCTTTATATTCGGTAGTAACACAAACAGTTCACTTTTAAAACATCAAGTGTTTACCCATAATAACAAGATGCTTCCTGAGGCACTCTATTGGTTTTTTCTTCTAGTGAACACATCAATCAGTAACAACTCACTTTTGCTCACACGAACACAAGCTGCACAAACTGCAAACACGGACCAGCCGAGTCTCTCCCCCTGTGTCAACCACTTGCTGCAGAGCCTCGTCTCCACCACCAGATGCTGATGTTGGCCATAATAAAACCAGGGCAAATGGTCACAGTGAGGAGACGGTCAGCAACAGAAAATAAAACAATAACAGGGAAAACCTTTACACAACAACAGGGGACATCTTTACACAACAGAAAACATATTTACACACCAGGAAATACCTTCAGATAACAGGGAGAACACAATCATACAAATGCCTTGTTTCTCCATCTCAGTGCCGTTGTCTTTCTCTCTCTCTGTCCCTCACTTTTGCTTCCTCACAGTCTATTCTTGGTTTTCTGTCTGTTTTTCTCTCTGTCCCGTTGTCGATGGTGTTACTCAGCGTCTTGTAACATTGTGTAGCCAGGCTGAGCCTCCCAGCACCTGTGTTGCTAAAATAAAAACAGAAAATGCTGGAAATGCTCAGTAGGTCTGGCAGCATCTGTGCAGTGAGAAGCAGTTAACAGTTCAGGTTTGTTTCGTTAGCTAACATTAACTTTGTTTCTTTCTCCACAGTTGCTGCCAGACATGCTGAGCATTTCAAGCATTTTCTGTTTATGTTTCAGATTTCAAGCATCCGCAGTATTTTGCTTTTGTACGTGTGTTGCTATGTCTGGGACTGTTTGAGTGCAATGCTATTGCTTTGTAAACAGCGTTGAAACAAACATTTTTCTCGCTAACACGCAGCACTAATACATAGCTGGATATAAACAGCAGCCTGCAGCAGAGCGTGCAGTGGAAGTTTATTAACACAACTAATTCACCGACACAATATTTACTGCTATCCTCAATCACACCACACTTCATCTTAACACGTTTTACTCTTTATTTACATCAGCAGCACAGTGGTGCAGTGGTTAGCACTGCAGCCTCGCAGCTCCAGCGACCCGGGTTGAATTCCGGGTGCTGCCGGTGTGGTGTTTGCAAGTTCTCCTTGTGTCTGCGTCGGTTTCCTCCCACATGCCAAAGACTTGCAGGTTGATAGGTAAATTGGCCGTTAGCAATTGCTCCTAGTAGATAGGTAGGTGATAGGGAAAATATAGGAACATTTGGGCATGTGGTAGAAATATGGAATTAGTGTACAATGAGTATAAATGGGTGGTTGATGGTCAGCACAGACTTGGTGGGCTGTTTCAGTGCTGTATAACTAAACTAAACTTCTTGCTTCCAGCAAACACTTCAATTTGGAACACAGCTTCCAAATCATCTTTATTCACAATCCCGAACACAAGCTGCAAATGCTGCAAACACACACCAGCCCAGACATTCCCCTTTCTGTCAACCCATTCCTGCATCACTGCCTCTCCACCAGCAGTTGTTGCTAGAATCAGACAATCATGGAATGGCTACAGCACAGAAGGAGGCCATTCGGCCTGCCGGACCCGTGCTGGCTCTCTGTTAGAGCAACGCGCCTCATTTCAAACCCCAGTCAGTTCAATTTTGGTGGTGGGAAAACTTCTCGAAAGAATAAGTTGGGAAAAAATTAATAGTCGCATGGACAAATGTGGGTTAATTCAAGAAAGCCAGCATAGATTTCGTAATGGAAAATCATGTTTTACTGTCCTGCTGGAGTTTTTTGATGAGGTAACAGAGAGGGTTGATGAGGGCAATGCAGTTGATGTGGTCTACATTGACTTTCAAAAGGTCTGACGGCATGTGAACAGTCACGACCTGAAACGTTAACTCTGCTTCTCTCTCTACAGATGCTGCCAGCCCTGCTGAGTATTTCCAGCACTTTTTATTTATATTTCAGATTTCTAGCATCTGCAGTATTTTGCTTTTATTGACTTTCAAAAGGAGTTTGATACAATGTAACACAACTGACTTGTGAGCAAAGTTATAACTCATGGAATAAAAGGGACAGTCGGAACATGGGTATGGAATTGGCTGAGTGACAGGAAACAAAGAGCAGTGAGCAATGGATGTTCTTCGGGCTAGAGGAAGGTTTGCAGTGGAGTTCCCCAGGAGTCATTGTTGGGACCCTTGCCTTTCCTGATATATATTAATGACCTAGACCTTGGTGTACAGGGCAGAATTTCAAAGTTTATGAATGATACGAAAATTGGAAGCATTGTGAACTGTAAGGATGATAGTGTAGAACTTCAAAAGGACATAGACAAGTTGGTGGAATGGGAGGACAGATGACAGGTGAAGTTCAATGTAGAGAAATGTGAATTGATAAATTTTGGTAGGAAGAACATGGAGTGACAATATAGAATAAAGGGTACAATTCTAAAGGGGGTGCAGGAGCAGAGGGACCTGGGGTTATATGTCATTGGTTGAGAGAGCGGTTAATAAAGCATGCAGTATCCTCGGCTTTAGTGATAGAGGCATAGAGTACAAGAACAAGGAGGTCATGTTGAACTTGTATAAGACACGAGCCTCAGCTGAAGTACTGCATCCAGTTCTGGGTGCCACACTTTAGGAAATATGTGAAGGCATAGGAGAGATTCTGGAAAAGATTCATGAGAATGGTTCCAGGGATGAGGAATTTCACTTCTGAAGATAAATTGGAGATGTTAGGACTGTTTTCCTTGGAGAAAAGAAGGCTAAGAGGAGATTTCATATTGGTATTCAAAATGATGAGGGGTGTGGACAGAGTGGATAGGGAGAAACTGTTCCCACTTTTGAAAGGATCGAGAACGAGAGGGCACAGATTTAAAGTAATTGGTAAAAGAAGCAAAAGCGACAGGAGGAAAAACTTTTTCACACAGCGAGTGGTTAAAGTATGAACTGCCTGAGAATGTGATGGAGGTAGGTTCAATTGAAGCATTCAAAGGGGAATTAGACTGCTATCTGTAAAGGAAGAATGTGCAGGATTATGGGGAGAAGACGGGGAAGTGACATGAGGTGAATTGCTCATTTGGAGAGTCAGTGCAGACACGATGGGCCAAATGGCCTCTTTCTGTGTAGTAACAATTGTGTGATTCTGTGATTCCAATATTCAAGTCATTTCTATATATGGTGGTCCTGACACTGACCCTTGTGGACATCACTGTCCACCATCTCCCATTCTGAAAAAAACCCCAAATATCACAACTTGCTTTTTTTGATATTTCATACATTTTTTAATCTAAGCAGACACTGACCACCGCCACCACCCCCCCCCCCCCTCTATTCCAGGAGCCTCAGTTTTGTTAACCAGCCTTTTATGTGGTAAATTGTCAAACGCTTTCTTAAAATCCAAATAGATAACATCCATTGCTTTCCCTTCATCAACCTTTTCTGTTATTTCATCAAAAAAAATCGGCTATTTATTAATAGACGCTGCACTGAAACAGGCCCTTCGGCCCATCAAGCCTGTGCCGACCAACAACCACCCATTGAGACGAATCCTACATTAATGCCATATTCCCGACCACATCCCCCACAACCGACCTACACTAGGGGCAATTCACAATGGTCAATTTACCTAACAATCTGCAAGTCTTTGGCTGTGCGAAGAAACCCACGCAGTCACAGGGAGAACTCAAACTGCGAACAGACATTACCCAGAACTGAACACGGGTCGCTGGAGCTGTGAGGTTGCGGTGCGAAACACAGTGGCGCAGTGGTTCGCACCGCAGCCTGACAGCTCCAGCGACCCCGGGTTCAGTTCTGGGTACTGCCTGTGTGGAGTTTGCAAGTTCTTCCTGTGTCTGCGTGGGTTTCCTCCGGGTGCTCCGGTTTCCTCCTACAAGCCAAAAGACTTGCAGGTTGGTAGGTAAATTGGCCATTGTAAATTGCCCCTAGTATAGGTAGGTGGTAGGGGAATATAGGGACAGGTGGGGATGTGGTAGGAATATGGGATTAGTGTACGATGAGTATAAATGGGTGGTTCATGGTCGGCACAGACTCGGCGGGCCGAAGGGCCTGTTTCAGTGCTGCATCTCGAAACTAAACTAAACTGATCGCCCAAAACGACCGCGGCAGGATTCGAACCTACAACCTTCTAATAACCTCATTAAATACTCCGAAGTCAGACGCCTTATCCATTAGGCTACACAAACAATAGCGAAAAAACGGGAAGGTGATGAACCTCTCAGTTTTCGGTCTACCCAAACCAAGTTCAAGGCCTGAAGAATGCACCGATTGCCTCATTAGTTCTGTGATGATTTAATAGACAAAGCTTTGAAACATTCCTGCCCATAAATCTTGGTTACAGAGAGTGTGTGGATCTCCTGGCTCAGAATGTTTAATGGATACAGTCCTCAGATCCGACAAGGAACCCCTGAACATCCACAGTAAAGATCGTGTGGATGAGGAAATGTAAGAGCCGGGAGCTGAAACTCAGGGACGGCCGAGCTCTCCTGTCATTGAGCTTGTGTGTCTGCTCTGCTCGCCGCACTTCCGGCTCTACTTTGTTTCCAATGAAAAGATGAAAAGGGCCGTTCGGTTTTCCTCTCACTGACAGCGTGTTTCACTCGGGTTAATATAACCCGGGACTTTTGCTGCTGAAATGACTTCTGCAAGGTCCCAGCAAACACACCGGCTCCCTCCTTTCTCCCATCTTTCTATCGGATTGTTTTCCCAGGAGGGTCTCAATAATAACAAACCCCCTGCAGGGAATGACCGCAAATTGAGCATCTAAATGGGGCAAGTGGGCAGCTTTCTGGGTTCTAGGTTCCCCCGCCACCGCCCCTCCCTCCCTCCAGTCCAAGCCCCTCTTCACTTTCTTTGGGACTTTGATGAGGATGAAATGTGGAAAGTTCCCATTAATGTTTGAATGCTGAATTGCTGCAGGGATCTGCGCACGCGCGATGCAGCCCCGCCCCCAGTGGGACGTCACAATCAGGAGTTGAGCGCATGCGCATCTTTTTCCAACCCTGTCTGTGAGGCCATTCACTCAATCAGGGGAAGATGCTTTAAATCAGCTGCTAATGGAGACTTCCCGGGCCCGGGGGAAGGGAACAAACAGCATCTGCTTCCAGCAGCCACTGCTTTGGGACCGTGTCCGCAGATGTGCTCAGAGATTAGCATTGAGTGGCAGGAAGTTGAGGGGGAGTCGGGGAGTGTTTGTAACAGACACTGTGCAGCAGGAGCTGCTCCCGGAACATGGAGTGAGCCGGGGACACGGGGAAGGGAGAGTTCATTCTCGGACAGTGTCTGTACAGGCTCAGGGAGACACAATGGGAAGAAATCACTATTGAAAATCACTGACAATTTCACCACCCAAAGAAGAGGGAATTTTCCTGCTTTAGTTCCAGTCTCTCACTGTTTGTTGGATCGTGAACAGTGGGGGAAAAATAGCCGCACAATAACGATGTGGACAGTTAGACAAAGAACATTTTTTGCAGACACCAGGTGAGAAGTGTGAAAGGCACATTTTAAACAGTGGCTGCTTGTTTTCTGTTGAAATAGAAATGTGACTGTGTAAAGGTCACTGCTCTATCGGACAGTCCCAGTCATTGAGCAGTGCAGGGCTTGTGTTGTTTCTGAATGTCACAAACTTGTTGTAAAACCACTGCAAACACCTGGTAAACAGAAGCTGAATACTGCAGTACTGCAGTGGAGTCAGACACTGACACTGTTTGTGTTCCTGGTTTTCATTTTGTGATTGTTCATAATGATTATTATTGGGACGATTACATTGTTCGCTTTTGTATCTTCTACCTCACCAGTTCTTTCATTCCTGCAGGAAAATACACGAAGGAACCTGAATGGATGTGGTGATTCTAGGACACAAGGAAAAGTGCAGTGATCTCGTTCCAACACACAGTCGGTACAGGATCACTCCCAAAGCACAGAGATACTGCCAGCTCATCAGTTCCACTGGAACAAACAAAAGAAGAAGCCAGACAGACACTGATCCCGAAGTCGAGAGACACATTTTCAATCCAACAGTCAAACAACAGCATGAGAGACAGAAGTTGTTTCCATTTCACTTCAATTCAATACAGCTGATAGGTTGATACATCGATCGCAGTCCAAAAACAAACTCACTATCAGATCTAAATAAACTCTGTCACCATGGCCACATTTTAAACATAAAACTTGAAACTGAACAGACAAAATTTGCCTGATTGAAAGGTACAGAATGAATGCAAGGAGGCTTCAAGGGGTTTGGACAGGGTAAGTGAATTTGCAAGAACATGGCAGATGGAATATATTGTGAATAAGTGTGAAGTTCTCCACTTTGGTAGAATAAACAGAAAGACAGAGTATTTCTTAAATGGTGAGATTTTGGGAAGTGTTGATGTCCAAAGGGACCTGGGTGTCCTTGTTCATGAGACGCTAAAAGCCAGTGTGTAGGTGCAGAAAGCAATTAAGAATGCAAATGGTATGTTGTCTTCATTGAAAGGGGATTTGAGTACATGGTTAAACATGTATTGCTTCAATTGTATAAAGTCTAGATGAGACCGCACCTGGAATATTCTGTACAATTATGGTTTCCTTATCTAAGGAAGGATAGACTTGTCATGGAGAGAGTGCAACAGAGATTCACCATACTAATCCCTTGGGATGGTGGGATTGTCTTCTGATGAGAGACTGCAGAAACTGGGCCGAAATTCTCTGGAGTTTCGAAGAATGACAGGTGATCTCATTGAAACTTACAAAATTCTTACAGGGTGTGACAGGGTAGATATGGATAGGATGTTTCCTCTGTCTGGTGAGTCTGGAACAAGGGGACACAGTCTCAGAATAAGGACAGGCCATTTGAGACTGAGATGAGCAGGAATTTCTTTACTCAGAGGGTGGGAACTCTGTGGAATTCTTTATCCCAGAGGGCTGTGGAGCCTCAATCATTGAACATATTCAAGACATAAATCGATAGATTTCTAAACACTAACGGGATCAAGGGATTTGGAGATAGCAGTTAAAATGGCGCAGAGGTAGATGATCAGCCACGATCTGTTTGAATGGCAGAGCAGGCTCGATGGGCTGAATGGCCTAATGCCACTATTTCCTATGATCCTATGAATCCCAATAATGTACATCAGACGTTAGACCAAGTTATGCAATACATACCAGTTCAAAAATCCCACAGAGATTAAGACTGAAAGATACAGTATCAATTCCATTGCTACAAAATGAAGGACTTGGAGCTTGCAGACCAGCCCATGTATAAGATTGAAAGTTATATTTTCTTTCACAATCATTTTCACAGAGCTAAATATTGAATACCAATCCACAACTTGCACAGGACTACCTAATAAAACCTACAACTGTAAAATACAGTTGATCCATATTTTAAATTAAACGCAAGTCAAACAAATATTGATACATGAAGAGAGCGGGAAACAGTGAAAGCGAAGTGGAGCGTAAAGAGCCCAGGAGAGAGAGGGAGCAAGAGTTCACTCGGGGAGCAGGGAACAGCGAGAGCAGACGTAAAAAATGGCAAAGGAATACACAATTAACGGGAGAACACTGAACGGTGCAGAGGAAGTGAGGGACGTTGGAGTGAATGTCCACAGATCCCTGAAGGTAGCAGGACAGGTCAATAAGGTGGTTCAGCAGGTATATGGAATCCTTTCCTTTATTAGCTGAGGTACAGAATATAAGGGTGACCTGGGTGTCCATGTCAATAAGTCACTGAAAGCTAACATGCAGGTGCAGCAAGCAATTAAGAAGGCTATTGGTATGTTAGCCTTTATCGCACGAGGATTTGAGTACAGGAATAGTGAATTCTTGCTTCAATTGCAAAGAACCTTGGTTAGACCGCACTTGGAGTACTGTGTGCAGTTTTGGTCACCTTTGGGGTGGTGCAGTGGTCAGCACCGCAGCCTCACAGCTCCAGCGACCCGGGTTCAATTCCGGGTACTGCCTGTGTGGAGTTTGCAACATCTCCCTGTGTCTGCGTGGGTTTCCTATGGGTGCTCCGGTTTCCTCCCACAAGCCAAAAGACTTGCAGGTTGATCGGTGAATTGGCCATTATATAAATTGCCCTTAGTATAGGTAGGTGGTAGGGACAGGTGGGGATGTGGCAGGAATATGGGATTAGTGTCGGATTTGTATAAATGGGTGGTTGATGGTCGGCACAGACTCGGTGGGCCGAAGGGCCTGTTTCAGTGTTGTCTCTCTAAAACTAAAACTTACATTAGGAAGGATATTATTGCCACAGAGGGAGTGCAACAAAGGTTCATCAGACTTGTTCCTGGGATGGTGGGACTGTCCTATGAAGGGAGATTGGGGAAACGGGCTGTATTCTCTAGAGTTTCAAAGAAGGAGAGGTGATCCCATTGAAACCCACAAAATACTGAAAGGACAGTCAGGGTAGATGCAGCTGAGATGTTTCTCCTGGTGGAGGAGTCGAGAACCAGGGATCGCAATTTCAAAATAAGTGGGAAAGCACTTCGAACAAAGAAAATTACAGCACAGGAACAGGCCCTTCGGCCCTCCAAGCCATTCCAGATCCTCTATCTAAACCTGTCGCCTATTTTCTAAGGGTTTGTATCTCATTGCTTCCTGCCCATTCATGTATCTGTCTAGATACATCTTAAAAGACGATATCGTGCCCGCGTCTACCAACTCCGCTGGCAACGCGTTCCAGGCACCCACCACCCTCTGCGTAAAGAACTTTCCACGCATATCCCCCCTAAACTTTTCCCCTCTCACTTTGAACTCGTGACCCCGAGTAATTGAATCCGCCAGTCTGGGAAAAAGCTTCTTGCTATCCACCCTGTTGATACCTCTCATGATTTTGTACACCTCAATCAGGTCCCCCCTCAACCTCCGTCTTTCTAATGAAAATAATACTAATCTACTCAACCTCTCTTCATCGCTAGTGCCCTCCATACCAGGCAACATCCTGGTGAACCTCCTCTGCACCCTCTCCAAAGCATCCACATCCTTTTGGTAATGTGGCGACCAGAACTGCACGCAGTATTCCAAATGTGGCCGAACCAAAGTCTTATTCAACTGTAACATGACCTGCCAACTCTTGTACTCAATACCCCGTCCGATGAAGGAAAGCATGCCGTATGCCTTCTTGATAACTCTATTGACCTGCGTTGCCACCTTCAGGGAACAATGGACCTAAACACCCAAATTTCTCTGGACATCAATTTTCCCCAGGACTTTTCCATTTATTGTATAGTTCACTCTTGAATTGGATCTTCCAAAATGCATCACCTAGCATTTGCCCGGATTGAACTCCATCTGCCATTTCTCTGCCCAACTCTCCAATCTATTTATATTCTGCTGTATTCTCTGACAGTCCCCTTCACTATCTGCTACTCCACCAATCTTAGTGTCATCTGCAAACTTGCTAATCAGACCACCTATACCTTCCTCCAAATCATTTATGTATATCACAAACAACAGTGGTCCCAGCACGGATCCCTGTGGAACACCACTGGTCACACGTCTCCATTTTGAGAAACTCCCTTCCACTGCTACTCTCTGTCTCCTGTTGCCCAGCCAGTTCTTTATCCATCTAGCTAGTACATCCTGGACCCCATGCGACTTCACTTTCTCCATCAACCTACCATGGGGAACCTTATCAAACGCCTTACTGAAGTCCATGTATATGACATCCACAGCCCTTCCCTCATCATTCAACTTTGTCACTTCCTCAAACAATTCTATTAAGTTGGTAAGGCATGACATTCCCTGCACAAAACCATGTTGCCTATCACTGATAAGCCCATTGTCTTCCAAATGGGAATAGATCCTATCCCTAAGTATCTTCTCCAGCAGCTTCCCTACCACTGACGTCAGGCCCACCGGTCTATAATTACCTGGATTATCCCTGCTACTCATCTTAATCAAGGGGACAACATTAGCAATTCTCCAGTCCTCCGGGACCTCACCCGTGTTTAAGGACGCTGCAGAGATATCTGTTAAGGCCCCAGCTATTTCCTCTCTCGCTTCCCTCAGTAACCTGGGATAGATCCCATCCAGACCTGGGGACTTGTGCACCTTAATGCCTTTTGGAATACCCAACACTTCCTCCCTTCTTATGCCGACTTGACCGAGAGTAATCAAACATCTATCCCTAACCTCAACATCCGTAATGTCCCTCTTCTCGCTGAATACCGATGCAAAGTACTCGTTTAGAATCTCACCCATTTTCTCTGACTCCACGCATAATTTTCCTCATTTGTCCTTGAGTGGGTCAGTCCTTTCTCTAGTTACCCTCTTGCTCCTTATATATGAATAAAAGGCTTTGGGATTTTCCTTAACCCTGTTTGCTAAAGATATTTCATGACCCCTTTTAGCCCTCTTAATTCCTCGTTTCAGATTGGTCCTACATTCCCGATATTCTTCCAAAGCTTTGTCTTTCTTCAGCCGCCTAGACCTTATGTATGCTTCCTTTTTCCTCTTAGCTAGTTTCACAATTTCACCTGTCATCCATGGTTCCCTAATCTTGCCATTTCTATCCCTCATTTTCACAGGAACATGTCTCTCCTGCACGCTAATCAACCTCTCTTTAAAAGCCTCCCACATATCAAATGTGGATTTATCTTCAAACAGCTGCTCTCAATCTACATTCCCCAGCTCCTGCCGAATTTTGGTATAGTTGGCCTTCCCCCAATTTAGCACTCTTCCTTTAGGACCACTCTCATCTTTGTCCATGAGTATTCTAAAACTGACGGAATTGTGATCACTATTCCCAAAGTAGTCCCCTACTGAAACTTCAACCACCTGGCCGGGCTCATTCCCCAACACCAGGTCCAGTATGGCCCCTTCCCGAGTTGGACTATTTACATACTGCTCTAGAAAACCCTCCTGGATGCTCCTTACAAATTCTGCTCCATCTAGACCTCTAACACTAAGTGAATCACAGTCAATGTTGGGAAAATTAAAATCTCCTATCACCACCACCCTGTTGCTCCAACATCTTTCCTTAATCTGTTTACATATTTGTACCTCTATCTCACGCTTGCTGTTGGGAGGCCTGTCGTACAGCCCCAACACTGTTACCACACCCTTCCTATTTCTGAGTTCTGCCCATATTGCCTCACTGCTCGAGTCGTCCATAGTGCCCTCCTTCAGCACAGCTGTGATATCCTCTTTGACCAGTAATGCAACTCCTCCACCCCTTTTACCTCCCTCTCTATCCCGCCAGAAGCATCGATATCCTGGGATATTTAGTTGCCAAACGTGCCCTTTCCTCAACCAAGTCTCAGTAATAGCAATAACATCATACTCCCAGGTACTAATCCAAGCCCTAAGTTCATCTGCTTTACCTACTACACTTCTTGCATTAAAACAAATGCACCTCAGACCACCAGTCCCTTTGCGTTCATCATCTGCTCCCTGCCTACTCTTCCCCTTAGTCAAGGTGACTTCATTATCTAGTTCCTTACAGGCTTTAGTTACTATCTCGTTACTGTCCACTGACCTCCTCATTTGGTTCCCATCCCCCTGCCACATTATTTTAAACCCTCCCCAACAGCGTTAGCAAAAGCAGCCCCAAGGACACTTAGGACAGAGATGAGGAGAAATGTTGTTACTCAGAGGGTTGTGAATCTTTGGAATTCTTTACCCCAGAGGGCTGTGGAAGCTCAGTCATTGAGTATGTTGAAAGCAGAGATTGACAGATTTCTAAATACAAATGACATAAGGGAATATGAGGAAAGTGTGGGGAAAAGGGCATTGAAGTGGATGATCAGCCATGATCATATTGAATGGTCGGGCAGGCTCAATGGGCTGAATGGCCGACTCCTGCTCCTATGTTCCTAACTCCACATGATCGGCGAGGCACAGCTTCAGGCTGACTTGGTGGGTGGTGTAAACAGATATCACTGCTTCTGATCTTCACCAGAACAGAGAGTGAGATGTAACATTGATCATCAAACAGACTGTGAGACAATACAACACAGAAAAACACATGGAGAGACACTGTGGAATAACAAATAGATTTGATTGGAATGTTGAATTTTGATTGGAATGGATAAAACAGCAGATTAAATTGGGATTCTCATCATTATATTGATCTGGGACAGAAAAACGAAACTGATGGAAAGAAGGGAAGAAGGAAGAAAAGAAAGGATGGAACTGTTCAGTTTTTTTGAGTTTTTTCACCCACCCATCAAAGCTGAATTAAAAAGATGATGCAAATAACAAAGAATTTCACCAGAAAGAGAGATTAAATGCTGCCGAAACCTTGGATTGAAGGATGCCCCAACAGATCACCTGTTTAACTGTCTCCTCACTGGGGGATTTCAATCAGTGAGTCATATTATTCTCTACCTTTTTTTTGTTAAATGAACCCAGAACTGTCACTTGGAATTAATATCTGTGATTCGACTCCTGAATAATAAAATTGTGAGTTTCTCGATATTTTCTGGACACAGTTCCTGCTGAAAGAACTAAGAACTCTTTTCTAATTTACACAATACTATATGCACACTCATCAAGCCTCCTAAACTGGCATCCTTGGTGCTGCTCTCTCTTCTCCCAAACCTCATCTCATGTGACTGTTACGTCATCACTCTGACAGTGGGAGGGGTTGATCCCACTGTCTTCAGCATTTACCCTTTACATCCTTGTAAAACACTGTCTGTCCAAAAAATGGGTGGAGGGAACTTCTTTCATTTATTGAAACACCAACAGCTGCCAGTTGAAAATCAACTCAAACCCATCAGAGAGAGAGAGAGAGAGAGAGACTGTCAGAGAACTTCCTGCATCCAGTCCTGACCCTGTTACACTCCGCAGCTGCTCACCCAGACCCCACTGAACACTGTTAACGAAACACTTCAAATACTGTTTGCAAAAGGCAGAAAAGGTCAAAGTTAATCACAGCTGCATTGAATAGAACAAAGTTTAATATCTTCTCACCGTCTCTCGGTAACCGCATGAGTCACAGGTTTTCTTATTTGCTTCCTTTGATTTTTCTTGTTCCTGACTGACAAATATTCCAAACCTCGGCTCAACTCTCTCGCTTGCGTCATGTCCCAGTCACGGTTGAAAGCAACACATAACGACAGAAACACTCTGAAACATACAACGCGGTCACACTTTCCTTCAGTGAGATTAATGTCGAGCTGTTTTCCAGGTTGAATGCAACTGTGAGCAAACTTCTATGAAATAAATTGCCTTTGAAATATCAGCACTGAATTTCTGTACTCGGAGGAACAGCCATTCCAAACTCACATCCTTCACAATGGCTGTTTTCTCCTGTGACTGAAATTCATTATGTAATTTGAATTCGAAGTCAAAGTTCACAAGACATCGATAAAATTATTGATTAGGAAAATTCTAAAGCACACTGCAATAAGGCTCTGCTGGGAGTTGAACCCAGAATTTCGTTTTTATTGGACAGGTGCTGCAACCAACTAAGCTACAGAGCCAGATTGAAAGTGCTTGTGCAGCTGAAATCAGAGAAGGGCACTATTTATTCTCAAATAAAAACAAGAAATGCTGGAACCACTCAGCAGGTCTGGAAGCATCCATGGAAAGAGAAGCAGAGTTAACGTTTCGGGTCAGTGACCCTTCTTCGGAACTTCCAAAGAAGGGTCATTGACCCAAAACGTTAACTCTGCTTCTCTTTCCAAGAAGGGTCACTGACCCGAAACGTTAACTCTGCTTCTCTTTCCACAGATGCTGCCAGACCTGCTGAGTGGTTCCAGCATTTCTTGTTTTTATTTCAGATTTCCAGCATCCGCAGTATTTTGCTACTATTTATTCTCATCCCATTTCTCCACTGGTCACAACATATTTTAACGTTTCCCGCTAACTGATACAGTCAATCATATACTCTATTTTTCCCAGAACTGAGAATGAGTGTTTTGGAAGAAAATACATAATTCAATTGTTTCTGAAAGGTTACAGGACACAACATGTAAGTAATATTCCCCATTGCTCTCTCAGCACTGATGGTTTGTGAAGCGGGAGACAGCCAGAAGTCCCACTGAGCCGCACAGACCCTGAGCTGAGAATGAAATGAGATAATGTTCAATCTTTCACAGCGAGATGCTGCAGAGAGATAAGATTCCCGAATCAAAGTGAGACTTTCTCATACTGTTGTTGAATTTCATTTCAAACACTCCTTGTACCCTCTGCTAATGAAGCCTAAAAAATGGAGAAGCAGAATGGCACTCAAACTCACAACCCTGAGATTAAAAGTCTCATGTTCGACTGACTGAACTATCACTTCTACTCGGTCTCTTATTGGATGGATGCAACTGTATGCTCCGTGTGCTGCAGTGCCTTTCAAATCCTCCCATGGATCCACATGTCAGACTGAGTTTCATGTTGCAGACTCAAGCAAAGGAAATCTGCTCACTTCCAAAACTGTCAGCAAGTTGAAGCTGATTACGATCAACATCATCAGAGGGCAGAACTACCTGGTGAAAGAAAACACTCTGAAGAAGGATCCACCATTATTCAAACGCATCGGCAAAGTGAAAAACAAAAAAATCGATGAGTTAATCCAAGACAAACAACAGAAACACAGAAGAATTCCATTCCATACCAGAACCCAGTCCTGTTGTTTTTGGAACCAGCTCTCTGTTACTGCTTCACCTTCATACACACACTTGGCAATCTGTACATTCAGTTCATTTCAATTTTGTCAACAGACTCTTTGAATCCAGTTCTCTGTTCCTCAAACCGGCTCCGTGTGAAAGTCAACTCCGCTTTTTGTAAGGCTGCAACCAATCGATGACCTTCAACTAAAAACACAAATGAAGTATGGGTCATGCAGGATTTTAAAACAGGACCTTTCACATGCTATCCAATCACACACCCAAAGTGAAAAACATACCCCCGGACCAACGAGCCATTTGCAAAGAACATTATTTTTAGCTCTCTTTAGAACTGTGCCATTAAGTATATATTGCCTCTCCCTGTTCCTTCTGCGAAAGTGCATCACCTCACACTCGTCACTATTAAATTCCATCTGCCACCTGGCTCCCCATTCTGCTAGCCTCTCACTGTCCTGTTGCAGGCAGTTCATATCATCCTCACTGTTTACCACTCTTCCAGGTTTGGTGTTATCGGCATATTTTGAGATACTACACTATATTCCAAGATCCTAGTCATTTATATATAGCAGAAAAAGCAGTGGTTCGAGCAGTGACCATTGGAGAACACCCACTGTCGACTATCCTCCAGTCTGACAAAGAACCATTTACGACGACTCGCTATGTTCTGTCCTTAAGGCAATTTTCAAACCAATTGGACAGGGAGTCTCCTATTCCATGAACCTCAATTTTGTTAACCACCATTTTATGTGGTACCTTATCATTCATTCTTAATCCATCCATCCATCCTGTCTTAAAATCCATCATCTTCCTGTTTGTTCATCAAAAAATGTAGTTAGAACATAGAACATAGAACATACAGCACAGAACAGGCCCTTCGGCCCACAATGTTGTGCCGATCCTTTGTCCTCTGTCAAGGACAATTTAATCTATACCCCATCATTCTCCTTTATCCATATACCTATCCAAAAGCCTTTTGAAAGTCCCTAAAGTTTCTGACTCAACAACTTCCCCGGGCAAGGCATTCCATGCCTCGACCACTCTCTGGGTAAAGAACCTTCCCCTGACATCCCCCTTATATCTCCCACCCTTCACCTTAAATTTATGACCCCTTGTAACGCTTTGCTCCACCCGGGGAAAAAGTTTCTGACTGTCTACCCTATCTATTCCCCTGATCATCTTATAAACCTCTATCATGTCACCCCTCATCCTTCTCCGTTCTAATGAGAAGAGGCCTAGAATGTTCAGCCTTTCCTCGTAAGACTTATTCTCCATTCCAGGCAACATCCTGGTAAATCTCCTCTGCACCCTCTCCAAGGCTTCCACATCCTTCCTAAAATGAGGCGACCAGAACTGCACACAGTACTCCAAATGAGGCCTTACCAAGGTCCTGTACAGCTGCATCATCACCTCACGGCTCTTAAATTCAATCCCTCTGCTAATGAACGCTAACACCCCATATGCCTTCTTCACAGCCCTATCCACTTGAGTTGCAACTTTCAATGATCTATGCACATAGACCCCAAGGTCTCTCTGCTCCTCCACATGCCCAAGAACCCTACCGTTAACCCAGTATTTTGCATTCA
Organism: Heterodontus francisci; assembly: GCF_036365525.1. Taxonomy (NCBI): domain Eukaryota; kingdom Metazoa; phylum Chordata; class Chondrichthyes; order Heterodontiformes; family Heterodontidae; genus Heterodontus; species Heterodontus francisci. The sequence goes on from NW_027140402.1 coordinate 77,786, forward strand.
TGTTTGTCCTTCCAAAATGGACGACCTCACACTTTTCAGGGTTAAACTCCATCTGCCACTTTTCAGCCCAGCACTGCAACCTATCCAAGTCCCTTTGCAGACGACAATAGCCCTCCTCGGTATCCACAACTCCACCAACCTTTGTATCATCTGCAAATTTACTGACCCACCCTTCGACTTCCTCATCCAAGTCGTTAATAAAAATCACAAACAGGAGAGGACCCAGAACTGATCCCTGCGGCACGCCACTGGTAACTGGGCTCCAGGCTGAGTATTTACCATCTAAGACCACTCTCTGCCTTCTATCAGTTAGCCAATTCTTAATCCAACTGGCCACATTCCCCACTATCCCATGCCTCCTGACTTTCTCCATAAGTCTACCATGGGGGACCTTATCAAATGCCTTACTAAAATCCATGTACACCACATCCACTGGTTTACCCTCATCCACTTGCTTGGTCACCTGCTCAAAGAATTCAATCAGGCTTGTGAGGCAAGACCTACCCCTCACAAAACCGTGCTGACTGTCCCGAATCAAGCAGTGTCTTTCCAGATGCTCAGAAATCCTATCCCTCAGCACCTTTTCCATCAACTTGCCTACCACCGAAGTAAGACTAACTGGCCTGTAATTCCCAGGGTTGTTCCTATTCCCTTTCTTGAACAGGGGCACAACATTTGCCACCCTCCAATCACCTGGTACCACCCCCGTCAGCAGAGAAGATGAAAAGATCATTGCCAGCGGCTCTGCAATTTCATCCCTTGCTTCCCATAACATCCTTGGATATACCCCGTCAGGCCCGGGAGACTTGTCTATCTTCAAGTTATTCAAAAACCCCAACACATCTTCCCTCCTAACGAGCACTTCCTCGAGCTTACCAGTCTGCTTCCCACCGTCCTCTTCAGTAATACACCCCTTCTCATTCGTAAATACCGAAGAGAAGTACTCATTCAAAACCTCACTTATCTCTTCCGGCTCAACACACAGTCTCCCGCTATTGTCCTTGACCGGACCTACGGTCCCCCTAGTCATCCTCATATTTCTGACATACGCGTAAAAGGCCTTGGGGTTTTCTTTTATCCTACCCGCCAAGCATTTTTCATGCCCTCTCTTAGCTCTCCTAATCCCTTTCTTCAGATCCTTCCTGGCCATCTTGTATCCCTCCAGAGCTATGCCTGGGCCCTTTTTCCTCAACTTTATATACGCATCCTTCTTCTTCCTAACAAGACTCTCAACCTCTCTTGTCAACCACGGTTCCCTCACATGACCATCCCTTCCCTGTCTGACAGGGACATGCTTATCAATGGCCCCTACTATCTGCTCCTTGAAAAAGTTCCACATTTCGACCGTGCCCTTCCCTGCCAGCATATGCTCCCAACTTATGCTCCTCAGTTCCTGCCTGACAGCATCATATCTACCCTTCCCCCAATTGTAAACCTTGCCCTGTTGCACATACCTATCCCTCTCCATTACCACAGTGAATGCTACAGAATTGTGATCACTATCTCCAAAGTGCTCGCCCACCAACAGCTCTATCACTTGCCCTGGTTCATTACCTAGTACCAAATCCAATATTGCCTCCCCTCTGGTCGGGCAGTCTACATACTGAGTCAGAAAAGCTTCCTGGACATACTGCACAAACACTACCCCATCCAAACTATTCGATCTAAAGAGTTGCCAATCAATATTTGGGAAGTTGAAATCCCCCATAATTACTACCCTGTGACTTCTGCTCCTTTCCAAAATCTGTTTCCCAATCTGCTCTTCCACCTCCCTGCTGCTATTGGGGGGCCTATAGAAAACTCCCATCAAGGTGACTGCTCCTTTCCTGTTCCTGACCTCAACCCACAGTGCCTCAGTCGGCAGATCCTCCTCGAAAATTCTTTCAGCAGTTGTTACACTATTTCTAACTAACAATGCCACCCCCCCACCTCTTTTACCACCATTCCTAATCTTATGAAAACATCTATAACCAGGTACCTCCAAAAACCATTCCTCCCCCTCACCTATCCACGTTTCAGTGATGGCCACAACATCGTAGTCCCAAGTGCCCATCCACGCCTTCAATTCACTCACCTTATTCCTGATGCTTCTTGCGTTGAAGTATACGCACTTTAACCCTTCTCCGTGCCCATCTGTCCTCTGCGACAGTGCTACCTTCCCCAATACCTCACTACACTCTTTGTCTTTCTGAGTGGACCCACTGGTCCCTGGATTACAAGTCCGGTTCCCATCCCCCTCCCAAACTAGTTTAAACCCTCCCGAACAGTACTAGCAAACCTCCCTCCCAGGATATTGGTGCCCCTCTGGTTCAGATGCAGCCCGTCCTGTTTGAACAGGTCCCATCTTCCCCAGAATGCAGTCCAATTATCCAAGAACTGGAAGCCCTCCCTCCTACACCATTCCTGCAGCCACGTGTTCAGCTGTGCTCTCTCCCTATTCCTAGCCTCACTATCACGTGGCGCCGGCAACAAACCAGAGATAACAACTCTGTCCGTCCGAGCTTTCAGCTTCCAGCCTAACTCCCTAAACTCACTTCTAACATCTGTGCCACCCTTCCTTCCTACGTCGTTGGTGCCAATGTGCACCACGACCTCTGGCTGCTCCCCCTCCCCTTTAAGGATCCTGAAGACGCGATCACAAACATCACGGACCCTGGCACCAGGGAGGCAACAAACCATCCGTGCGTCTCGCCTGCGCCCACAGAACCGCCTGTCCGTACTCCTCACCATCGAGTCCCCGATGACTAGTGCTCTCCCATTCTCCCTCCTTCCCTTCTGAGCCACAGTGCAGGACCCCGTGCCAGAGGCCCGGTCACTGCAGCCTGCCCCCGATAGGCCGTCCCCCCCAACAGTATCTAAAACTGTATACTTGTTGTTGAGGGGAACGACCACAGGAGATCCCTGCACTGACCTCTTCCCACCTCTAACTGTTACCCAGCTGCCTTTGATTTGTGGAGTAACGACCTCCGTGTAGCTTCTATCTATCAACCCCTCAGCTTCCCGAATGATCCTCAGTTCATCCAGCTCCAGCTCCAATTCCCTAACACGGTCTGATAGGAGCTGGAGACGGATGCACTTCCAGCAGGTGAAGTCGGCAGGGTCCCCGGAGGTTTCCCTCACCTCGAACATTCTGCAGGAGGAGCAATACACTACACTGGCTGCCATTTCTTTTATTCAATTACCCCTTAGTTAAGTACAACTATAGATATTAACAAAAACAGTAAATAGCTTACCTGCTCAGTCCTTTTTGGTTAGAGGAGGAGGGTAAAAAGGGTCTTATTATTAGGTTAGAGGAGGAGGATGGGTGGGAGACACTACATGTGTAGTGGCTCGGGTTTACTCAGCTCCGCACCATTAAGGAAAATACCTACCCAGGAGTCCTCGCTGCCGACCAGCTTCCGGTTCCTCCGGCGCCAAAAGAAACTCAAAGACAAGGAAAACAGTAAGTAAAACAGTAAGTACTTACTTTTAAAACACAGCTCCTGATGCCTTCACTCACCCACCGAAGAGTCGCTACCTTCTCCTGCTGCTCCGCCGGGAAATGAGTTAGTCAAGCATGAACTCCCATTTATTAATCCATGCTCCCTCTCCTCAATTAATTCAAATCTCTCCAAGTGACTTGATTTTTTCCTTAATTATTGTTCCTAAAACCTTACTCACCACTGCTGTTAATCTAACTGGCCTGTAGTTACCTGGATTGTCCTTACACCCTTTGTTGAAATAGGAAGTCACATTTGCCACTGTTCAGTCCTCTGGCACTTCCACAGTGCTTTTTGGGAGGGTGTTCCTGGTTTTTGACCCTGCAACAGTGAAGGAATGGCAGTCCAATGCCGAGTCAGGATGGTGTGTGACTTGGAGGGGTACTTGAAGGTGGTGATGTTCCCATGCGTCTGCTACCTTTGTCCTTCTAGGTGGCTGAGTTTGTGGGTTGGAAGGTGCTGTTGAAGGAGGCTTGGCAAGTTGCTGCAGTACATCTTGTAAATGTTACACACTGCTGCCACTGCACTGGTGCAAGAGGGAATGAATGTTTAAGGTGTTGGATGGGGTGCCAATCGAGTGGGCTGCTTTGACCCGATGGTGTCAATCTCTTGAGTGTTGTTGGAGCTGCACTCATCCAGGCATGAGTATTCCATCACATTCCTGACTTGTGCCTTGTCGATGATGGGCAGGCTTTGGCGAGTCAAGAGGTGAGTTAGTCGCCGCAGAGTTCCCAGCCTCTGACCCACTCATGTAGTTGCAGCTGTAGTTGTAGTAGTAATAGGCAATCGTCCGTCTCGGAAGACGAGGGGCTACACCCGGGGTGTGCGTCACTTCTGTATTAAACATCATTTGTTGAGGCTGTAGAGGACGACTCGTGAGTGACGATCCCTTCCGCAGCTGGTACAGATGAATATCATTGGCCCGAGGTCGACTGATAATTTTTCCTTCCTCTGGGCTCTCTTTCCCCCCAAATAGTCATTTCTTTTGTCCTATGCTTTTCCCATGTTCTTCCTGAATACCTTTCTCCAGGAATTCCAGTCAGCAGGAAGGACTTCCCATGCATCGACTCCAATCGCAGTCAGCTTGAGATCTCTCTTGCAGATGTCCTTGTATCACAGACGTGGGTGACCTGTTGGTCTCGTGCTGGTAGCAAGCTCACCAGAGAGCGTGTCTTTGGCAAGGCGACCGTCATCCATTCAGCACACGTGACTCAGTCAACAGAGTCACCGCTCACTCAAGAGGGCAAACATGCTGCGGATCCCTGCACGCTGGTGTATTACCGCATTCGGCACTCTGTCCTGCCAGGAGATGCCCAATATCCATCTGAGGCAGCGGAGGTGGAAGCTGTTCAGCTGCTTTTCTTGAATTGCATAAGTTGTTGATGCTTCTCTGCTATAAAGGAGGGTGCTGAGAACACAAGCCTGGTACACGCAGAGCTTTATATTTTCGATCAGTTTGCTGTCGGTTCACACTTGTCTTCTCAACTTTGACATGACAGCTGCAGCATTGACAATCCTGGTGCTGATTTCAGTATCAAGGGACAGATTGCTGGTGATTGTTGATTGAAGGTCTGTGAAGCCGTTGACAACCTCCAAAGTGAGGTTGTCGATGTTGATGCAAGGTGGAGTCTCTACGTCCTGGCCCATAACTTTGATCTTCCTGATGCTGATCGTCAGTCCAAATTCTTTGCACGCCAGGGAGAAGCGATATACAAGATGCTGCAAGTGAGCTTCATTTTGGGATGTTAGCACAGCGTCATCAGCAAACAGCAACTCACGGACAAGGAATTTACCCACTTTGGTCATGGCGTGCAGTCTTGCCAAGTTGAACAGCTTGTCGTCAGCTCTGGTATGCAGGTGGACACCCCCATCTGAGTCACTGAAAGTGTAAAATAGCAGCATGGAGAAGAATATGCCAATTATAAAGGATGTGAGCTGTGAGGAGGTTACAAGGAGGTTTCCAGGGGTCTTGGAGAGGCTAAGTGCATGGGAAAGAACATGACAGATGGAATATAATGTGAATAAATGTGAAGTTATCCACTTTGGTAGAATAAACAGAAAGATAGAATATTTATTAAATGGTGAGAGCTGAAGAAGTGTTAATGTCCAAAGGGACCTGGGTGTCCTTGTTCATGAGACACTCAAAGCTCACATGCAGGTGCAGCGATCTATTAGGAAGGCAAATGGTTTGTTGGCCTTCACACAAAGGGTCTTGAGTACAGGAGTAAAGATGTCTTGCTGCAATTGTACAGAGCCTTGGTGAGACCGCGCTGGAGTATTGTGTCCCGTTTTGGCTTCCTTATCTAAGGAAGGATATACTTGCCATCGAGGGAGTGCAGCAGAGTGTCACCAGATGAATCCCTGGGATAGTGCGATTGTCTTATGAAGAAACTGGGCCTGTATTCCTTAAAGTTTCTAAGAGTGAGAGGTGATCTCATTGAAACTTGCAATATTCTTACAGGGTGTGACAGCGTGGATGTAGATAGGATGTTTGCCCTGGTTGGTGAGTCCAAAACCAGGAGACATAGTCTCAGAATAAGGGATAGGCCATTTAAAATTGAGATGGGTGGAATTTCTTCATTCAGAGGGTGGTGAATCTTTGGAATTCTCTACCCCAGGGGTCTGTGGAAGTTCAATCATTGAGCATGTTCAAGACAGAAATTGATCGAAACCTTGATACTCATGACTTCAAGGGATATGGGGATAGCATGGGAATGCTGTGTTGAGGTAGATGATCAGCCATGATCATTGAATGACAGAGCAGGCTGGACGGGCTGAATGGCCTCCTCCTATGTTCCGAAGAGAATTGGCACCAGGACGCCACCTGCTTTATCCCACTGCTGATCGTGAAAGCGTCCTATGTTGCTCCATTGTAACTGACAGAACTGTGCATGCTTTCGTTGAAAGAAGCGATGAGGCCCAAGAGTTCAGGAGCGCAGCCTTGTTTCCATAGCAGTTTGAAGAGTCTTTCTTTGCTGACAAGATTGAAGGCCTTGGTGATGTCTATAAAGACAATGTAGAGTGCTCTGCACTGTTCACAGTACTTCTCCTGTAACTGCCGAAGTGAGAAAACCATGTCAACTGTCAATCTACCAGCTCTGAAGCTGCACTGAGAGTCAGGATAGATGTGTAATGTCAGGGTCTGCAATCTGGTCAGAGCAATGCGTGCAAAGACCTTCCCCACAACACTTAGCAAGCAGATGCCTCGGTAATAGCTGCAGTCACTGCGATTCCCCTATATTTCTGTACAAGGTGACAATATTTGCATCACGCATGTTTTGAGGCGCAGATCTTTCCTTCCAACAGAGACACAGAAGTTCATGGAGATGCTGCAGCAGAGCCGATTTTCCACTTTTGATGATTCCAGGTGGAATACCATAATTTCCCGGGGCTTTACCACTGGCAAGACGGTCAATGGCCTTGTTGAGCTCTACTATGGTGGAGTCATTGTCCAGCTCCTCCATGACAGGGAAGTCTGGAATGGTGCTGAGAGCTACTTCAATGACAATGTTCTCCGTTATGTAGAGTTCAAGGTAATGCTCCACTCACCTTTCCATCTGCTTGTTCGGTTCAGTGATGATCACCCCTGTCTTTGTCTTCAAAGGTGCTGATTTAGTTACTGCTGCTCTCATTGCTTTCTTAATTCCTTCATACATCCCTCTAGCATCCCCGGATTCAGTAGCAGATTGTATGCTGCCGCAGAGTTTTAACCAGTATTGATTGGTGCAGTGCCGAGCAGTTTTTTTAAATTTCCAAAATATACTTTATTCATAAAAAATCTGTAAAAAATACATGACCGAACAGTTTCAAACAGCACCAAGTCAAAAAATGCAAACAGCGCAAGGGAGATCAGTTTCCTTCAATACAATCATGAGTTGCCTCACAACCCTTCCATTTCATTTGTCATGCCATATACATTTTTACATTTTACAGCAAATGAAAATTTTCCCGATACAGTTCGAGGGGTTTCCCATGGATCCAGCCCCTCAGTTCAGCTTGGTAGGGGAACCTTACACAGTTGTCTTTCCACATTGAGCCTTTGCTGCGGCTGCCCCAAGCTTTAGTGCGTCCCTCAGCACGTAGTCCTGGAACTCGGAATGTGCCAGTCTGCAACATTCGGTCGTGGACAACTCTTTGCGCTGGAAGACCAGCAAGTTTCGGGCAGACCAAAGGGCGTCTTTCACCGAATTGATCGTGTTCCAGCAGCAGCTGATGTTTGTCTCAGTGCGTGTCCCTGGGAACAGCCGGAGAGCACAGACACCTGAGTTACCGAGCTGCTTGGGATGAACCTCGACAAAAACCACTGCATCGCTTCCACACCCATAGAGATGCAACCAACGCTCAGGCAGCATGTCCCGCTGCCCTTCCCCAATACACATGACTGTGTGGTCACTCCCTTTCCACCAAACACTCCCTCTCACTCTGCCACATGCAATGTCCAAAGGGTCCAAAGTGTTTGGAGTTCTCACCTGAGCAGCCCGGATCAGGCCATTGACCCACTTCCTGTCCTGGATCCATGTCCTGGGGGTGACCCCACGGCTGCTGTCCTCACCTACTATCTCCAGCCAGCTTTGCTTGGTCAATTGGGCAGGTCTCCACCTCCCATCCATGGGGAAGAGGATCTTCCACCTTTCTATTGCCACCTGGAGGAGAAACTGCAGGGAGGCATCGCCAAACAGTGGGACCATGCTCACTGCAGGCTCGCATTCAGCTCCTTGCTCATCAGGCAGCAGAGACAGCAGAACGGGTCCTGGGGCAGGAGAGGCAGCATAACGGGTCCTGGGGCAGCAGAGGCAGCAGAACGGGTCCTGGGGCAGCAGAGGCAGCAAAACGGGTTCTGGAGCAGCAGAGGCAGCAGAACGGGTCCTGGGGCAGCAGTGACAGCAGAACGGGTCCTGGGACAGCAGAGGGCTCTCAGGAAGACACTCTTTTCAACCAGGCAGCATTCAATGCAGGGCTGGCAGCCCTTTAAATATGGTGCCAGCACCTGCTGTTGTGTCAGATGTCGGTGCCATCGGTGCCTCGTTCCCTACCTCTGGTCCTTGTTTACATGGGCCCCACGTCTCCCCTTCATTAATTGGTCGCTGCTCCGTGATCGGGGTCGGCCGGCCACATTTCACTCGTGTGGTGACGACACCCGCTTCCGGTTCCTCTGCCAAGAGCCGCACCGTTAGTTTAAAATTCAACCCATGGGGTCAAGAGTGGAAAATCTCCCTTCTGATTCTATCCACTTAAAATGAAAGAGACACCAAAATAAAACTGATGAAACTGGGGATTGTCTCCTGGTTCTTCAATCTAGTGTTCTCCCAACTGAGCTATTCCGGCCTCACTGTGAGCTCATCTTCATTGGAGATAAATATATCTCCAGGCAGAATTTCCCCACCCGTTCATTCCTCATTTTAGGGGAATGGGACCCGACCAGATCGTGGAACTCAGATTATGTTAATGTTCTGCTCTTAATATCTTAATATTATCTTGCGTTTGAGCCACTTTTAATCAAGTTCATGGACAAATTCTTCCATCATCCCTTCTCCCACATTCTCCCTTTCTCATTCATTTTTTATTCCTCACAGTCCAGAAAGGGTTAGGAATCAGAGCTCACTCCCAAACCCTCTGCACACAGACCTCTGTCTGTGACCCTGTTTGATCCAAGAGACCAGTCAATAAATTACACTCTTTATAAACACAGAAAGCTGCCTCACAATGTTAGACACAGAGATAAATACACTGAAGTCTTTTGAAAAAAGTTCATCTTATGGGTTGTAATACTGAGCCCACAGAGCAGATCGGGCCCAGGCTCCATCCCCAGCCCCAGCCTGTGTTGTGTTAGCTGACGCCAGCTGGTGTGATACTGAGCCACAGGGAGCAGGAAAGGGCCTGGTTGTATTCATGGCCTGTGTTGAGTTAACTGATCCCACCCAATGTGGTAGGAGCCACACAGAACAGAATAGGCCCAGGCTCCTGCCTCAGCCTGAAGGATGTGAGTTCATCTCACACGGTGTTCTCCAGAGCCCCACACAGAACAGGGAAATCTCAGACTCCATCCCCGGCCTGTGGTATTTTACTTCATTGCACCTGGTATGGTACGGAGTCCCCAGAGCAGGAAAGGTCCAGGTTCCATCTCCGGCCTGTGCTGAATTAGCTGATCTGACCTGGTTGGCACTGAACCACAATCAGGGAAGGATGGGCCGAGGCTCCACGGCCCGTGGTGTGTTAGTTATTCTCATTTGGTGAGGTACTGAGCACCATATAGAGCAGGAAGGGCCTGTGCTCAGTGAGCTGATCTCACCTTGTGTGGTCCTGCGACCTACACACAGAGCAGGACAGGCCTATGCCAAATCCTCAGCCTGTGTTCAATTAGCTGATCTCATCCAAAAGATTTTGATAAGGTTCCATACAAGAGGCTTCTCTATAAGATGAAAGTCCCTGGTATCAGTGGTAATATATTGATCTGGATTGGGAACTGACTGGCAGGACGTAGGCAGGAAGTAGTTACAGATGGATCTGGATCCGTTTGGAGACCAGTCACCAGTGGTGTCCCACAGGGATCGGTGTTGGGACTGTTGCTCTTTACTATTTTTACTAATGATCTGGATGTGTGTGTAGGGGGCACCATCTGTAAATTTACAGATGATTTGAAGATCTGTGCGAGTGTTTAGACTGGAGACGATGCTCGACTGTTTCAGGCTGATTTTAATGTGTTGGGAGATTGGGTTCATGACTGGTAAATGATGTTTAATTTGGGTAAGTGCAGTGTTATTCGTGTGGACAGGGCGAATGCTCAACATTCATACACCCTTCAGGGAAAAACATTAAAATGGGTAAAGAAAGAAAATAATTTTGAGCAGAGATCTGGATGTTCTAGTGCACAGATCTCGAAAGGGACAGCAGCAATGCTGTGAAGTGATAGTTGGAACAAATAGGGAGTTGGGCTGCATTCAGAGGACGATTGAGTATAAGATGAGGCATATCCTTTCATGGGGTATGAGCGACACTGGCAAGGCCAGAATTTGTTACCCATCCCTAATTGTCCTTGACAAGGTGGCGGTGAGCTGCCTTCTTGAAATGCTGCACTCCATGTGGTGTAGGTACACCCACAGTGCTGTTAGGAAGGGAGATCCAGGATTTTGACCCAACATCAGTGAATGAACAGCGATATTGTTGCAGAGCAGATGGTGTGTGACTTGGAGGGGTGCTTGCACATGGTGGTGTTTTCATGCATCTGCAACCCTTGTCCTTCAAGGTGGTGGAGGTCTTCGGTTTGGGATGTGCTGTCTGCGGAGCCTTGGTGAGTTGCAGCAGTGCATCTGGTAGATGGTACACACTACTGCCTCTGTGCATCAGTGGTGAAGGGAGTGAATGTTTAAGGTGGTGAATGGGGTGACAATCAAGGCAGCTGCTTTGACCTGAACAGTGTCGACTTTCTAGAGTGTTGTTGGAGCTGCACTCATCCTGGCATGAGCATTGTAGATGGTGGACGAGTTTTGGAGAGTCAAAAATCACAGAATTGTTCCAGTGCAGAAGGAGGCCATTCGGCCCATCGTGCCTGCAAATAATCATAGAACATAGAAAGTTTACAGCACAGGCAGGCCACAAAACAAGCCACCCAGCTGAATCCCATTGTCCAGCATTTGGACCGTAGACCTGCAGGTTCAGGCACTTGAGGTGCACATCCAGACACATTTTAAATGAGTTGAGGGTTTCTGCCTCAGCTACCCTTATAGGCAGTGAGTTCCAGACTCCTCGCACCCTCTGGGTGAAAAAAATGCATCCTCATCTCCCCTCTAATTGTTCAACACATCACTTTAAATCTATGCCCCCTGGTCACTGACCTCCCTCCTAAGGTAAATAGACCCTTCCCATCCATTCTATCCAGACCCCTCACAATTTTGTACATTTCAATCAAATTTCCCCTCAGCCTCTTCTATTCCAAGGAGAACAACCCCAGTCTATCCAATCTTTCCTCATAGCTGCATTTTTTCGGTCCTGGCAACATCCTCGTAAATCTCCTCTGCAGCCTCTCCAGTGCAATTACATCCTTTTTGGAATGAGGTGACCAGACCTCCACACAGAACTCAAGTTGTGGCCTAACTAATGATTGATACAGTTCCAGCATAACCTCCCTTTTCTTATATTCTATAGCTCGGCTAATAAAGGAAAGGATTTCATATGCCTTCTTAACCAACTTATCAACCTGTCCTACTACTTTCAGGGATTTGTGGACATTCACTTCAAGGGCCCTCACTTCCTCTACACCTCTCAGCATTCACCCATTAATTGTGTATTCCTTTGCCGTGTTTAACCTCACCAAAGGCATCACCTCACACTACTCCAAGTTGAATTCCATTTGCCACTTTTCTGCCCACCTGACCAGTCCATTTCTCCAGCTCTCCGAATGAGCATTTCACCTCGTGCCTTGAGCTGAGTTACTCATTGCAGAATTCCCACAATCTGTTTTACCCTTGTAGCCAGCGTATTTATATGAATGGTCCAGTTAAGCTTCTGTCAATGGTAACACCCAGGATGTTGATGGTGGGGGGATTCAGCGATGGTAATGCTGTTGAACGTCAAAGGGAGATGGTTACATTCTCTCTTGTTGGAGATGGTCATTGCCTGGTACTTACGTGGTGTGAATGTTACTTGCCACTTAGCAGCCCAAGCCTGAATGTTGTCCAGGCCTTGCTGCTTCTGGACATGGACTCCTTCAGTATCTGGGATGTCCCGAATTTGTCATTTTATGAAACCTTGGTCAGGACCCACTTGGAATAATGTATCCAGTCTTGGTCTCCGCACATGATGGCTGATATTGAGGCTTTGGAAAGGGTACAGAGGAGAGACATTCGACGCATTCCCACTTTAAGATATCTTCGTTATCAAGTTAGACTGAAAGAGTTGGGACCCTACACCTTAGAGAAACCTAGACTGAGGGGTGTTCTGATTGAGGTTCATAAATAATGAAGGGTCCAATTTAGCATGGGAGAGGAGTCATAATTGTATATTGTAAAAGGCCAGATGGCACCCGGATCACATTAAATTTCATTTTCAGTGGTGGGTTAATGTACCAGAATGGCCGGGTGGTTAACGTTTGGACTTAAGATCCAATAGACATGTGACTGCGTGGATTTGAACCCCACTCCTGGTATCTGTGCTTACAGAATGTTACTTGCTCTTTCCCTGACTTTTGCCTTGCACCATCATCTCTTTTGTCATTTAATCACTCTTGCCTTCCAACTGATCACAGCTTCCTATTATTTGATCTGCCCCAGCACCGTTCCTTGGCTCTGCACTTGCTTATAAGCTGGTAAATCTTTAACTTAATCTCCTCTGTACCCTCACAATGACCTTCTCATCCTTCCTGTATTGTGGTTCCTCACAGGATCCGCTGCCTCTCCAACTCCCCTCCAGGTAACTGAAGGCCCTGAGCCTGGGTCTCGCTTTCTCCGCTTGCTGGTAGTTGATTCCTTGCAGGTCTGCCACCGCTCCAGACTCCCTCCAGGAAGGGCTTGCCATAATCTTCCAAGCTTCCCTGGAGAAGGGGGTTGGAGAGTGGCAAATGACACCCTTATTCAAGAAAGGGTGTAAGGACAGTCTGAACAACTCCATGCCAGTTAATTTAATATCAATGCTGGCTAAGGCTTCAGAAATGATAATCAGGGAAAATATCAATGGACATTTAGAGAGGTTTGAGTTAATTAAGGACAGCCAGCATGGATTTGTAAAAGGCAGATCATGCTTCACTGATCTAACTGAATTTTTTGATGAAGGAGCAGAGAGGTTTGATGAAGGTAATGCAGTGGATGTTGTTTCTGTGGACTTTACGAAAGCATTTGATAAGGTATCAGATAAAAGCATGGTTAACAAAATTGAGGCTCATGGAATAGGAGGGTCAGTGACCAATTGGTTAGAAAAATTGGCTTCAGGGCAGAAACAAGCAAGTTGCTGTAAATGGTTTCTTTTCAGACTGGGGAATGGTAGACAGTGGTGTTCCGCAAGGGTCTGTGCTGGGATCACTGCTTTTCTTGCTAGGTATAAAATATGTGCATCTTGGAATACAGAGTAGAATCTCAATATTTGCTGACAATACCAGACTTGGAGGTGAGGCAAACAGTGAGGATGATATGAACCGCCTGCAATCAGACATAGATAGGCTAGCAGAATGAGCAGAGAGGTGACGGATGGAATTTAATACTGTTAAGTGTGAGGTGATGTATTTAGACAGAAGGAATAGGGAGAGGCAATGTATACTTAATGGCACAGTTCTAAAGAGTGTGCAGGAACAGAGGGACCTGGGGGTGCACGTGTACAGATCTTTGCAGGTAGCAGGGCATATTGAGAGAGTGCTTAGTAAAATATATGGCATCTTGGGCTTTATGCAAACATACAAGCATATGAACATATGAATTAGGAGCAGGAGTTGGCCACTCGGCCCTTCGAGTCTGGGCCGCTATTCAATAATTTCATCGCAGAACTGATTACCCACATTTCCAGCAACCCCCGACCACTCCCTTGCTTATCAAGAATCTATCTACCTCTGCTAAAAATATTCAAAGACTCTGCTTCCACCGTGTTTTGAGGAAGAGAACTGCAAAGACTCACAACACTCCACGAGAAAAAAATCTCCTCATCTCTGTCTTACATGGGCAACCCCATATTTTAAACAGTGACCCCTAATTCTCGATTCTCCCACAAGAGGAAACATCCTTTCCACATACACCCTGTCAAGACCCCTTGGGACCTTATGTGTTTCAATCAAGTTGCCTCTTACTCTTCCAAACTCCAGTGATACAAGCCAAGTCTGTCCGATATTTCCTCGTAAGACAGCCCACCATTCCAGGTATTTGTCTAGTAAACCTTCACTGCACTGCCTCCAATGCATTCACGTCCCTCCTTAAATAAGGAGACCAGTACCGTACAGAGTACTCCAGATGTGGTCTCACCAATGCCCTGCATAGCTGAAGCATAACCTCCCTACTTTTGTAATCAATTCGCCTCGCGATAAATGATAGCATTCTATTAGCTTTCCTAATTACGTGCTGTTCCTGCATACTAACCTTGTGCGATTCATGCATGAGGACACCCAGATCCCTCTGCATCTCACGGCTCTGCAATCTCTCAGCATTTAGATTATATGCTTCTTTTTTATTCTTCCTGCGAAAGTGGACAATTTCACCCTTTACCACATTATACTCCATTTGCCAGGTCTTTGCCCACTCACTTAACCGATCTACATCTTTTTGTAGCCCCCTTATAAGAACATAATAAATAGGAGCAGCAGTCGGCCATTCAGCTCCCAAAGCCTGCCCCACCATTCAATAAGATCAGGGCTGATTTACCCCGGACCTCAACTCCTCTTTCGTGCCAGCTCCTCATAGCCCTCAACTCCACAATATTTCAAAAATCTATCTACATCCTCTTTAAATGCTTTCAGTGATTTCGCCTCCACAACTCTCTGGGGTAGAGAATTCCAGACATTCACTACCGTCTGACAGAAGAAATTCCTTTGCATCTCAATTTTAAATGACTGTCCCCTTATTCTGTAACTATGTCACCGACTTTGAGATTCCCTCACTAGTGGAAATATTTACACTGTCAAGCCCCCTCAGAATCTCATACATTTCAATCAGATCACCCCTCATTCTTCTCAACTTTAATGTATAAAGGCCTAATCTGTTTAGCTATTCGTGATAAGTCAACCCCTTTCTCCCAGGAATCAGCCGAGTGAATCTCTTTTGAACTGTGTCCAAAGCCAGTATATCCTTTCTTATATATGGGGACCAAAACTGTACACAGCACTCCAGGTGGGGCCTCGCCAACACCCTGCACAGCTTTAACAAGACTTCCCTATTTTTAAACTCCAACCCCAAGCAATAAAGGCTAAAATTCCCTTTGCCCTCTTAATTACTTGCTGCGGCTGCATGCTAACTTTTTGTGTTTTGTGTTTCAATCACAAGAACACCCAGATCCCTCTTTTTTAGAGTCTCTCTCTATTTAAATAATAGTCTGTCTTTTGATTCTTCCCACCAAAGTGTATGACCTCACACTTTCCTACATTAAACTCCATCTGTCAAGTTTTTGCCCACTCACTCAACCTATCTATATCCCCTTGCAGATTCCTTATGTCCTCATGACAACATGGCTTCCTGCCATATTTTTGTATCGTTAGCAAATCTGGATATATTACAGTCTGCCCCCTCCTCCAAGTCATTAATATAGATCATAAATAATTGAAGCCCTAGGACTGATCCTTGTGGCACTCCACTAGTTACATCTTGCCAACGAGAAAATGGCCCATTTATGCCTACTCTTTGTTTCCTGTTAGCTAGCCAATCTTCTATCCATATTGATATGTTTCCCCAAGCACCATGAGCTTTTATTTTCTGCAATAACCTTTGATATAGCACCTTATCAATGCCTTCTGGAAATCTAAGTACAATATATCCACCGGTTCCCCTTGATCCACAGCACATGTAACTCCCTCAAAGAACTCCAACAAATTGGTTAAGCATGATTTCCCTTTCACGAAACCATGCTGACTCTGCCTGATTGCCATGAATTTTTTCTAAATGCCCTGCTGTCCTTAATAATAGCTTCCAACATTTTCCCGAAGACAGATGTTAAGCTAACTGGCCTGTAGTTTCCTGATTTCTGTCTCCCTCCCTTTTTGAATAAAGGAGTTACATTCACTATTTTCCAACCTAACTGAACCTTCCCCGAATGTGGGGAATTTTGGAAAATTAAAATTAACGCATCAGCTATCTCATCAGCCACTTTTTTAACACCCTAGGATGAAGTCCATCAGGACCCGGGGACTTGTCAGCCCACAACACCAGCAGCTTGTCTCCGCCCCGTCCGCTCTTTGCCTTTAAGTTGCTCAAGATTGTGGCGGCTTGCAGCGATCGATCGCAAGGGGATGTCCCTGGCCGCCATAAAGAAGGCTCTGGGTAGCAGCGGTGTCGATGTGGAGAAGCTCAGGACCTAGAACAAGCAAAGTATCAAGAGGAATGTGAACAAAGGCTCCCTGGTGCAGAGCAAGAAACAGGGAGCCTCCGGCTCCTTCAAAATCAGCAAGAAGGAAAACCCAGGGAAAAGTGGGAAAGAAGGTGAAGAAACCAGCAGGCAAGAAATATTGAGTGAAGAAACCAGCCGACAAGAAAGTGACAACAAAGAAAGTACCAGCCAAGAAAAGAAGCAGCAAGAATGCGGCAACGCCAAATAAGGCAGTGAAGAAAGGAGCGCTTCAGAAAAAGTCTCCTGCAAAGAAGGTCAAAAAAGGCAAGAGTGCAGTGGGCAGAAAGGCGCTAAAGAAAGTGTCGACATGGAAGAGCAAGGTCAAGCCAAAAGCAGCGAAGGCTCAGAAAGCAGGGTCTGGAAAGAAGTGAAAGAGCGCGGGAAACTTGGAAACATCAGAACACAAAGGCTCTTCTCAGAGCCACCCACATCTCTCAGGAAAAAGCTGATACCCTGATCAAATGATCCCTGTCCCGGCTCCGCCTGCAGATTCCACATGGAAATGATTTGGAGTAAATCCAGGATCCCTGATGACTCACTGACATCCCCTCCACCCAGCCATTTCCCCAGTCTCTGTAATAAAATAGAGGGAAGTCCGGCCCTCACTCTAACTGGGGATGTGTACGGTGTAGTCTCAGTTCACAAATTCAGGGGGAGAGTCTGTAAGACAGTAGCACTGGCGGAGAAACCCCGCCTCACAATTCAAATCCGAACACATGAGTTTCTCCAATTCAGCTGTAGTCGGGTGACAACAGGAGCTGGGATAGGCTGTGATCGGGAATGTTAGGAATGGATTTGTTCAGGGAGGAATGTACCTGGAATCTCAGAATATTATAGTTCCTTATTTCCCCAGATGACACATTCTGCAGTGAGAGTGAAAAGTCTCTTCACTGCTTTACATTTACTAATTGTTTGGTTCTAGATGAATAATGAGTCAGAGAGTAATGACAGGAACTGAAGCTTCTTTCACACCAGCCCTTGAATGACTCAGTGTGAAGTGTCCAATGTGTGAAGCTACTGCCAGGGTTTGTCAATCAGAACAGTTGCAGCTCAGTGACTGGGGCCCTGGAATTCCCGCAGTTTTACTCTGTCTCTGATTGGTCACCCTCTTCTCAATCCAATTCTTAACCAATTGGAGAGTCACATAAAGTAAATAGAAGATCTCATTGGCTGAAATTTTCCAATTGGAAAAAGCCTGGCAATTCCAGAGCAGGCAGGAAATGAAGTGATGGAAAATTTCAATTTTCAGGCAACAATTTTATGATCTCTCATTTTATGTTCTGTTTTACTGTATTTACCATCACAAAATCCTGGTGCTATTTTAGGAATGATTTACATTTGTCAATCTGTTAACTGTAAGCGGCGGGAGGAAGGTCCCGTTCAGCAATTTAAAACGGGACAAACACCAGCTTCCACTCTGTAAAAGGAACGAATATAGAGCGAAGTTGGGTGTGACAAGATCACAGGAAAGTTGTGCCCTGAGACAAGGTGTGTGTTGACAGGAAAGCTGCTTTCTTTTGCACAAAATGTATTTTATTCATAAAATTTGTGCAATTACATTGCAAAGCAGCTCAAATTTAATATTACATAAGGTACAATATAGATCAGTTTCCTTCAATAATGTACATGAGGTATCTCACTATCTCTGCCTGCACAGGTTATATTTACAGTATTTACATGACACATCAAACATTGTCTGCTGCAAACCGCCTGAGGGGTTTTACACGTGTTCCAGCCCCTCACTGCACTATGGCCTCAGACTGTCGCCTTTCCCATTGAGACTCCATGGTGGCTTCACCAAGCTTTAATGCGTCCCACAGCACATAGACTTTTTTTGACTGAACTGGAGGCATTTGCGAACAGCGGTGAAGAGCCAAGAGAGAAAAAAATTGACATAAAAGCAAAATACTGTGGATGCTGGAAATCTGAAATAAAAACAAGAAATGCTGGAAATGCTCAGCAGGTCTGGTGGCATCTGTAGGGAGAGAAACAGATTTCCTGTTTCTGGTAGTGACCCTTGGACATAATCAAGAAGTTTGCAGATGACATGAAAATTGGCCGCTTGGTTGATAGTGAGGAGGATAACTGTACACTGCAATAAGATATCAATAGACTGGTCAGGTGGGCAAAAAAGTGGCAAATGGAATTCGAATTGGACACTTAAAAGGTTAAAAAAAGAAAAGGAATACATGGTTAATGGGAGGTCACTGAACGGTGTTGAGTAATTGAGGGACATTGGAGTGAATGTCCACAGATCCCTGAAGGTAGCAGGACAGGTCAATAGGGTGGATCAGCAGGTATATGGAATCCTTTCCTTTTATTAGCTGAAGTATAGAATATAAGGGTGACCTGGATGTCCTTTTCAATAAGTGAATGAAATCTAACATGCAATTAGGAAGGCTAATAGTTTGTTCGCCTTTATCGCAAGAGGATTTGAGTACAGGAGCAGTGAATTCTTACTTCAGTTGTATAGAACCGTGGTTAGACTGCACTTGGAGATCTGTTTTACTTCCCTTACCTTAGGAAGATAGTATTGCCATAGAAGGAGTTCAACGAAGGTTCGTCAGACGTGTTCCCATGTTAGTGGAACTATCCTATGACGAGAGACTGGGGTTGTATCCTCTAGAGTTTCGTAGATTGAGAGGAGATCTCATTGAAACCTACAAAATACTTAAAGAATAGACAGGGTAGTTGCATCCAAGATGTTTCCCCTGGTTCGGGAGTCTAGATCCATGTGACACCATTTCAAAATAAGGGGGAAGCCACACTGGATAGAGGTGAGGAGAAATTTATTTACTCAGAGGTTGTGAATCTTTGGAATTCTCTACGCCAGAGGGCTGTGGAAGCTCAGTCATTAAGTATGTTCAAAGCAGAGACTGACAGATTTCAAAATACAAATGACATAATGGAATATGAGGAAAGTGTGGGTAAAAGTATATTGAAGTGGATGATCAGTCATGATCATATTAAATGGCGGGACAGGCTCAATGGGCTGAATGGCCGACTCCTGCTCCTATGTTTCGATGTTCCTAACTCCAAATGATCAGCGAGGCACAGCCTCAGGCTGACTTGGTGGGTAGTGAAAATAGATATCACTGCTTCTGATATTCATCAGAACAGAGAGTGAGATGCAACATTGATCATCAAACAGACTGTGAGAGAATACAACAGAATAAAACACATTTTTTTTTCGAACATTACAGCACAGTACAGGCCCTTCGGCCCTCGATGTTGTGCCGTCCTGTGAAACCATCTGACCTACACTATTCCATTTTCATCCATATGGCTATCCAATGACCACTTAAATGCCCTTCAAGTTGGTGAGTCTACTACTATTGCCGGCAGGGCGTTCCACGCCCCTACTACTCTCTGAGTAAAGAAACTACCTCCAACATCTGTCCGATATCTATCACCCCTCAACTTAAAGCTATGTCCCCTCGTGTTTGTCATCACCATCAGAGGAAAAAGACTCCCACTATCCACCCTATCTAACCCTCTGATTATCTTATATGTCTCTATTAAGTCACCTCTCCTCCTTCTCTCCAACGAAAACAACCTCAAGTCCCTCAGCCTTTCCTCGTAAGACCTTCCCTCCATACCAGGCAACATCCGTGTAAATCTCCTCTGCACCCCTTCCAAAGCTTCCACATCTTTTCTATAAACCGGTGACCAGAACTGCACACAATACTCCAGGTGCGGCGTCACCAGAGTTTTGTACAGCTGCAGCATGACCTCGTGGCTCCGAAACTCGATCCCCCTACTAATGAAAGCTAACACACCATATGCCTTCTTAACTGCCCTATTAACCTGGGTAGCAACTTTCAGGGATTTATGTACCTGGACACCAAGATCTCCCTGTTCATCTACACTACCAATAATTTTCCCATTAGCCCAGTACTCTGCATTCCTGATACTCCTTCCATGGAGCGACACTGTGGAATAACAGATAGATTTGATTGGAATGTTGAATTTTGATTGGAATGGATAAAGCACCAGTCACAGCAGATTAATTTGGGATTCTCTTCATGATATTGATCTGGGACAGAAGAGAGAATCTGATGGGCAGAAGGGAAGAAGGAGGAAGGAAGAAAAGAAAGGATGGAACTGTTCACTTTTTTCAGCTTATTCACTCGCCCATCAAAGCTGGATAAAAAAAGTTGCAAATAACAGAGAATTTCACCAAAAAGTGAGATTAAATGCTGTCGAAACCTTGGATCGAAGGATACCGCAACTGATCACCTGTTTAACTGTCTCTTCGCGAGGGGATTTCAATCAGCGAGCAATATGATTAATAGAGACATATAAGAGTTCCGAAGAAGGGTCACTGACCCGAAACGTTAACTCTGCTTCTCTTTCCACAGATGCTGCCAGACCTGCTGAGTGAATCCAGCATTTCTTGTTTTTGTGTTGAATATGATTCTCTGTTTGTTTTGGTAAATGAACCAAGAACTGCCACTCAGAGTTAATATCTGTGTTCTGACTCCTGAATAATAAAATTGTGAATTTCTAGATATGTTCTACTGAAAGAACTAAGAGCTCTTTTCCAATTTACACAATACTACATACAAACTCATCAAGCCTCCTAAACTAGCATCCTTGGTGCTGCTCTCTCTTCAACCAAACCTCATCTCATGTTACATCATCACTCTGACAGTGGGAGGGGTTGATTCCATCTTCATAGCATTTAGTCCTTTACATCCTGAAACTACACTGTCAGTGAAAAAAATGGTTGGAAGGAACTTCATTCATCGAAACGCCAACAGCTGCCAGTTGTCAATCAATTCAAACCCATCAGAGAGAGAGAGAGACTGTCAGAGAAGTTCCTGCTTACAGTCCTGACCCTGTCACACTCAGCAGCTGCTCACCCAGACCCCACTCTCATCAACACTGAACATTGTTACCGAGACCCTTCAAATACTGTTTATAAAAGGCAGTAAAGGTCAAAGTTCGTCACAGCTGGATTGAATAGAACAAAATTTAATATTGTCAGGCAAATCCCCCATCTGCCAAGAATGAGGCACACATTATTTGTCATATGAACATGAAAAGTTTAAAAATTGCAATCTCTGACAGGAAAGATATTTCCTTGGTAACAGACAATGTTGAACAAATGGGGGATCCAGCAGTGGTCTTTCAATACACAAAAGTTTTAGTCACATGGCTGGCTGGCTGGTGCAGAGAGATTTGAGCCTCCAACAAGGGATGCAAAGAGACTGCTCCATTTAAGGTTCTGAATCTAATGCTGAACTATTTACTATGATGGGGGATCAGTTCTGAAGAAGGGTCATTGACCTGAAATGTTAACTCTGTTTCTCTCTCCACAGATGCTGCCAAAAGAGATGCAGTGGTTTTTGTCGAGATTCATGCCAAGCAGCTCTGTAATACAGCAGTCTGTTCTCTCCGGGCTGTTCCCAGGGATGCACACCAATACAAACATCAACTGCTGCTGGAGGACTATCAATTTGGTGAAAGTCGCCCATTTTTCTGCCCGAAATTTGCTGGTCTTACAGCGCAAAGAGTTGTCCACGACCGAAAGTTGCAGACTGGCTCATTCCAAGGTCCAGGACTACGTGCTGAGGGACGCACTGAAGCTTGGGGCAGCCGCAGCAAAGGCTCAATGGAGAAAGACCACTGTATAAGGTCCCCCCACCAAGCTGAACTGAGGGGCTGGATCCATGGGAAACCCCTCGAACTGTATCGGGAACATTTTGTCTGCTGTCAAATGTAAAAATGTATCTGGCACGACAAATGTGAAATGGAACGGTTGTGAGGCAACTCATGATTGTATTGAAGCAAACGGACCTCCTTTGCACTGTTTGTAATTTTTGACTTGGTGCAGTTTGAAACTGTTTTGTAATGTATCATTTACAGATTTTTATGAATAAATTATATTTTGGAAAAAAACGTTTCCAGCATTTCTTGTTTTAATTTTTGTTCCATATAAGGAGCTAGTCACATGATTAACCTGCTGCCCACCCTGGGAGCTTTTTGAATTTGTGTAACCAAATGATACTTGGTTGAAATTGATGGAAAAGTGAGAAATGTCCATGTAGATCACATGATCTCAGCAAGGGCTGAACCAACACATGAGCACGATCTGCTTGATCACGAGCACATGCCAGAATTTGAACCAGTTCTTGTTCAGTGTCTGTCATACCGATTTCTGAGGAAGAAACAAGATCTTCTTTAAATACTGAACCAAAACCAAGCAATCCAAAACCTGTCTCATCACCGAAACCCGTTAGGAGATCAGAAAGACGTTGTAAACCAGTTATTAAACTTGATTTGTCGATATAGTTCATTGAAGAGAAACAAAATGAAAAATACTTTTCTTTTGAAGTGGGAAGTACTGTAATGTATTTATATATTATGTTGATGACGTGATGAGGTGATGATGTAAAGACATAAATAAACACTTGCTTGAACTGGCCTTGCTTGGTGCCCATTTTCTCTGCGAGTGCCACCAGAATATATTACAACAAACAGCTTTCTGATCTGAAGTCTGATGTGCTCCTGCTGTGACACGAGATGATCGCCCTTCCTTTATCTGGAGTATTTGAGACACTGATTCATAAATTCTAACTTGGTGACACATGAAGGTTTTCAACTACCCCAAGTCTCACCCCCTCCAACACACCCCATGAGAGAGCTATGAGAAGCAGCATTCCCTGTCAATGCCCAGATCACACTTACTTCTGCTTCCTGCTGCCAGTGATTTACAACAAACCCAATTACAGAGATAGGGCACAAAGAATCATCATGGAAAGAGACATGGGCTTCAAATCCAAAGCTGAAATGACAGGATCAGAGGAACAGCTGTTGTTCTGCGGTGTGGACTTTGGTCAGAACTGGAAACAAGCAGTTCCACAAGAAAGGGGAGAACCAGTAAATTAGAGTTGGGCCTTTCAGGAATTCTGCCAGGAAACACTTCTTCACACAAAGGACAGTGTGAGTCTGGAACTCTCCCGCTTAATAGTAGATAAACCGGATGGTCAATTGACAACTTCAAACCTGAGATTGAGTGATTTTTTATCCAGAGAGGTTATGAGGGTTTATTGAATCACAGCAGAGAGCTGGAGTTAAGATACAGCTGATCCAGGATCTACTTGAATGGTGCAACAGGCTTGAGGGGCTGCAGCTTTGATGGTAACGGAGGTGCGGGAGCGGGCTTACAGCTGTGAAGTCAATTTCAGTGTAAGTTTAAAAGTGAATTCCCTTTTGTTTTCGGAGGACCAGGGGACTGCTGGGTAAGTAAAAAGTATATATTTGTGTGGTGGCTGTACCCGAGACACTACACGTGTAGTGTCTCCCATCCACCCTCCTCCTCTAACCAAAAAAAAAGGACTCTGGTGTGTTGATAAGGTAAGCTTTTTATTTAAGAAGTTCTGTCCGTTGGATTGCTAACCTAACAAGTTTTGACTTTTTGTTTTTGGTTTTTCAGTAGATTTGTTGGGAATTTAGAATAGAGGGAATGGAGGTTAAGGCAGTTGTATGTTCCTCCTGCAGAATGTGGGAGGTAAGGGTCGCCAAGAGTGTCCCTGCTGATTTCATCTGTGGGAAGTGCACCCAACTCCAGCTCCTCGAGAACCGCGTTAGGGAATTGGAGCTGGAGCTGGATGAACTTCGGATCATTCGGGAGGCGGAGGGGTTATTGAGAGGAGTTATGGGGAGGTAGTCACGCCTCAGGTAAAAGAAGTAGGTGGATGGGTTACCGTCAGGGGAAGGAGAGGGAACCAGCAGGCAGTGCAGGGATCCCCTGTGGCCGTTTCCCTCAACAACAGGTATACCGTTTTGGATACTGTTGCGGGGGACGACTTACCAGGGGTAAGCAATGGGGTACAGGTATCTGGCACAGAGTCTGTCCCTGTTGCTCAGAAGGGAAGGGGGAAGAGGAGCAGAACATTAGTCATTGGGGACTCCATAGTTAGGGGAACAGATAGGAGGTTCTGTGGGAACGAGAGAGACTCACGGTTGGTATGTTGCCTCCCAGGTGCCAGGGTTCGTGATGTCTCGGATCGTGTTTTTGGGATCCTTAATGGGGAGGGGGAGCAGCCCCAAGTCGTGGTCCACATAGGCACCAACGACATAGGTAGGAAGAGAGATGGGGATTTAAGACAGAAATTCAGGGAGCTAGGGTGGAAGCTTAGAGCGAGAACAAACAGAGTTGTTATCTCTGGGTTGTTGCCCGTGCCACGTGATAGCGAAGCGAGGAATAGGGAGAGAGAGGAGTTGAACACGTGGCTGCAGGGATGGTGCAGGAGGGAGGGTTTTGGTTTCCTGAATAATTGGGGCTCTTTCTGGGGTAGGTGGGACCTCTACAAACAGGATGGTCTTCACCTGAACCAGAGGGGTACCAATATCCTGGGGGGGAGATTTGCTAGTGCTCTTCGGGGTGGTTTAAACTAATTCAGCAGGGGAATGGGAACCTAAATTGCAGTGCCAGTGTACACGATATTGAGAGTAGTGAGGTCAAGGATATGGTTACAAGGACGCAAGAGGGCACTGGCAAGCAAGAACCTGGTTTAAAGTGTATCTACTTAAACGCCAGGAGCATCCGGAATAAGGTGGGTGAGCTTGCAGCATGGGTTGGTACCTGGGATCTCGATGTAGTGGCCATTTCGGAGGCATGGGTAGAGCAGGGGCAGGAATGGATGTTGCAGGTTCCGGGATTTAGATGTTTCAGTAAGAACAGAGAAGAGGGTAAAAGAGGGGGGGCTGTGTGGCATTGTTAATCAAGGAGAGTATAACAGCGACAGAAAGGACGTTTGAGGACTCGTCTGCTGAGGTAGTATGGGCCGAGGTTAGAAACGGGAGAGGTGAGGTTACCCTGTTGGGAGTCTTTTATAGACCTCCGAATAGTTCCAGAGATGTAGAGGAAAGGATAGCGAAGATGATTCTCGACAGGGGCGAGAGTAACAGGGTAGTTGTTTTGGGGGACTTTAACATTCCAAATATCGACTGGAAATACTATAGTTCGAGTACTTTAGATGGGACAGTTTTTGTCCAGTGTGTGCAGGAAGGTTTTCTGACACAGTATGCAGACAGGCCAACCAGGGGCGATGCCATATTGGATTTGGTACTGGGAAATGAACCCGGCCAGGTGTTCGATTTAGATGTAGGTGAGCACTTTGGTGATAGTGATCACAATTCGGTTAGGTTTACCTTAGCGATGGGCAGGGACAGGTATATACCGCAGGGCAAAAATTATAGCTGGGGGAAAGGAAATTATGATGCGATTAGGCAAGATTTAGGATGCGTAGGATGGGGAAGGAAACTGCAGGGGATGGGAACAATCGAAATGTGGAGCTTATTCAAGGAGCAGCTACTGTGTGACCTTGATACGTATGTACCTGTGAGGCAGGGAGGTAGTTGTCGAGCGAGGGAGCCGTGGTTTACTAAAAAAGTTGAAGCGCTTGTCAAGAGGAAGAAGAAGGCTTATGTTGGAATGAGACGTGAAGGCTCAGTTAGGGCGCTTGAGAGCTACAAGCTAGCCAGGAAGGATCTAAAGGGAGAGCTAAGAAGAGCAAGGAGAGGACACGAAAAGTCATTGGCGGATAGGATCAGAGAAAACCCTAAGGCTTTCCATAGGTATATCAGGAATAAAACAATGACTCGAGTTAGATTAGGGCCAAACAAGGATTGTAGTGGAAAGTTGTGTGTGGAATCAGAGGAGATAGGGGAAGTGTTAAGTGAATATTTTGCGTCAGTATTTACAGTAGAGAAAGAAAATCTTGTTGAGGAGAATACTGAGATTCAGGCTACTAGACTAGATGGGATTGAGATTCACAAGGAGGAGGTGTTATCAATATTGGAAAGTGTGAAAATAGATAAGTCCCCTGGGCCAGATGGGATTTATCCTAGGATTCTCTGGGAAGCTAGGGAGGAGATTGCAGAGCCTTTGTCCTTGATCTTTATGTCTTCATTGTCGACAGGAATAGTGCCGGAAGACTGGAGGATAGCAAATGTTGGCCCCTTGTTCAAGAAGGGGAGTAGAGACAGCCCTGGTAATTATAGACCTGTGAGCCTTACTTCGGTTGTGGGTAAAAAGTTGGAAAAGGTTATAAGAGACAGGATTTATAATCATCTTGAAAAGAATAAGTTCATTCGAGATAGTCCGCACGGTTTTGTGAAGGGTAGGTCGTGCCTCACAAACCTTGTTGAGTTTTTCGAGAAGGTGACCAAACAGGTGGATGAGGGTAAAGCAGTGGATGTGGTGTATATGGATTTCAGTAAGGCGTTTGATAAGGTTCCCCATGGTAGGCTATTGCAGAAAATACGGAAGTATGGGGTTGAAGGTGATTTAGAGCTTTGGATCAGAAATTGGCTAGCTGAAAGAAGACAGAGGGTGGTGGTTGATGGCAAATGTTCATCCTGGAGTTTAGTTACTAGTGGTGTACCGCAAGAATCTGTTTTGTCATTTTTATAAATGACCTGGAAGAGGGTGTGGAAGGGTGGGTTAGTAAATTTGCAGATGACACTAAGGTCGGTGGAGTTGTGGATAGTGCCGAAGGATGTTGTAGGGTACAGAGGGACATAGATAGGCTGCAGAGCTGGGCTGAGAGATGGCAAATGGAGTTTAATGCGGAAAAGTGTGAGGTGATTCACTTTGGAAGGAGTAACAGGAATGCAGAGTACTGGGCTAATGGGAAGATTCTTGGTAGTGTAGATGAACAGAGAGATCTTGGTGTCCAGGTGCATAAATCCCTGAAAGTTGCTACCCAGGTTAATAGGGCTGTTAAGAAGGCTTATGGTGTGTTAGCTTTTATTAGTAGGGGGATCGAGTTTCGGAGCCACGAGGTCATGCTGCAGCTGCACAAAACTCCGGAGAGACCGCACCTGGAGAATTGCATGCATTTCTGGTCACCGCATTATCGGAAGGATGTGGAAGCTATGGAAAGGGTGCAGAGGAGATTTACTAGGATGTTGCCTGGTATGGAGGGAAGGTCTTACGAGGAAAGGCTGAGGGACTTGAGGTTGTTTTCGTTGGAGAGAAGGAGGAGGAGAGGTGACTTAATAGAGACATATAAGATAATCAGAGGGTTAGATAGGGTGGATAGTGTGCGTCTTTTTCCTCGGATGGTGATGGCAAACACGATGGGACATAGCTTCAAGTTGAGGGGTGATAGATATCGGACAGATGTGAGAGGTAGTTTCTTTACTCAGAGAGTAGTAAGGGCGTGGAACGTCCTGCCTGCAGCAGTAGTATATTCGCCAACTTTAAGGGCATTTAAGTGGTCATTGGATAGACATATGGATGAAAATGGAATAGTGTAGGTCAGATGGTTTCACAGGTCGGCGCAACATCGAGGGCCGAAGGGCCTGTACTGCGCTGTAATGTTCTAAAAAAAAATGGCCTACCCCCATTTTGATGTTCCTGTGACTGCAACGGGACAGAAACCGAAAGAGCTTCAAACTTCCACCGCATTTTATTCAAATTTCACAGCAAACATATCTGCAGCCAGGAGCTGAAAGGGGAGAGATGACCCCTCAATGACCTGAGAATAAGTACAGAATGGCCTCCTTCAATACTGGCGATTTTATCAGGATAATACGCTGAACATTAGAAAATAATGCAATGGGAATCGCCATCCTCCGCCTCCAGGAATTGGCCATTCTCATGCTGGGACAGGGGATGTGGGTGTGTGGTTTGGGTAGAGGGTTGGCTGTGACACCAGGAACGTTTCCTCTCCACCTCCTCGCTCTATGACCCCACACCATTTCCAATCCCCTTTCCCTCTCCACGGTCCCCTGGCATCATCTGATCCACAGACGCTTTCCAGCAGCCACCACAGGAGAGTGATCGGAATCCTGGTTCTCTCTTTCCATTTTCCCTGTCCCACCCAGGACCAATGAGGCTCCTCTCCCCCCACCCACCCTGAGAGCAATTAACCCTCCTTTTAATTAAATTTAAACTGGAAAAATGTCTTGCAAAGAGAAATAGCAGAGGGGAGGCTGTATCCCATCAGAGAGGATTGTGTTCCTGAATCCCCAACTCTTTTTGCCATGTTTCCATTCAACGAACACATCCTCTCCTTGGTCTCTCCCTGGAGACCTGTCATATCACATTGCTCTCCAGGAAATTTCGCAAGATGTTTTCCCCATCCCTCCAGGATTGGCCTGGAGTCCCCAGCACTCCCTCCATTCGAGTATTTTCTGAAATACTACGCATGCCATTTGATTGTTAAGAGAGACAGAGGGGAAGGAGGCAAATCAAGCATGGCTGAGCCTTTAGTGTTGACAAAAAGGGCTTCATTCCCTGAACCAGTGCTACAGCTTTCAGAATAGAAGGAGCCTGTACAAACCAGATGGGTTCCACTTAAACAAAAGAGCTGGAGATGTTGACAGTCAGAACAGATAAAATGCGGAGGAGTGTTTGAAGCAGATGCTGTGTTGTTACTGTCGTTCTGCTATGGAGTTATTTCAAGGAGATGATTCTGAATGTCATGGATCAACGTGGTCCCGTCCAAGGCAAAGGTTCTAAACTTCCTTGTGGTCCAGCCTGGTTGAATGAAACTGAAGAAAACAAATTACCCAGAAGTGGAAAAGAAATATAAGGCCATGAAAGCACAGAATTCAGATAGATGCAATACCAGATGGTGTGGCAAGAGTGTAAAACAGCAACAGACTGGTGAATAAAACTTTCACATTGAATGAGACCGGAGAAGAGAAGGGTAATAACAGTGTCAGGTGAGTTGAGACACTATTTACATTCAACCTTGATCTTAATAGGACTGTTACAGGGAGTGATTGAGAAGAATAGAGGAGAAATGAAATGAAAGGATAAATAAGCACAAGGTATTTTGATTTTAGATTGACAGACTGTAAAGTACGGGTGTTGGAAGAAAAAGCGTGACGTTGGTTGTGACAAGATCACAGAAAAGTTGTGCTTAGAGCT
Organism: Heterodontus francisci; assembly: GCF_036365525.1. NCBI lineage: Eukaryota > Metazoa > Chordata > Chondrichthyes > Heterodontiformes > Heterodontidae > Heterodontus > Heterodontus francisci. The sequence continues at coordinate 107,168 of NW_027140402.1, forward strand.
GTGCCCTGAGACAAGGTGTGTGTTGACAGGAAAGCTACTTTCCTTTGCACAAAATGTATTTTATTCATAGAATATGTGGAAGTACATTGCAAAGCAGGCTTAAATTGATATTACATAAGATGCAATGCAGATCAATGTCTTTCACTACAGCACATGAGGCATCTCACTATATCTGTCTGCACAGGTTTTATTTGCAGTAATTACATTATACATCAAACATTCTCTGGTGCAAACAGCCCAAGGGGTTTTACACGAGTTCCAGTCCCTCACTGCACAATGGCCTTCTTTGGCCTCCTTGTCTCTTGAGACAATCGGTAGGCACCTGGAGGTGGTCAGTGGTTTGTGAAACAGCATCTGGAGTGGATTTAAAGGCCAATTCTAGAGTGACAGACTCTTCCACAGGTGCTGCAGATAAAATTGGTTGTCGTGGCTGTTACTCACTTGGCTCTCTGCTTGCGCTTCTGTCTTTTTTCCTGCCAACAGCTCAGTCTCTTCAACTCACCAAACTTTAGCCCCGCCTTTATGGCTGTCCTCAGCTCAGGCGAACACTGGTAACTGATTCCCACGACTTGTGGTCAATGTCACAGGACTTCATGTCGCGTTTGCAGACGTCTTTAAAGCAGAGACATGGACGGCCGGTGGGTCTGATTCCAGTGACGAGCTCATTGCACAATGTGTCCTTGAGGATCCTGCCATCTTCCATGCTGCTCACATGGCCAATCCATCTCAAGCGCCGTTGGCTCAGTCGGGTGTATATGCTGGGGATGTTGGCCTTCTTGAGGACTTCTGCAATGGAGATACAGTCCTGCCACATGATGCAAAGGATTCTCCGGAGGCAGCGAAAATGGAATGAGTTGAGACGTCGCTCTTGGCTGACAAACCTTGTCTTAGACTGCAGCCTTTCCCCGTTGAGACTCCATGTTGGCTTCCCCAAACTTTAATGCGTCCAGCACATAGTCTTGGACGTTGCAATGTGCCAGTCTGCAACATTCGGTCATGGACAGCTCTTTGCACTGTAATACCTGTCCCACGGCCGGGCTCGTTCTCAATAGAGATCATTTCAAATGAACGTTTCCTAAATCCACGCTTTCTCTCTCACAATAAAGAGAAAAGGATGTCTGGCAGATTCAGTGTGAGACGATAACACTGCTGGGTGAAGGCCGCTTTCCAACTCCAACCTTTCCACAGGAGATTCCCCAAACAGCTGCAATAAGGTATTTGTAAACTGCTGGAAGTGGATGTGTGTGGAAATGGTGATGTTACTGAAGAGGTTCCTTGTTGTAGAATGGACTGTGTTTCGGTGGGAATATTACTGAGTGTTAATTGTCGTGGGATTATATTTAAAAGCTCCGGCTTTCTGGAAAGCTTTGACTATGAAGGTCGAGTCTGGAAGGGTTTGTGTGGAGAGCTGGGTTTCGGTTCTACTGTTAATAAAGGGTATGAATTTGGCAGCCCGGAGGAAACTGGAGGTGGAGCTGAAAGAGAGGGGCCGTTCTCTCTCTGTAAGTCACCTGGGTGTCTCCTTCCCTCCCGCTCTCTGTTTAATCTTCACTCTGTCTCCTCCCCTCACTGCACTTCTCAGACAGGTCCTGGCAGCCGCAATAAAAAGGAGCCTGAAGGATTCTGTTTCTCATATCCAGCAGTGACCTGATTGAAGAATTATCATGTCAGGCAGAAGCTCGGATCCGCTGTCCGTGCGCAGACTGATGAGCATCTGTGACCAGTACGAACAGGTCCCGGGAGCCAAAGGTAACCACGGCAAGAGCAAGGCCATGTTCTTTGGGAACTGGGCTGACAGATCCTTTCCCCCTTCACCGTCAGGTCAGATTACCTGAAGGTGCTGGGGATATGGCGTACACCAAAACCTGGGAGGAGCGAGTAGCCAAGGTACAACAAAAGTTGAGCATGTGGGAGCAGCGATCTCTCTCCATTGTGGGTGAGAACCTGGTCATCAGGTGCGAGGCGATCAAGTTGTCTAGTTTTAGTTTAGTGATACAGCACTGAAACAGGCGCTTTGGCCCACCGAGTCTGTGGCGACCATCAACCACCCATTTTATACTAATCCTACACTAATTCCATATTCCTACCACATCCCCACCTGTCGCTATATTTCCCTCCCACCTACCGACACTAGGGGCAATTTATAATGGCCAATTTACCTATCAACCTGCCAGTCTTTGGCACGTGGGAGGAAACTGGAGAACCAGGAGGAAAGCCACGCAGACATCGGGAGAACTTGCAAACTGCACATAAGCAGTACCCAGAATTGAAACAGGGTTGCTGGAGCTATGCGGCTGCGGTGCTAACCGCAGCGCCACTGTGTCGCCCTGTGTTGCCGCCCTGTGTTGCTCTACGTGGCGCAGGTCTGGCCCATACCCCACTCCTGTGCTGTGGTAGTCACCCGAGCCATTTTCCGCTTCATCTGGGGATCTAAAATGGACCGGGTCCGGAGGGACACGATGTTCAAATCTCTGGACAAGGGCGGCGAAAATTTTCCCAACGTGGCCCTCATCCTGAAGACCACCTTCGTGTGTGGTTGCTTCAAGCTGTGTGTAGATCTGCAGTACGCAAACTCCAAGTGTCACTACATGCTGAGGTTCTATCTGTCCCCGGTGTTGCGAAGGATGGGCCTGGTCACATTGCCGCGGAACACTCCATGCAGCTGGACCGTGCCGTACCACCTATCCTTCGTGGAGCAGTTTCTGCGGGAAAACACCTTTGACGACCGGTCCATCAGGCAGTGGACTGCACGGAATGTCCTCAAGGCCCTTCGGGAAAAGCAGACGGTGGATCCTGTCGGACGGTTCACCGAGCAGACCGTCAAAGTCATTTGGTGGAATACCTCATCACCAGAACTTTCAACCAAGCACCAAGACGTAGCTGGGCTGGTGGTGAGAAGGGCCCTCCCCATCAGATCCTTCATGCACGCCCGAATTCTCGCCCCCTCTGCACAATGCCCCCGCGGTGGCTGTGGTGGGGAAGAGACGATTTCGCACCTCCTCCTGGAATGTGTCTTTGCAAAGCATGTGTGGAAAGAGATGCAGTGGTTTTTGTCGAGGTTCATCCCAAGCAGCTCTGTAACACAGGAGTCTGTGCTCTTCGGGCTGTTTCCAGGGACACACACCGAGATAAACATCAACTGCTGCTGGAGGTCTATCAATTCGGTGAAAGACGGCCTTTGGTCTGCCCGAAACGTGCTGATCTTCCAGCGCAAAGAGTTGTCCACGACCGAAAGTTGCAGACTGGCACATTGCAAGGTCTAGGACTACGTGCTGAGGGACGCACTAAAGCTTGGGGCAGCCACAGGAAAGGCTCAATGGGGAAAGACCACAGAGTAAGGTCCCCCCACCAAGCTGGACTGAGGGGCTGGATCCATGGGAAACCCGTCGACCCGTATCAGGAAAATGTTATGTGCTGTAAGTGTAAAAATGTATATGGCATGACAATGAAATGGAAGGGTTGTGAGGCAACACAAAATTGAATCGAAGGAAACTGATCACCTTCGCACTGCTGGTATTTTTTGACTGTTATAAACTGTTTTGGAATGTAATTCTGACAGATTTTTATGAATAAAGTATATTTGGGAAATAAAAAAATGTCAGGCAGCGGTAAAGGAGGCAAAGGACTGGGCAAAGGCGGAGCAAAGTGGCACCACAAACAGCATCGTGATAATATCCAGGGCAACACCAAACCAGCAATTCGCCGCCTGGCTCGCTGTGGCGGGGTCAAGCGGATCTCGGGTTTGATCTATGAGGAGACTCGCGGGGTGTTGAAGGTTTTCCTGGAGAATGTGATCAGGGATGTGGTCACCTACACTGAGCACACCAAGCGCAAGACAGTCACTGGTATGGATGTGGTGTCCGCTCTGAAATGGCAGAGCTGCACTCGACGGATTCGGCGGTTGAACAACTCGACCCTTTCCTGCAACCACACAACAAAGCTCTTCTCAGAGCCACCCACCGCCTCACAGAGAGAGCAGTGACCTGGCAACGGGAGATCGGATCGGCTGTTTAGAACTGTCTGGAATAAATCTGTGCTGTATTCGGGTAGAAAATTGGAATCCCTGAGCTTGACATTTTATTTGCAGCAAGGATGTACAGTGGATTTGATTTTCTAATCGGGCTGTGTAAACAGTGCCTGAAGCTCTACAGTAAGTTATTTCCCCAGTCGACACATGCCCTCAGTGAAAAGCCACATCACTCCTCCAGAATCACTCATTGTTTTCACAGAATTTCAAAATTATTTCGCTGCAATGAGGGATCCAGGAGTTTTGCAGCAGCCGTTGAAGCGGTCACTGGAACCACACCCACTTGTGATGTTATTTCTCCCGAGACGGTGTTTCCTGCACTGAAACTGACAGGGTTTGCGAAAATGATCAGTTTCAGCTCAATCATTCAGGAACCTGGAATTCCCGCAGTTTGAGCCCACGCTCACTTCTGATTGGTCACCCTCTTCCCATTCGCATGTCTTAACCAATCGCAGAGCCTCGAATTAGAAAATACAGCAATTCATTGGCTTAAATTGTCGTCCTAACAAAGTTTGAATTCGAAAAAGGCGCCAATTTTAGTATCGGAAAGAAGCGATTGCTGGAAAATCGATTTAAAGTTGTTGGTAAAATATTTTCCCGTATCCTTGACCCTTTTTTATTCTGCTTTTATCGCCACAAATTCCTGGTGCTATTTTATGCACAGCTTTAATCTGTCATTTATTTCCCACTCCATGGGAAACGACTCCATTCAGCAATCCTTAAGGGACCAATAACTCAAACTCGGTGTGTAAGTGATAAATTACAGGCTATTGGTAATTCCCCTTCACACAGGCTTCAGGGGGACAGTGAGAAGCCACTGAAATAGTTACTTGAACATTTTAAGTTGTTCCTATTCTGTTCTGTTACTGACATGCTGGAAGTAGACAATAATCAGCCCTTTCACAGAGACTGTGGGTAGCTCTGAAAAGAGCCTTTGGGTTATTGGATGACATTTTGGCCACTTTACTTTTTCCGGGAGCTCTGAGCGCTGCTTTTCTTGGGCAGCAGCACGGCCTGGATATTCGGCAGCACCCCGTCCTGAGCGATGGTCACTCCTCCCAGCAGCTTGTTGAGCTCCTTGTCGTTGCGGACGGCCAGCTGCAGGTGTCTGGGTATGATGCGGGTCCTCTTGTTGCCCCGGGCCGCGTTACCGGCCAGCTCGTGGATTTCAGCGGTCAGATATGCGAGCACAGCAGCCAGATAGACCGGGGCTCCGGCACCCACACGCTCAGCATAGTTGCCCTTTCTCAGGAGCCTGTGAACACGGCCCACCGGGAACTACAGTCCAGCCCGGGATGAGCGAGACTTGCCTTGGCCAGAGCTTTCCCGCCGGTCTTTCCTCTTCCAGACAATTTCACAATATCACAAATGCTTTCACAAAGAATAGATAATTTCCGCAGCATTTACTTTACATATAGACTGAGAATTCTCCTCATTGGTCGGTACCTAATTAACTTCATTTGCCTACATTCTTCACCAATCAGGTCACTGACAAACAGAAGAGGGCGAGATTTCCCCGCCACGACATCCGAAGCAGAGAATTGTTCAATTTCAAAAAGTCCACCAATTTCATTGCCGGAAAGGAGCGGATTAAAATAAATGTCATTCTTCGTCAAAGATTTAAAATCCCTTCTCTGTATTTTGTTTTATTCAACTTGTAAAATGTTGTTTAAATTGTGGCTTATTCTACAATCGCTTTCAAACTGTCCCTGGTGGGAATAAATCCCTGTTCATTGCATTGGCCTGAAGTGAAACACTCAGTTACGTTTTCAATCAGAGCTCAGTGTCCTTCTGTGAAAAGAGGGAGCTGGAACGAGTTCTGGAACTGCCCTTAACCTGCTCTGTAATAATCCCATCCCAGGCTGTTGCACTGCGGAGAGTTGCTGTTCATAAAATCATTAAGGGATTAAGGTCGAACCCTTACCACTCAAAGCAGCTGTGAAATAAAAAACAGTACAATAACAGCTTTAAGCAAAAAAGTGAAGATGGGTGAGCTGATTATGGGTTCTTGTAAGGCTGATGGGACAGCAAACACAGCAGTAGGATCCTTATTATATTATACATTGTCTATAAGTGATTTAATGGTGATGTTCGGATGCAGCTTTTTCAGACAGATTGTGGGTGGCTCAATAAAAGAGCCGTTGTGTTTGGGATGTTATTCAGTCCATTGTGCTGTTTTACTTGGAGCTGGTGTAATTGGTCACCGCCTTTGTCCCTTCCGACACGGCATGCTTGGCCAGCGCCACAGGCAGCAGCAGGCGCACGGCGGTCTGGATCTCCCGGGAGCTGATAGTGCTGCGCTTGTTGTAATGGGCCAGGCGGGAAGCCTTACCCGCGATGCGCCCGAAAATATCGTTCACAAACGAGTTCATGATGCTCATGGCCTTGGAGGAGATGCCGATCTCAGGGTGAACCTGCTTCATCACTTTGTAGATGGAGATGGAGTAACTCTCCTTCCTCGACTTTCTCCGTATCTTGCCACCCTTTGCTGAGGGCTTACTTAAAGTTTTCTTGGCACCCTTCTTAGGAGCTGCTTTCTTCTCTTCAGGCATTTTCAGATTCAATTTCAGACACAGAAATAAACCAAACCCCTTCCGAGTGCGGATTAAATAGACAATTCCACAGCTCTATGCAAATGAGGGATGGGGGAAGTAAAGATTGTGAATGGGTGATTGGGAGTGATAACACAATGGTTTTATATTTTAATACTCTAATTGGTCTCTTTCGCCATCCAATCAAATTTAACATCTGCAACCAATCGCAAACTCTCTCACTGCATTCAGGAATTACATTTCCCAAAGACTCTCTCCAGCCCCAGTTTCAATTGAAAAATCCACCGGGAAATGTCGCCTGGCTGTGAGGATCCCTTATTCTCAGCAGCTTCTCACATTCCGGCTTCTCTGAGTTGAGCGCTTTGTTGGGTGGAAATATTTAATCAGGCCGTTTCAACAGCTCACAGCCGACACTGGGTGAGAAACCAGAAATGGGAATAGGCGTCACAAACAAGGAGTTCATGCTGAACTTTTATAAATTAAATCACTGGTTATCGGCCTCAGCTGGAGCATTTCTAATTCTAGGTTCCACACTTTAGCAGGGATGTCAAGGCCTGAGAGAGTGTGCAGAGGAGATTGACCAGAATGGCACCAGAGATGCGGGAAAGAACAGCAAAGCTGGATTCATTCTTCTTGGAGCAGAGATGTTAATATAATATTTAATAGTTGTGTTCTACACTGTAATGGGTTTAAGATAATCTGTTCCCACTGGTAGAAGGGTCTGTAACCAGTGGACACAGAATTGTTAAAAGAATCAGAGGGGGAGAGGAGGTGATATTTTAACGTGAGTTCTGATGATCAGAAATGTACTGCTTGAAAAGGGAGGTGAAAACAGATTCAATAATAACTTTCCTGAAGAAATTGAATCATTACTTGATGGGGAAATTACAGGGCAATGTGAAGATGACAGCGAGGTCGAACTGATTAGTTAGTTCTTTCAGAGAGCGGCCACGGGTACAATTGTTCAAATGAACTCTTTCTGTGCTGTAAAATTATGATTTATTGCTGTTCACAAACACCCTGATAAACAGCCAAACTCTGTTTGAGATCTGTAACAGTAACTGGGCTGAAACAGGTCTTTAATAATTTTGGTCTTAGAATAATAGAATGAGTGAATGGTTACAACACAATAGGAGGCCATTCAGCCCATTGATTCCATGCCAGCTTTTTGGCCTTTCTTCCACCCTGCTTTTTTTTTCATTTCAATTACTTATCCAATTCCCTTTTGAAAGCTATGATTGAATCTGCCTTCTTCAGCCTATCAGGCATCCCCGATCCTAATCATTCACTCCATGGAAAAGTTTTTCTTCATGTCACCTTTCAGTTCACCAGTTTTAAACACCTGGAACTGAGCTGAGTATTTTATTGGCTCTGATTATAGCATCAGCGACCAAAAGACAGCGGCACAGTCCCAAAATCCACAGAAAGACTCAATGTATTGCTCCATGTGAGCGATGCTGTTAGAGCAGTGAGCATAGCTGCCTTCCAAACAGCTGGAATAAAAACAGAAAATGCTGGAAATACTCAGCAGGTCAGGCAGCATCTGTGAAGAGAGAACAGAGTTAATGTTTCAATTCAATGACCTTCCAAGTAGCTGTTCCCGGGTTTGATTCCCAGCCATTACAGTTTGGTGTTCCTTAAATTCCTCAGATGAGAAACTGAAAGATAGGAACTGAGTTGGGTGCTGTCTCAAAGGAATTTTGTTTCCCAAACCAAGAAGTGTATAATTTGAATAAATATATTTCCAACACTGAATTCCTTCAAATTAAAGTTAAATTGAACTCTGATTTTGCTCCTTTTTATTGATAATTATTATTTGACCTGAATCACACAGTGGACTCAGAATAGAATTACTCAGATTCATTTTCCCACAGCTATTCCCGTTCCTTATAAAAAAATCAGTTCCTGGATTCCAGAAGCTGTGTATTGGAGGGTAACAAACATATCCACACTATTCAAGAAAGGAAGGAGAGAGAAAGCAAGGAACTAGAGGCCAGTTTGCCCGACATCAGCAATAGGGAACATGCTGCAATCTATTATTACAGACGTGGTAAAGGGTGATGTGGAAGATCAGAATATGGTTGGGCAGAGTCAACATGGATTTATTAAAAGGAAATCGTCAATGATAAATTATTAGAATATGTTGACGTTGTAACTGCCAGGGCAGAGAAGGGGAACCAGTGGATGTAGTCTGTTTGGATTTTCAAAAAGCATTCAATAAGTTATCAAACAAGAGGTCATGACACCAATGCAGGTCCCATGCGATTTGGGGATAACATATCAGAATAGATTGAGCATTAGTTAATAGACAAAAAACAAACAGCAGGAATCATTTTCTGTGGGAAAGCTGTAAGTAGTTGGGTCCTGCAAGGATTGGTGCTCGGGACTCAGTTATTGACATTCTGTATCAATGACTTAGATGAGGTGACCGAATGTAATGTTATCCATGTTTGCTGATGAGAAAAAGTGAGGTGGCAAAGTTAACTGTGAGGAGGATGCAAAGAGGGTAAAAATGGATTTAGACAGACTAAGTATGTGGGCAAGAATGTGAGAGATGGAATATAATGGGCAGAAGTGTAAAGTTAGACACATCAGCAGGAAAACAGAAATGCAGAACATTTTTTAAATTAGTGACAGTCTGGGAAATGTTTACATTCAGAGGGACCCGATTGTCCTTGTTCAGGAATCACAGAAAGTTAACATGCAGGTACTCAACCAATTAGGAAAGCAAATGATATGTTTGTCTTTATTGCAAAGAGATTAGAGTATGAGTATTTATTGAAATTATACAGGCCTTGGTGAGATCACACTTGGACAGCTGTGCAGTTTTGGTCCCCTTATCTAAGGAAGTCTTAGAGGGAGTACAGAGATGTGTCACTATAATTCTTCCCAGGATGAGGGGATTGTCCTACGAGAAGAGCTTGAATAGACTAGGCCTCTATTCCCTAGAATTCAGAAGAGTGAGAGGTAATCTCACTGGCACATAAAACGCTTAGTGGCTTGACATGGCAAATGCTGGATGTTTCCTCTAGCTGGGCAATCTAGAACGAAGGGGAACAGTCTCAGTATAAAGGGCTTGGTCATATTTGACTGAGAAGAGGAGAATTTGTTTCAGTCAAAGGGTTATGAATCTTTGGAATTCCTTAACCCAGAAAGCTGTGATGCTCAACCATTGTGTATATTCAAGAGAGATTGATAGGTTTTTGGATACTAAGGGAATCAAGGGAGCTGTGCCAGTGTGGTATGATGGAGTTGAGGGAGGAGATCAGCTGTTATCTAATTGAAGGGTGAAACTATTTCGATGGGCACAGTGGCCACTCCTGCTCTTATTTCTTATGTAAACTTCCATTCCTTCTCACGATTGTTCAATTCTTCAAAAACAGAAATACTGCAGCCGCTAGAAATCTGAATAACAGAAGATGCTAGAAGCACTCAGCAGCTCTAGAAGCATCTGTGGAGAGAGGAAGTTGGGGGCAATGTTTCAGGTCTATAGAAGGGTCACAGAACTGGAAAATTAACCCGAGCTTCTCTTCTCCACAGTTGTTTCCGGACTGGCTGAGTGTTTTCAGAATTTTAGGTTTTTTCTTCTATATGTTATCTCTTTCCCTTTTGACTGTTTGCTGTGAAACGTTCAGCATTGTGCTCAGTTCTTTGTGTCGTTATGTTTTCTTTATTTGAAGTAATGCAAATAGTATCCTAACATATCAGACAGAAATACTGCTCAATGTAGTGTAATATATAACAGGGCACATTTACAAATATCAGATCAATGCAGTCAAACATTTTTATTAAGAATGGATTATTTTTATTTATTTTATTTACTCCACACAGGCAATACCCAGAATCGAACCCAGGTCCCTGGAGCTGTGAGGCTGCAAATTATTGAATGAACCAGAATAAATGGGCAATTTCCTCCACCCAAGTTACAATGAAGAGTGCCACCAGCTCCTTCTCACACACAGTCCGTGCATTATCACTCACAGAGCGCAGAGACACAGACAGGTCATCAGATCCACAGTCTCAGACAGCAGAAATAGTTCCAGAGACACATTTTCAATCCATCAATCAAACAGAGCAGGAGAGACAGACGTTGTTTCCATATCACCCCAACGCATTACCACTGACAGGCAGATACAAATCCCAGTCCAAATTCTCGCCCACTATCAAATTATCAGTGTGTCAATCCCACAACAATCAGCTTCAAATTAAACACACAGAGAACTGACACGTGGTTCCTGTTTCAAAGTTACAGAATTAACCTCAATAATGTACTCTGAGATTTAAGTTAAATACTAGCCCAATATTTACACAGGTTATGAGTTTATCAGTATTAATTCCCATCAAGTTTCCAGACACATACATTAGACTCAAGCCCATAATCAGATTGAGAGATTCTGAAATATCGTATAACCTGAGATCCAAACTCAGATTCCAGTTTAAAACTCATCCGGATTGTGAAACTAAAAGATACATTATAAATTTGATCAGTATAGTCTGAGCTATAAGTTACATACCAGTCCTGAAATCTCGTACAGTGGCAGATGGAAGATACTGTACAATTCCAGACTGAGCTCATTTTACACACAAGTCCAAGATACTCACTCAGACTGAATGGCACTGATCAAATTGATTATTACAGCCTGAGTTACACTTGCACACCAATCCTGTATCAGATTGTAGGATACATTATCTTTCACTATTGTGTTCACAGTGACAGATATTTAATACTAAGCAAAACCTCAAATTTCTTGTCTGCTTAAAACCTACCACATCAGTGGCCTGTTGCTGTGCTGACATTTTATGTAGAATAAATCCAGACTTGCCAAACGTCCCAGGGACGGAAGATTATATAATGAATTCCACACTCACACTGAGTACCAGATACTGACAGATAGAGAGTGATGCTGAAACACATGCTCAGTGCCAGATGCTGAAAGATATAGGTTGATTGCAGCACTCACTCACAGTACTTCAGCCTGAGTCATCTAAAGCATCCCGGTGCGCACAGCTCCAGGTACCCGGGTTCAATTCTGGGTACTGCCTGTGTGGAGTTTGCAAGTTCTCCCAGTGTCTGCGTGGGTTTTCTCCGGGTGCTCCGGTTTCCTCCCACAAGCCAAAAGACTTGCAGATTGATAGGTAAATTGGCCATTATAAGTTGTCACTAGTGTAGGTGGTAGGGAAATATAGGGACAGGTGGGGATGTTTGATAGGAATATGGGATTAGTGTAGGATTAGTATAAATGGGTGGTTGATGTTCGGCACAGACTCGGTGGGCTGAAGGGCCTGTTTAAGTGCTGTATGTCTAATCTAATCTAATCTAATGTAAAACACAAACAATAGCACTGAGAGAGTGAGGAATAGTCCTAAACTCACATAGAGTACCAGACACTGACAGATACAAACTGGAAACTACACACACATGGATATAGTATTGGCTAACCCACAGGAAACGGAGAGTGGGGATAATTGGGGCATTTTCAGATTGGCAAACTGTAACTAATGGATTGTCACAGGGACCAGTGCTGGTGCCTCAACTATTTATGATCTATATTCATAATTGCATGAAGGGACTGAGTGTACTGTTGCCAAATTTATGGATGGTACAAAGATAGGTAGGAAAGAAAGTTGTGAGGAGGACATAAAGTGTCTGCAAAGAGATATAGATAGGTTAAGCTGGTGGGCAAATGTTTGGCAGATGGAGTATAATATGGGAAAATGTGAGATTGCCTACTTTCGCAGGAAGAGTAGAAAAACAGAATATTACTTACATAGAGACAGGCTGCAGAATGCTGCTGTACTGAGGGATCCAGGTACATGAATTACAAAAAAGTTAGCATAAAGTTATAGCAAGTAATTAGGAAGGCAAATGGAATGTTGGCATTTTTAGCAAGGGGAATGGAGTACAAAAGTAGGGAAGTTTTGCTGGAACTGTATAGGGCATTAGTGGCATCCCAACTAAAGTACTCCATACAGTTATGGTCTCCTTACTTAAGGAGGGATATACTTGCATTGGAATCAGTTCAAAGAATGTTCACTAGGCTGATTCCTGGGATGCAGGGTTGACTTATGAGAAAAAGTTGATCAGATTGGGCCGATACTTAATGGAATTTAGAAGATTGAGAGGTGATCTTATTAAAACCTGTAAGATTCTCAGTGGGCTGGACAGGTAGATGCTGGGAAGATGTTTCTCCTTGTGGGGGAATGTAGAATTATGGGCCACAGTTTCACGATAAGTGGTCACCCATTCAAGAAAGAGATGAGGAGGAATTTCTTCTGTCAGAGAGTTGCTCATCTTTGGAATTCTGTGCTCCAGAGGACTGTGGAGGTTGGCGCATTGAATATATTCAAGGCTGTGATAGACAGATTTTTTGATGTCCAAGGGAGTCATTGGTCAATGGGCACAGACAGGAAAGTGGAATTAAGGCCTCAATCAGAACAGGAATGATTTTATTGAATGGCAGAGCAGGATTTATAGGCCAAATGGCCTTCTGGAGGTGATGCTGAGTGTCATTGTCGATGTCTGCCCTTGGTGACAAGAGGCTCCCAAGGTATGAGCAATGATCCACATTGTCCAGTGATTCGCTGTGGATCTTGATAGTCGGGGGCAGTGTCGGGGAGCAGGCTGGCAGAGGATCTTAGCTTTTCGGATGTTTTGCTTTAAGCCAATTCTTTCATACGCCTCCATGAATGCATCGATGAGGATTTGAAGCGTGGCCTCTGAGTGTGCGCATATGCAAGCGTTGTCAGCATACTGCAGCTCGATGACAGATGTTGGAGTGGCCTTGCTTCTGGACTGGAGGCAATCTAGGTTCAATAGTTTCCCACTCGTCCTGTAGAGTAGATCTACTTACACTAACTAAAGAACAGCTGATGAGCTGAAAGAGTGCAGGAAATACAGCAACTTGCTGACAGCCACGACATGTGTGGATTCCTCAGAACAGTCAAGACCATTTATGGCCCAAGTTACCAAGGACCTACCCTGCTGAGAGTAAAGAATGGAGTGACACTGATCAAGGTCAGAGAAGCAGTCAGCACTCGTTGGAAGTAGCACTTTGAAGATCTCCTCAATCGCAACTCAGTCCTTGATGCAAGTGCCCTTGACCGCATTCCACAGCATGTTACCCACCATGACGTCAGCACAATCCCAGCCCAACAGAAATTGAAAAGGCAATCTGACAGCTAAAAAAAAAAATGAAGGCCACCGGCATAGATGGAATTCCCTCTGAAATTCTACAATACAACAGAGAAGAACACTTAACACAAATACATGGTCTCAATTCCCTCAGCTGGAAGGACGAGAGCATGCCAGGGATCTCTGAGATGCCGTCATTGTGATCATCGCCAAAAATGGTGACAAGACTGACTGTGGTAACTACAGAAGGGTATCCCTGCTGTTCACCACAGGGAAGGTCATCACAAGAGTCCTTCTCAACTGTCTCCTCCCCGTAGCTGAAGACCTCCTACTGGAATCACAATGTGGTTTCCGTCCATCAAGAGACACAGTGGACATTATCTTCACAGCGAGACAACTCCAAGAAAATGTAGGGAGCAGCAGCAACCTTTCTACCTGGTCTTCTCTGACCTGACAAATGCCTTCGACTCTACCAACCAGGAGGGATTATGGAACGTCCTCCTCAAATTTGGCTGCTGGAGAAATTCGTCACCATCCTCCCATGACTGCACGATGACATGCAAGCTGTAATCCTTCCCAATGGACCTACCACTGACCCAATCCCAATACAAACTGGGGTCAAGTAAGGTTGTGTCATCGCACCAATGCTCTTTTCCATCATCCTCACCACAACACTCCACCTCATCTCTTCACACTCACATTACCAGACTCTGACAGATACAGAAATGGATGTCAAACTGAAACACAGTACCAGAGTCTGACAGATACAGAATGGATGTCACAATCAAACACAGTACCATAGTCTGACAGATACAGAATGAATCCATACAGTACCAGAGACTGAGAGCTACCGAATGACAGAACACACCCAAACACAAAAGCAGGGAGTAAAAGAATTGAATTGATTGCTCACTCACCTACAAAAGCAGTGACACAACGACACAGAATCAGCCAATAAGTGTCCTCCCAACAACAGCCAGGACATTTCCAGGGAGCTTCACACAGGGAGCTGTTCTTTCAATATAATCTCGGACTGGGGAGAGTCTTTGTGAAATATACTTCCTGACTGTATTAAGAGTGGTTGTGATTGGTAGCAAATATTTAATCTGATTGGATGGCGAAAGACACCAATTAGAGAATTACAATATAAAACCATTGTGACATCACTCCCAATCACCCAATCACAATCTTTACTTTCCCCATCCCTCATTAGCATAGAGCTGTGGGATTGTCTATTTAACCCGCACTCAGAAGGGGTTTGGTTTATTTCTGTGTCGGAAATTGAATCTGAAGATGGTTGAGGAGAAGAAGAAAGCAGCTGCCAAGAAGGGCGCCAAGAAAGCTGTGAGTAAAGGGCGGCAAAAGGCGGAGAAAGTCGAGGAAGGAGAGTTACTCCATCGACATCTACAGAGTGATGAAGCAGGTTCACCCCGACACTGGCATCTCCTCCAAGGCCATGAGCATCATGAACTCGTTTGTGAACGATATTTTCGGGCGCATCGCGGGTGAGGCTTCCCTCCTGGCCCATTACAACAAGCGCAGCACCATCACCTCCCGGGAGATCCAGACCGCCATGCACCTGCTGCTGCCCGGTGAACTGGCCAAGCACGCCATGTCGGAAGGGACAAAGGCGGTGACCAAGTACACCAGCTCCAAGTAAAACTGCACAATGGGCTGAAAAACAGATCAAACACAATGGCTCTTTTAAGAGACACCCACAATCTTCTGAAAAAGCTGCATCCGAACATCTCTAGTAAATCAATTTAAGACGATGTATAATATAATAAGGATCCTACTGCTGTGTTTGCTGCCCCATAAACTTTACAAGAACCCATAATCAGCTCACCTGTCTTCACTTATTTGCTTAAAGTTGTTATTATACTGTGTTTTTGCACAGCCCCTGAATGGCCGCATTAACAGCTGCTTTGAGTGGTGAGGGTCAGACCTTAATCCCTTAATGATTTTATTAACAGCAACTCTCCGCGGTGCAACAGCCTGGGATGGGATTATTACAGAGCAGGTTAAGGGCAGTTCCAGAACTCGTTCCGGCTCCCTCTTTTCAGAGAAGGACACTGAGCTCTGATTGAAAATGTAACTGAGTGTTTCACTTCAGGTCAATGCAATGAACAGGGATTTATTCCCACCAGGGACAGTTTGAAAGCGATTGCAGAATAAGCCACAATTTAAACAACATTTTACAAGTTGAATAAAACAAAATACAGAGAAGGGATTTTAAATCTTTGGTGAGGAATGACATTTATTTTAATCCGCTCCTTTCCAGCAACGAAATTGGCGGGCTTTTTGAAATTGAACAATTCTCTGCTTCTGATGTCGTGGCGGGGAAATCTCACCCTCTTTTGTTTGTCAGTGACCTGATTGGTGAAGAATGTAGGCAAATGAAATGAATTAAGTACCGACCAATGAGGTGAGTTCACACTCCATAAGGAAAGTAAATGCTGCGAAAATTATCTATTCTTTGTGAAAGTATTTGTGAGATTGTGAAATTGTCTGGAAAGCTCGGGCCAAGGCCAAGTCTCGCTCATCACGGGCTGGACTGCAGTTCCCAGTGGGCCGTGTTCACAGGCTCCTGAGAAATGGCAACTATGCTGAGCGTGTGGGTGCCGGAGCCCCGGTCTATGTGGCTGCTGTGCTCGAGTATCTGACCGCTGAAATCCACGAGCTGGCCGGTAACGCGGCCCGGGACAAGAGGAGCCGCATCATCCCCAGACACCTGCAGCTGGCCGTCCGCAACGACGAGGAGCTCAACAAGCTGCTGGGAGGAGTGACCATCGCTCAGGGCGAGGTGCTGCCTAATATTCAGGCCGTGCTGCTGCCCAAGAATACCAGCGTTCAGAGCTCCCAGAAAAAGTAAAGTTGCCAAAATGTCATCCAATAACCCAAAGTCTTTTTTCAGAGCCACCCACATTCTCTGTGAAAGGGCTGATTCATGTCCAATTCCTGCATGTCAGTAACAGAACAGAATAGGAACTAATTAAAATGTTTAAGTAACTATTTCAGTGACTTCTTACTGTCCCCCTGAAGCCTGTGTGAAGGGGAATTACCCATAGTCTGTAATTTATCATTTCCACACCGAATTTGAGTTAATGGTCCCTTAAGGATTGCTGAATGGAGTCTTGACCCATGGAGTGGAAAACAAATGACAGATTAAAGCTGTGCATAAAATAGCGCCAGGAATTTATAGCGATAAAAGCGGTATAAAAAAGGGTCAAGGTTGCGGCAAAATATTTTACCAACAACTTTAAAGAGGTTCTCCAGTAATCGCTTCTTTCCGACACTGAAATTGGCGCCTTTTTCGAATTCAAATTTTGTTAGGACGAGAAGTTAAGCCAATGATTTGCTGTATTTTCTAATTCGAGGCTCTGCGATTGGTTAAGACATGCGAATGGGAAGAGGGTGACCAATCAGAAGTGAGCGTGGGCTCAAACTGCGGGAATTCCAGGTTCCTGAATGATTGATCAGAAACTGATCAGTTTCACAAACCCTGTCAGTTTCAGTGCAGGAAACATGGTCTCGGGGGAAATAACATCATAAGTGGGTTTGGTTCCAGTGACCGATTCAAGGGCTGCTGCAAATCTCCCGGATTCCCTCATTGCAGCGAAATCATTTTGAAATTCTATGAAAACACTGGAGGAGTGATGTTGCTTTTCACTGAGGGCATGTGTCGATTGAGGAAATAACTAACTGTCGAGCCTCAGACGCTGTTTCCACAGCCCGTTTAGAAAATCAAATCCACTGCACATCCTTGCTACAACTGAAATGTTAGCCTCAGGGATTCCAGGTTTATCCCTGAACACAGCACAGATTTATTCCAGACAATTCGAATCAGTGTATCCGATCTCCCGTTGCCAGATCACTGCTCTCTCTGTGAGGCAGTGGGTGGCTCCTGGAAGAGCCTTTGTTGTGTGTTTGGTGGAAAGGGTCGAGTTGTTCAGCAGCCGAATCCGTTGAGAGTGCGGCCCTGCCGTTTCAGAGCGTACACCACATCCATGGTAGTGACCGCCTTGCGCTTGGCATGCTCAGTGTAGGTGACCGTATCCCTGATCACATTCTCCAGGAAAACCTTCAACACCCCGCGAGTCTCCTCATAGATCAAACCCGAGATCCGCTTGACCCCGCCACGGCGTGCCAGGTGGCGGATTGCTTGTTTGGTGATTCCCAGGATATTATCACGAAGCACTTTGCGGTGCCACTTTGCTCCGCCTTTGCCCAGCCCTTTGCCTCCTCTGCCTGACATTTTATTTTCTTCCCAAAATATACTTTATTCATAAAAATCTGTAAAAATTACATTCCAAAACAGTTTAAAACAGCATCAAGTCAAAAAATACAAACAGTGCAAAGGTGATCAGTTTCCTTCTATACAATTTTGAGTTGCCTCACAACCCTTCCATTTCATTGTCATGCCATATACATTTTTACATTTACAGCACAAAAACATTTCCCGATACAGTTCGAGGGGTTTCCCATGAATCTAGCCCCTCAGTACAGCTTGGTGGGGGGACCTTACACTGTGGTCTTTCCCCATTGAGCCTTTGCTGCGGCTGCCCCAGGCTTTAGTGCGTCCCTCAACACGTAGTCCTGGACCTTGCAATATGCCAGTCTGCAACTTCCGGTCGTGGACAACTCTTTGCGCTGGAAGACCAGCAAGTTTCGGGCAGACTAAAGGGCGTCTTTCACCGAATTGATCTTCCTCCAGCAGCGATTGACGTTTGTCTCGGTGTGCGTCCCTGGGAACAGCCCGGAGAGCACAGACTCCTGTGTTGCAGAGCTGCTTGGAATGAACCTCGTCAACAGCCACTGCATCTCTTTCAACACCTGCTTTGCAAAGACACATTCCAGGAGGAGGTGGGCAACCGTCTCTTCCCCACCACAGCTAGTGCAGAGGGGGCGAGACTTCGGGCGTGCAGGAAGGATCTGACAGGGAGGGCACTTCTCACCACTAGCCAAGCTACATCTTGGTGCTTGTTTGAAAGTTCTGGTGATGAGGCATTCCGCCAAATGACTTTGGCGGTCTGCTCGGGGAACCATCCGACAGGAGCCCCCGTCTCCTTTTCCTGTAGGGCCTTGAGGACATTCCGTGCAGACCACTGCCTGATGGACCGGTGGTCAAATGTGTTTTTCCGCAGAAACTGCTCCACGAAGGATAGGTGGTACGGCACGGTCCAACTGCATGGAGCGTTCCGCGGCAACGTGACCAGGCCCATCCTTCACAACACCGGGGACAGATAGAAATTCAGCACGTAGTCACACTTGGAGTTTGCGTACTGGAGATCTACACACAGCTTGATGCAGCCGCACACAAAGGTGGTCATCAGGATGAGGGCCACGTTGGGTACATTTTTAGTGCACTTGTCCAAAGATTTGAACATCGTGTCCCTCCGGACCCGGTCCATTTTAGATCCCCAGATGAAGCGGAAAATGGCTCGGGTGACTGCCACAGGGCAGGAGTAGGGTACGGGCCAGACCTGCGCCCCATACAGCAACCACGTGAGCGCCTCGCACATGATGACCAGGTTCTTACCCACAATGGAGAGAGATCGCTGTCCCCACATGCTCAACGTTTGTTGTCCCTTGGCTACTCGCTCCTCCCAGGTTTTGGTGCACGCCCCAGCCCTTCCGAATCATCTCCCCAGCACCTGCAGGTAATCTGACCTGACGGGGAAGGGGACAAAGGATCGGTCAGCCCTGTTCCCAAAGAACATGGCCTCGCTCTTGCCGTGGTTAACTTTGGCTCCCGAGGCCAGTTCGAACTAGTCGCAGATGCTCATCAGTCTGCGCATGGACAGCGGATCCGAGCCTCTGCCTGACATGATAATTCTTCACTCAGATCACTGCTGGATATAAGAAACAGAATCCTTCAGGCTTCTTTTTGTCGTGGCCGCCCGGACCTGTCTGAGAAAGGCAGGGAGGGGAGGAAACAGAGTGAAGATTAAACAGAGAGCGGGAGGGGAGGAGACACCCAGAGTGACAGACAGAGAGAGAACGGCCCCTTATTTTTCAGCTCCACCTCCAGTTTCCTCCGGGCTGCCAATTTCAAACCCTTTATTAACTGTCGAACCAAAACCCAGCTCTCCACACAAACCCGTCCAGACCCGGCCTTCATGGTCAAAGCTTTCCAGAAAGCCGGAGATTTTAAATATAATCCCGTTACAATTAACACTCAGTAATATTCCCACCAAAACAAAGTCCATTCTATAACAAGGAACCTCTTCAGTAACATCACCATTTCCACACACATCCGCTTCCAGCAGTTTACAAATACCTTATTGCAGCTGTTTTTGGAATCTCCGATGTTGAGATTGGAGTTGGAAAGCGGCCTTTACCCAGCTGCGTTATCGTCTCACACTGAATCTGCCAGACATCCTGTTCTCTTTATTGTGAGAGAGAAATCGTTGATTTCGCAAATGTTCATTTGAAATGATCTCTATTGAGAACGAGCCCGGCTGTGGGACAGGTATTCCAGTGCAAAGAGCTGTCCATGACCGAGTGTTGCAGACTGGCACATTGCAACGTCCAAGTCTATGTGCTGTGGGACGCATTAAAGCTTGGGGAAGCCACCATGGTGTCTCAATGGGGAAAGGCTGCAGTCTAAGACAACATGTCAGCCAAGAGCGACGTCTCAACTCATTCCATCTTAGCTGCCTCCGGAGAATCCTTGGCATCATGTGGTAGGACTGTATCTCCATTGCAGAAGTCCTCAAGGAGGCCAACATCCCCAGCATATACACCCAACTGAGCCAACGGCGCTTGAGATGGATTGGCCATGTGAGCAGCATGGCAGAAGGCAG
This sequence comes from Heterodontus francisci, assembly GCF_036365525.1. NCBI lineage: Eukaryota > Metazoa > Chordata > Chondrichthyes > Heterodontiformes > Heterodontidae > Heterodontus > Heterodontus francisci. Next base: position 127,685 of record NW_027140402.1, read on the forward strand.
GATCCCCAAGGACGCATTGTGCAATGAGCTCGTCACTGGTATCAGACCCATTGGCCATTATTGTCCCTGCTTTAAAGACGTCTGCAAACGCGACATGAAGTCCTGTGACATTGACCACAAGTCGTGGGAGTCAGTTACCAGTGTTCGCCTGAGCTGGCGGACAGCCATAAAGGTGGGGCTGAAGTTTGGTGAGTTGAAGAGACTTAGCTGTTGGCAGGAAAAAAGACAGAAGTGCAAGGAGAGAGCCAACTATGTAACAGCCCCGACAACCAATTTTATCTGCAGCACCTGTGGAAGAGTCTGTCACTCTAGAATTGGCCTTTAAAGCCACTCCAGGTGCTGTTTCACAAACCGCTGACAACCTCCAGGCGCTTACCCATTGTCTCTCGAGACAAGGAGGCCAAAGAAGGCCATTGTGCAGTGAGGGACTGGAACCCGTGTAAAACCCCTTGGGCTGTATGCACCAGAGAACGTTTGATGTATAATGTAATTACTGTAAATATAACCTGTGCAGACAGGTATAGTGTGATAACTCATGTACTGTATTGAAAGGAATTGATCTGTATTGCATCTTATGTAATATCAAATTTGGCCTGCTTTGCAATGTACTTCCACAAATTTTATGAATAAAATACTTTTGTGCAAAAGAAAGCAGCTTTCCTGTCAACACACACCTTGTCTCAGGGCACAGCTCGAAGCACAACTTTCCTGTGATCTTGTCACAACCAACTTCACGCTATATCTTCCGACACCCGTACTTTGCAGTCTGTCATTCGAAAGTCAAAAGACATTGTTCTTATTTCTTCTTTCTTATCATTTCTCCTATATTCTTCTCAATCACTCCCGACAACAGTCCTATTCAGATCAAGGTGGAATGCGAATAGTGTCTCAACTCACCTGACACTATTATTCCTCTTCCCTTCTCTTGTCTCATTCAATGTGAAAGTTTTATTCACCAGTCTGTTGCCGTTTTACACTATTGCCATACCATCTGGTATTGCATCTATCTGAATTCTGTGCTTTCATGGCCTTATATATCTTTTCCAATTCTGGGTGATTTGTTTTCTTCAGTTTCATTCAACCAGGCTGGACCAGAGGGAAGCTTAGAACCTTTGCGTTGGACGGGTCCACGTTGATCCATTATATTCAGAATCATCTCCTTGAAATAACTCCATAGTAGAACTACAAGAACAGCACAGCATCTGCTTCAAACCATCCTCCACACTTTATCTGTTCTGACTGTCAACATCTCCAGCACTTTTGTTTAAGTGGAACCCATCAGGTTTGTATAGGCTCCTTCTATTCTGAAAGCTGTAGCACTGGTTCAGGGAATGAAGCCCTGTTTGGCAACACTAAAGGCTCAGCCATGCTTGATCTGCCTCGTTCCCCTCTGTCTCTCTTAACTATCAAATGGCATGGGTAGTATTTCAAAAAGTACTACAATGGAGGGAGTGCTGGGGACTCCATGCCAATCCTGGAGGGATGGGGAAAACATCTTTAGAAATTCCCTGGAGAGAAATGTGATCTGACAGATCTCCAGGGACAGACCAAGGAGAGGATGTGTACATTGAATGGAAACATGGCAAAAAGAATTGGGGATTCAGGAACACAATCCTCTCTGATGGGATACAGCCTCCCCTCTGCTATTTCTCATTATGAGACACTTTTCCAGTTTAAATTTATGCAAAAGGTGGGTTCATTGCTCTCAGGGTGGGTGGGGGGAGAGGAGCCTCATTGGCCATGGGTGGGACAGGGAAAATGGAAAGGGAGAATCAGGATTCCGATCACTCTCCTGTGTTGGCTGCTGGAAAGCCTCTGTGGATCAGATGCTGCCGGGGGCCTGTGGAGAGGGGTAGGGGATGGGAAAGGGAGTGGGGTCATGGAGCGAGGAGGTGGAGAGGGAGCGTTCGTGGTGTCACAGCCAATCCTCTGCCCAAACCAGACACTCGCATCCCCTATCCCAGCATTAGAATGGCTAATTCCTGGAGGCGGAGAATGGCGATTCCCATTGGATTATTTTCCAATGTTCAGCGTCTTATCCTGAGAAAATCACCAGTACTGAAGGAGGCCATTCTGTACTTATTCTCAGGTCATCGAGGGGTCATCTCTCCCCTTTCAGCTCCTGGCTGCAGATATGTTTGCTGTGAAATATGAATAAAATGCGACGTATGTTTGCAGCTTTTTCTGTTTCTGTCCTGTAGCAGTCACAGGAACATCAAAATGGGGGGAGGCCATTCAGCCCCTCAATCCTGTTGCACATTTCAAGTCGATCCTGGCTCAGCTGTATCTTAACTCCAGCTCTCTGCTGTGATTCCATAAAAACTCATAACATCTCTGGATAAAAATCTCTCAATCTCAGGTTTGAAGTTGTGAATGGACCCTCAGGTTTATCTGCTATGAAACGGGAGAGTTCCAGACTCATACTGTCCTTTGTGTGAAGAAGTGTTTCCTGGCAGAATTCCTAAAAGGCCCAACTCTAATTTACTGGTTCACCCCTTTCTTGTGGAACTTCTTGTTTCCAGTTCTGACCAAAGTCCACACCGCAGAACAACAGCGGTTCCTCTGATCCTGTTCTTTCAGCTTTGTATTTGAAGCCCATGTCTCTTTCCATGATGATTCTTTGTGCCCTATCTCTGTAATTGGGTTTGTTGTAAATCACTGGCAGCAGGAAGCAGAAGTGAGTGTGAACTGGGCACTGACAGAGAATGCTGCTTCTCATAGCTCTCTCATGGGGTGGGGTGGAGGGGGTGAGACTTGGGGGAGTTGAAAACCTTCATGTGTCACCAAGTTAGAATTTATGAATCAGTGTCTCAAATACTCCAGATAGGGGAAGGACGATCATCTCGTGTCACAGCAGGAGCACATCAGACTTCAGATCAGAAAGCTGTTTGTTGTAATATATTCTGGTGGCACTCGCAGAGAAAATGGGCACCAAGCATGGCCAGTTCAAGCAAGTGTTTTTTTATGTCTTTACATCATCACCTCATCACGTCATCAACATAATATATAAATACATTACAGTACTTCCCACTTCAAAAGAAAAGTATTTTTCTTTTTGTTTCTCTTCAATGAGCTATATCGACAAATCAAGTTAAATAACTGGTCTTTCTGATCTCCTTACGGGTGTCGGTGTTGCGTCAGGTTTTGGATTGCTTGGATTTGGTTCAGTATTTAAAGAAGACCTTGTTTCGTTCACCGAAATCGGTATTTCAGACACTGAACCTGAACTGGTTCAAATCCTGGCATGAGATCGTGTTCAAGCAGATCGTGCAAATGTTTTGGTTCAGCCCTTGCTGAGATCATGTGATCGACATAGACATTTCTCACTTTTCCATCAATTTCAACCAAGTATCGTTTGGTTACACAAATTCAAAAAGCTCCCAGGGTGCGCAATAGGTTAACCATGTGACTTGGTCCTTATATGGAACAAAAATAAAAACAAGAAATGCTGGAGATTTTTTTTTCCAAAATATACTTTATTCATAAAAATCTGTAAAAAATACATTGCAAAACAGTTTCAAACAGCACCAAGTCAAAAATTACAAACAGTGCAAAGGAGGTCCGTTTGCTTCAATACAATCATGAGTTGCCTCACAACCGTTCCATTTCACATTTGTCGTGCCAGATACATTTTTACATTTTACAGCAGACAAAATGTTCCCGATACAATTCGAGGGGTTTCCCATGGGTCCAGCCTCTCAGTTCAGCTTTGTGGGGGGACCTTACACAGTGGTCTTTTCCCATTGAGCCATTGCTGCGGCTGCCCCAAGCTTTAGTGCGTCCCTCAGCACGTAGTCCTGGACCTTGGAATGAGCCAGTCTGCAACATTCGGTCGTGGACAACTCTTTGTACTGGAAGACCAGCAAGTTTCGGACAGACCAAAGGGCGTCTTTCACCAAATTGATAGTCCTCCAGCAGCAGTTGATGTTTGTCTCGGTGTGCGTCCCTGGGAACAGCCCGTAGAGCACAGACTCCTGTGTTGCAGAGCTGTTTGGCATGAATCTCGACAGAAACCGCTGCATCTCTTTTGGCAGCACCTGTGGAGAGAGAAGCAGAGTTAACAAGGGTCAATGACCCTTCTACAGAACTGATCCCCCATCATAGTAAATAGTTCAGAATTAGATTCAGAACCATATATGGAACAGTCTCTCAGCATCCCTTGTTGGAGGCTCAAATCTCTCTCACCAGCCAGCCAGCCATGTGACTAAATATTTTGTGTATTGGAAGACCACTGCTGGATCCCCCATTAGTTCAACATTGTCTGTTACCATGGAAATATCTTTCCAGTCAGAGATTGCATTTTTTAAACTTTTAATGCTCATATGACAAAATAATGTGTGCCTCATTCTTGGCAGGTGGGAGGTTTGCCTGACAATATTAAACTTTGTTCTATTCAATACTGCTGTGATGAACTTCCTGGGGGTTACCATTGACAGAAGCTTAACTGGGCCATTCATATAAATACTCTGGCTACAAGGGTAAATCAGATAGTGGGAATTCTGCGATGAGTAACTCAGCTCAAGGCACTAGGTGAAATGTTCATTAGGAGAGCTGGTGAAATGGACTGGTCAGGTGGGCAGAAAAGTGGCAAATGGAATTCAACTTGAAGAAGTGTGAGGTGATGTCTTTGGTGAGGTCAAACACAGCAAAGGAATACACAATTAATGGGTGAATGCTGAGAGGTGTAGAGGAAGTGAGGGACCTTAAAGTGAATGTCCACAAATCCCTGAAAGTAGCAGGGCAGGTTGATAAGTTGGTTGAGCAGGATTATGGAATCCCTCCCTTTATTAGCCGATGTAAAGAATATAAGAGCACGGAGGTTGTGCTGGAACTGTTTCAATCATTCGTTCGGCCACAACTTGAGTTCTGTGTGGAGTTCTGGTCACCTCATTCCAGAAAGGATGTAATTGCACTGGAGAGGTTACAAAGGAGATTTCCGAGGATGTTGCCAGGACTGGAAAAATGCAGCTATGAGGAAAGATTGGATAGACTGGGGTTGTTCTCCTTGGAATAGAAGAGGCTGAGGGGAGAGTTGATTGAAATGTACAAAATTGTGAGGGGTCTGGATAGAATGGATGGGAAGGGTCTATTTACCTTAGTAGGGAGGTCAGTGACTGGGGGGCATAGATTTAAAGTGATGTGTTGAACAATTAGAGGGGAGATGAGGAAAGGTTTTTTCACCCAGAGGGCTGTGGGAGTCTGGAACTCACTGCCTGTAAGGGTAGCTGAGGCAGAAAACTTCAATTAATTTAAAAAGAGTCTGGATGTGCACCTCATTACCTGAACCTGCAGGGCTACGGTCCAAATGCTGGACAATGGGATTCAGCTGGGTGGCTCGTTTTTTGGCCTGCCTGTGCTGTAAACTTTCTATGTTCTATGATTCTATGCAGACACGATGGGCCGAATGGCCTCCTTCTGCGCTGTAATAATTCTGTGATTTTTGACTCTCCAAAACTTGTCAACCATCTACAAGGCACAAACCTGGATGAGTGCAGCACCAACAATACTCTAGAAACTCGACGCTCTTCAGGACAAAGCAGCCACCTTGATTGTGACCCCATTCACCACCTTAAACATTCACTCCCTTCTGATGCACAGTGGCAGTAGTGTGTACCATCTACCAGATGCACTGCTGCAACTCACCAAGGCTCCGCAGACAGCACCTTCCAAACCGAAGACCTATACCACCTTGAAGGACATGGCTGCAGATGCATGGAAACACCACCATGTGCAAGCTCCCCTCCAAGTCACACACCATCTGATATGCTAATATATCACTGTTGATTCACTGATGCTGGGTCAAAATCCTGGATCTCCCTTCCTAACAGCACTGTTGGTGTACCTACACCACATGGAGTGCAGCAATTCAAGAAGGGAGCTCACCGCCACCTTGTCAAGGACAATTAGGGATGGGTTACACATTCTGGACTTGCCAGTGTCGCTCACATCCCATGAAAGAATATGCCTCAGCTGATACTCAATTGTCCTCTGAATGCAGCCCAACCCTCTATTTGCTCCAACTATCACTTCACAGCATTGCTGCTGTACCTTTAGAGATCTGTGCTCTCGAACATCCAGATCTCTGCTCAAAATTATTTTCTTCCTCCACCTGCTTTAATGTTTTTCCCTGAACGGTGTATGAATGTTGAGCATTCGTCCTGTCCACATGAATAACACAGCACTTACCCAAATTAAACATCATTTACCAGTCATGAACCCAATCTCCCGGCACATTAAGATCAGCCTGAAACACTCGAGCATCGTCTGCCGTCTAACCACTTGCACAGATCTTCAAATCATATGTAAATTTAGAGCTGGTGCCCCCAACAACGACATCCAGATCATTAATAATAACAGTAAAGAGCAACAGACCCAACACCGATTGTAGGATACATTATCTTTCACTTTTGTGTTCACAGTGACAGATATTTAATACGAAGCAAAACCTCAAATTTCTTGTCTGCTTAAAACCTACCACATCAGTGGCCTGTTGCTGTGCTGACATTTTATGTAGAATAAATCCAGACTTGCCAACCGTCCCAGGGACGTAAGATTATATAATGAATTCCACATTCATACTGAGTACCAGATACTGACAGATAGAGAGTGATGCTGAAACACATGCTCAGTGCCAGATGCTGAAAGATATAGGTTGATTGCAGCACTCACTCACAGTACTTCAGCCTGAGTCATCTAAAGCAACCTGGTGTGGCACAGCTCCAGGTACCCGGGTTCAATTCTGGGTACTGCCTGTGTGGAGTTTGCAAGTTCTCCCAGTGTCTGCGTGGGTTTTCTCCGGGTGCTCCGGTTTCCTCCCACAAGCCAAAAGACTTGCAGGTTGATAGGTAAATTGGCCATTATAAATTGTCACCAGTATAGTTAGGTGGTAGGGAAATATAGGGACAGGTGGGGATGTTTGGTAGGAATATGGGATTAGTGTAGGATTAGTATAAATGGGTGGTTGATGTTCGGCACAGACTCGTTGGGCCGAAGGGCCTGTTTCAGTGCTGTATCTGTAATCTAAACCGATCCCTGTGAGATCCCATTGGTGACTGGTCTCCAAACAGATCCAGATCCATCTGGAACTACTTTCTGCCTACGTCCTGCCAGTCAGTTCCCAATCCAGATCAATATATTACCACTGATACCAGGGTTTTTAATCTGATAGAGAAGCATCTTGTATGGAGCCTTATCAAAATCTTTTGGATGAGATCAGCTCATTGAACACAGGTTGAGGATTAGCCTTCGGCCTGTCCTGCTCTGTGTGTGGGTCTCAGGACCACACAACGTGAGATCAGCTCACTGAGCACAGGCCCTTCCTGCTCTAGAAAGTGCTCAGTACCTCACCAAATGAGAATAACTAACAATCCACAGGCCATGGATCCTCGGCCCATCCTTCCCTGATTGTGGTTCAAAGCCAACCATGTCAGACCAGCTAATTCAGCACAGGCCGTAGATGGAACCCGGACCTTTCCTGCTCTGGGGACTCCGTACCATACCAGGTGCGATGGAGTAAAATACCACAGGCCGGGGATGGAGCCTGAGATTTCCCTGTTCCGTGTGGGGCTCTGTACAACAACGTGTGAGAAGAACTATCATCCCTCGGGCTGAGGCAGGAGCCTGGGTCCAGTCTGTTCTGTGTGGCTCCTACCACATTGGGTGGGATCAGTTAACTCAATACAGGCCATGAATACAACCAAGCCCTTTCCTGCTCCGTGTGGCTCAGTATCACACCCGGTGGCAGCAGCTAACACAGCACAGGCTGGGGCTGGAGCCTGGGCCGCCCTGCTCTGTGGGCTGAGTAACAACCCGTAAGTTGAACTTTTTTCAAAAGACTTCAATGTATTTATCTTTGTGTCCAACACTCTGAGGCAGCTTTCTGTGTTTATAAAGAGTGTAATTTATTGACTGGTCTCTTGGATCTTGGAACAAACAGGGTAATAGTCAGAGGTTGCCCCTCCCTGAGTTCAAGGCCTTCACAGTGAACAACACCCAGCCACAGTTACCTCTTTTGTCATCCTCAATGAGGTGGCACTGCCCCAATGGAACGCTGGTGTTGTTCCCCTGCAGAGCTGTAACATTGGCCCCCACTCCTGACAGTGTTTGCCGATGCCCTTTACCCCTCCACCCTTGCTGCCAAGTTATGCTGCCTCACCCGATAGCTTCCCTGTGAAGCCAACACTCAGCTCCCACCTCCCAGTCACCTCCTTTTCCCAGGCGAGGCTCTGAAGCCCCGTGGTTCCCGTGCACTATTATTTCAATTGGACCCAGTGAATAAAATTGCTGACAGTTGGACTCATAAATACTTTAAATGCCTTCTTGTTGTGTGGATGTGCGAAGTCTGCCCTCCTTGTCAGCCGCCGACAGAAACATCCGGTCCGACGTCTTCCATCCCTATTTTATACCCCACCCCTCCCCCTCCTCAGCCTCCATTCCCGTCTCCAACGGTCCCTTAAAATTCTGGCGCATGTCTCTAAGACTAATGGGAGTGAAACTACATCTGCTCCTTAGCCTGAACAGGGAGAGCTGCTCTCTCTGTGTTTAAAGTGAATTAATCTGCTCTTTACCTTGTATTTCTGGAACGTTCACTGTCTGGAAATGTCTGCTTGAAAATGTTTTCCTGTTATATTAATGGAGCAGAGGAGCAGATGTGAGGTGCTGTTGAACAGAGAGGTTAGGAAGTGGGTGAAGGGGTGGAGTGACGATGTGAGTGAGAGGCGCAGTGAGTTGGCCATTCTCAATAGAGTGTCAGGAATGAAGGTCAGAGGAACAGACCAGGCAGGAAACACAGAAAGAGCGGGGAGAAGCTGGTGTGAAAAACAGAGATTAAACAACAGGCTTGTTCAGTTGGTTTGTGTTTGGTGTTCAGAATACCTGGAATCTGGGTTCACTTCCCTTCCAAAACAGGTAATTGTACCAACATTATGTTCTTCAAACCATAGAATGATACCCAAAGAAGGAGACCATTTGGTCCATTGTGTCAGTGCTGTCTCTTTGGTTGTGCTATCCAATTAGTCCTACTGCTCAGCGTTTTCCTGTAATCTGTACATTTTTCCTTCCAGTATTTATCCCTATCACTTTTCAAAGTTACGACTGAATCTGCTTTCAAGTCCTGATCAGGCAGTGCATTCCAGATCACGGCACAAGGGCGGGACAGTGGTTAGAACTGCAACTTCACAGCTTTAACGACGCGGGTTCGGTTCTGGGTCCGTCTTGTGCGGAGTTTGCAAATTCTTCCTGTGACTGCGTGGGTTTTCGCTGTGTTTTCTGGTTTCTTCCCACAGCCAAAGACTTGCATTTTTATCGGTAAATTGGCTATTATAAATTTCCCCTAGTGTAGGTGATAAGGGAATATAGGGAAAGTGATGATGTGGTATGAATATGGGATTCGTGTCGGGAAGGTATAAATGGCTGCTTGATGGTCAGCACAGACTTGGTGGGCCGAAGGACCTGTTTCAGTGCTGCATCTCTAAAAAAAAACATGACTGTATAAAAAATCATTCCTCATGTGGCCTCTGGTTCTTTTCTCAATCACCTGATAAATACATCCTCTGGTTACTGACCCTTTTGCGACTGGAAACAATTTCATAAGATCATAAGATCAAGGAGCAGGAGTAAGCCGTCCGGCCCCACGAGCCTGCTCTGCCATTCAATAAGATCATGGCTGATCTTGTCGTGGACTCAGATCCACTTACCCGCGCTCTCACCGTATCACATATTTCCTTTATTGTTCAAAAAGATATCTATGTTAGCTTTAAAAACGTTTACTGAAGAAGCGTCAACTACTTCACTGGGCAAGGAATTCCATAGATGAACAATTTCTCCTTATTTAACTTATTGAAAACCTTCTTGATGATGTCACATACTAGACTGCCAGTAAAACTGAAGCCCATGGAATAAAAGGGACAATGACAGCATGGATATGAAGTTAGCAGACTGATAGGAACATAGGAGCAGAAGTAGGCCATTCAGCCCATCGAGACCACCCTGCCATTCAATATGATGATGACTGATTATCCACTTCAATGCCTTTTTCCCACACTATGTCCATATCCCCTATGTCATTTGTATTTAGAAATCTGTCAATCTCTGCTTTAAACATACTCAATAACTGAACTTCCACAGCCCTCTGGGGTAGAGAATTCCAAAGATTCACAACCCACTGAGTGAAGAAATTTCTCCTCGTCTCTGTCCAAAGTGGCTTTAACCTTACGTTGAAATTGTGTCCCCTGGTTCGAGACTACTCAACCGGGGGAAACATCTTAGCTTCATCTACCTGTCTATCCCTTTGAATATTTTGTAAGTTTCAATGAGATCACCTCTCATTCTTCAAAACTCTGGAGAATACAGGCCCAGTTTCCCCAATCTCTCTTCATACGACAGTCCCACCATCTCGGGACCAAGTCTGGTGAACCTTCGTTGCACTCCCTCGATGGCAATGATATCCTTCCGATGGTAAGGTGAACAAAACTGCACACAGTATTCCAAACTGCAGACCAACCAAGGTTATATACAATTGAAGCAAGACTTCACTACTCCTGTATTCAAATCCTCTTGTGATAGAGGCTAACATACTATTAGCCTTCCTAATTGCTTGCTGCACCTGCAAGTTAGCTTTCAGTCACTTATTGACAAGGACACTCAGGCCCCTTTGTACATCGACACTTTCTAATCTCTTACCAGTTAAGAAATAATCTGCACATCTGTTCCTCCTACCAAAGTGGATAACCTCACATTTTTACACATTATATTCCATGTACCACTTTCTTGTCCACTCACTAAGTCTGTCCAAATTCCCTTGAAGCTGCTTTGCATCTTCCTCACAACACACATTCCCACCTAGTTTTGTGTCATCCGCAAACTTGGAAATATTACATTTGGTCCCCACATCGGAATCATTAATATATATTGTGAACAGCTGGGTCACAGTGTGGTGATGAACAGTTGTATTTCTGGCTGGAGGAAGGTTTACAGTGGGTTCCTCATGGTTCCTCACAACTTCCGTTATGTGCAGAGATTGGAAAGGCTGGGGTTGTTCTCCTTGGAGCAGAGCAAGTTCAGAACAACATTGACAGAGTTAGAATCAAGGAATCAAATGGTTACAGTACAGAAGGAGACCGTTCAGTCCATCACGTACATGACAGCTCTTTGTAAGAGCAAATCAGCTAATTCCACTCCTCTGCCCTTTCATTGTAGCCCTGCAAATTTTCTCTATCAGGTGTTTATCCAATTCCCTTTTGAAAAACATGATTGAATCTGCCTCCAGCACACCCTCAGGTAGTGTATTCCAGATCCGAGCTACTCGATCTGTCCCACACCCCTGGTACCATTGCAGAAAATCTCTTCTGTTCATTTCATCCCTCATCAATAATTGAAATGAAATGGTTATTAGGAAATGCACAACATAAAAAGGAGAGAGAAATAAATGCTGAGCAAAATGGAAGTTAATGTTTGGAAGGTAAAAAGAGCAAAAGATGAAACTTTTGTTCTGGATGAGTGAGAGGAATATATCACACTTTGGGGATTTTGTAAGAGGATTTACTGATAAACCTGGGACTTTAGAAGAAGCTAGTTCATGGTTTACAGAACAAATTCAGCCCCTGGGGTGGAGCCAACAGATAAACCGTCCAATAACAGACAGGACGGGGACACTGTCTCAGGCCTGGTGAGCTCAGTCGATGAAAGCATGAAACTCTGAATCTCAAGTTTTTGAGTTTGAGCCAACGGGGGGTGTCTTTCATTTCCTTTTTCGGCTGATTTTAAAGGCGTTCTGCTGCTCTGAATTCCTCAGCAGAGAGTTCAAGGAGTGTTTGAAATGAGATTCAACAGCAGTATCAGAAAGTCTCTCCTTGATTCAGGACTCTTACCTCTCTCCAGCATCTCGCTGCTGAAGATTGAAGTTTATCTCATTTCATTCTCAGCTCAGCGTCAGTGTGGATCAGTGGGACTTCTGACTGTCTCCCACTTCATAATCCATCAGTACTGAGAAAGCAATGGGGAATATTACTCACATGTTACAATGTTTTATAAATAATTGAATGTTTTTCACATTGTGTCCAACAGTGCGAATCTCCCCTGGTATATCAGCTCACCAACGCTTCAACAGAACATTCACATAATGTGAGCTCTGAGATCTGTTCGGATCCCATTCCCAAGACATGGAAAGCGGGATTGGGCTGGATCACTCTTTTTCAGCTGGCACAGACACGATTGCTAAATGGTCTCATTCTGCGCGATAAATTTTCTCAATTTTCTATGTTCTATGAAGTGAGGTGTGATTGGGAGGGGCAATTCCACCAGGGTTATATTTGCGACCAAAACAATGACACAAGGGACACTGCACTTTTTTATTCACTCATTCATGTGATGTGGGCATCGCTGGCGAGGCCAACATTTATTGCCCATCCCTAATTGCCCATGAGAAGGTGGTGGTGAACTGCCTTCTTGAACCGCTGCAGTCTATGTGGGGTAGGTACAACCACAGTGCTGTGAGGAAGGGAGTTCCAGGATTTTGACCCAGCGACAGTGAAGCAACGGCGATATAGTTCCAAGTCAGGATGGTGTGTGGCTTGGAGGGGAACTTGCAGGTGGTGGTATCCACTGCATTTGCTGCCCTTGCCCTTCTAGGTGGTAGAGGTTGCTGGGTTTGGAAGGTGCTGTCTTGGAAATGGTACACACTGCTGCCACTGTGTGCCGATGGAGGAGGGAGTGAATGTTTGTAGATGGGGTGTCAATCAAGTGGGCTGCTTTGTTCTGGATGGTGCTGAGATTCTTGAGTTGGAATTGCACCCATCCAGGCAAGTGGAGAGTATTCCATCAAACTCTTGACTTGCATCTTGCAGATGGTGGACAGGCTTTGGGGAGTCAGGAGTCATGGATGAGAGAGAGGAATATATCACAGTTTGGGGCTTTTGTAAGAGGATTTATTGATAAACCTGTGATTTGAGAGGGAGCTGCTTCATGGTTTACAGAACAAATTCAGCACCTGGGGTGGAGCCAACTGCTGCAATGTAATTACTCGCCTCTGACCTGCTCTTGTAGTCACGTTATTTGTATGGCTACACATGGTAACCCCCATGATGTTGACAGTGAGGGATTCAGTGATTGTAATGCTATTGAATGTCAAGGGGAGATGGTTAGATTCTTTCTTGTTGGAGATGGTCATTGCCTGGCACTTGTGTGGTGCGAATGTTACTTGCCACTTATCATCCCAAGCAATAGAGACTGAAATAGCTCAGTTGGGAGTGTGTTAGACTAAAGATACCTGCTTCAATCTGGGGTTTTAGCAGTTCTCCTTTATTCTGCATCGCCCTTTGTTTTTGACTCCTGAGCTGCACAATTTACACTGAAATTATTTGCCCAACTCTGAAGGTTGGATTGGAATAGAGAGATATCAAGGATGGGAAATATTTACATTGTCTGCTGTAGCTTATTCTCTATCTCCCTGTGTCCTTTTCCCCAGTTTTTGACTCTCTTGGGGCCGGATGAACATTTGATTTGCTGCATTTGTCCCAAACTGAAGCCTTTTCCACATCTCTGGGCGATCAGACTCGCTCTGTCTGTTTTTGCTGCTCGTGACCATTAACAAGAACAGGCTACGAGTTCAACGTTTATCAGCAAATGGAAGATAATTGAAAAGAATTCTGTGTTACTCCAGCCCAGTGACAAAGATACAATGGATGTTATTCAAAATAAATTCCCTCTGACATTTTATGTAAACTTGTTTGCATCTAAAAGTTGGATTTTAAGTGTAACAAAAATGTGTCAGATTAATGACTGACCATGTGACAGCGCACATGGGGATCAAATCCACAGCCTTGTTGTTATCAACACTGCGTCCTAACCAACTGAACTAAGCGGCCTATAGACAGAGCAAGGTATGGGTTTGAGCCGCATGCTGGGCGGTTTGTGTTTTATTTCTCACACTGGGTGACAGAGCGATCGTACAAACAATGGACACATCACATCCCTGAAACATTGTTCTGATATAAAAGAGTGTGAAAGAAGAACTGAGCATGGAAATCGAACGGAACCAGAAATCAGGACTTTAATCTATTAAAGTTGATCTTGAAATTCAACCATGCACGAACATTCCAATAGATCTAACTCTCTTCTCATGTAAAATCCAGGAACTTGAGCTGCTGTAAAACATAACTGAGCTTGACGTATTTTGAACACACAACCTTGCAATTTGCAGTCTGACGCTCAACCGTTGTGCCACAAGCTCACAAATAAAGCGGTGTTTCATTCCTGACAGATTTACTTCTTGTTTAGATTCAGTGATTGAAATTAATTCAATCCTCATCTGACCTCCGCTCTGTCAAGGCCTGGTACCCGACCTGAACCCAACGGGACCCGACGACCTGTGTCGGGTTCGGGTAGTGTCGGGTCCATCTGCCATGTCTGGCTTTCGGGCTGGAGTCGGGTTGGGCCAGGTACGGGTAAGACACGGTCCAGGTCAGGCTGGTTCCGGGTCGGACACACACAGTAAGTATTACATTTTGCTCTGCTGGGAAGTTGAGTTTAGTAAGTGTCAAAAGTTGAAAAGCCAACCTGAGCTGAGAGTCCGGGAAATCAGGAAGGAAACTCTGAGTCTGCGCAGTGAGCAAGTGAGCATCTCTATGATGTCATTGCGCTCATGCTGCAGCTTCCTTTAGATTCGGAATCGGGAGGTAGGTCAAGTGAACATTCCGGTGGTTGGGTAAGGCTCCGGTAGGTTCGGGCACGGGAATAAATGGAGATACTCGGGCCGGGTATGGCTCGGGTCCAATGTGGTTTAGTCGGGTTCGGGTCGGGTCTTTTTTTTCCTGACCTGAGCAGGCCTTTCCCGCTCTGTCAGTTCAGTGCCTAATTTAAACTATTACTTGGAGTTCTGTTTTCCAGGGTCTCGGCTGTTTAAGTGTTTCCCAGACCGACTACTCTGATTAATCAGATATTTTGCTGCTAACTGCCGCTGCTACAATTGAAATGTAGAAAAGAATTTCCACTGACCTGCAACAAACGGACAAGTACATTTCAGAAAGATAAAGCTCACTCATCAATCCGCAAATGTGTCTTTCTGCTTATATTTATAAACAACTCCTTCTCTCCACTATGAGAACTATACAATCACAACAGTTATTTGAAAGTTAGTATAAGATGTTCCAGTTCATCAATTTTAACTGCAGCAGGTTTTCCAGAAAACTTCTCTGTTGGAACCTCAGTCCCATTTAGATTGAAAGTGGACAATTAATGTATTCATTGTTCATTGTGGACAGGTGTCTGACTTCGAATAAATCTCATTAACTTTCAATGAGGTGGCAGTATTTCTGTGCTCCCATTTCACAGTCTGTCCTGTTCATGCATCATGTTTTTATTCTCCTCTCCCATTCTGCACAGGATACAGATTGCAAGCATCAGCAGTCTAGCTGTTGAAAAGCATTGGAAGAATCTGGTCACACAGGTATTGAAACATTCATTATCTGCCATTTTACAAGTTGGTTGCTTTAAACACAGTACGATGTGCAATCATCTTGAAAAGAGATTCTCTTCAATATCCAATACAAATTGAATTGCAAACCTGACAGACCAGCACAGAAGAACAAGCGACCAGTGAACACAAACCTCATGGTGCTCATTTTCAGATTTATTGCAGTCATCTTACAAAACAAGTGAAAAAATATTACAGTGAAATGATTTGGAAAGTAGGTGTGACTTTTATTGGTGCCTTTCTTTGCTCTGTTGGTGAAACTTTCTTGCACCTGACTCCTGTTCATGTCTTTGTTTCCTCTATCGAGTGAGGAAGGAGGAATTTGATCAGAAATCAACTGGATTGTGTCCCTTTGAGAGGGGATTTCTGCACCATCAGGGCTGGAAACAGGAGTGAGTGAAAGACAATGTGTGCAGCTTGATTTTGCACAGAGGGAGAGCAAATCTAACAGGGTTGTGAGATATTGGCCTGGAATTTACAGCCCCAATAGCGGCGAACACTGAGACTTTCACTGCAATTGAGGGTCTGAACAACACTGCAACTGCCGGTACATGCACACAATAACACCAGCATCTGGAAGTTGTGGTGGTGAGAAATATGCTTAGAAGGAGCCTCTGATCATAATCGCACCAGCCCACTCTTTAAAGTGAAAGGGACCTGTAGTTCAGCAATTTGGGCTCATTGCCCACAACGTACCCTGATTTTTACCAGGCTGGATTAGAGCCGGTACCAACAGGCTCAGGGCCTGCTCGGGAAGGACTTTTCTGTTCACACAACAGCTCCGGTATTCCAGGAAGACACCAGCAGCAGCAGGGGTCAGCTTTCAGAGGGAGTTCAGACATTTTAAATGTTGTACTTTATTTCGAAATTGTCTGTAACTTTTCAGCATGGCTTTATCAGAGTTCTTAAATTTACATCTGATTTTTATTAACAAGATTGAAGTGCTTTTCAAAGATCTCTCAATGCATCTGACTTTTCATCAAGTTTTACCTGGCTTCTTTGTAAAGACTCGAGCAAGATTGAAGTGACTTTTAAAAACGACATCTTATCCTTTAAAATCCTGCTTCCATGTAGATGGGTTGAGCACCACCGAGAACTGTACTCCAGGGAGAATGTTGTCACTGAGACTGCTCTCAATGCAGCCCAGCCTCTACCAGTCATGGATGAGCTGGACATACAGCCAACAAAATCGGAACTCAGTGATGCCTTTGATTCTCTGGCCAGCGGAAGAGCCCCTGAGAAGGACAGCATTACCCGTGAAATAATCAAGAGTGCCAAGCCTGCTATACTCTCAGCACTACATAAACTGCTATGCCTGTGCTGGGACGAGGGAGCAGTACCTCAGGACATGCGCGATGCCAATATCATCACCCTCTATAAAAACAAAAGTGACGCGGTGACTGCAACAACTACCGTGTAATCTCCCGGCTCAGCATCGTGGGGAAAGTCTTTGCTCGAGTCGCTCTAAACAGGCTCCAAAAGCTCGCCGAGCGCGTCTACCCTGAGGCACAGTGTGGCTTTCGTGCAGAGAGATCGACCGTTGACATGCTGTTCTCCCTTCGTCAGATACAGGAGAAATGCCGCGAACAACAGATGCCCCTCTACAGTGCTTTCATTGATCTCACCAAAGCCTTTGACCTCGTCAGCAGACGTGGTCTCTTCAGACTACTAGAAAAGATTGGATGTCCACCAAAGCACCGAAGTATCATCACCTCATTCCATGACAATATGAAAGGCACAATTCAACATGGCGGCACCTCATCAGACACCTTTCATATCCTGAGTGGCATGAAACAGGGCTGTGTTCTCCCACCCACACTCTTTGGGATTTTCTTCTCCCTGCTGCTTTCACATGCGTTCAAGTCTTCTGAAGAAGGAATTTTCCTCCACACAAGATCAGGGGGCAGGTTGTTCAACCATGCCCGTCAAAAGCGAAGTCCAAAGTACGGAAAGTCTTCATCAGGGATCTCCTCTTTGCTGACGATGCTGCTTCAGCATCTCACAAGTAAGAGTGCCTGCACAGTCTCATTGACAGGTTTGCGGCTGCCTGCAATGAATTTGGCCGAACCATTGGCCGAACCATCAGCATCAAGAAAACGAACATCATGAGGCAGGACGTCAGAAATGCTCCATCCATCAATATTGGCGACGACGCTCTGGAAATGGTTCAAGAGTTCGCCTACCTAGGCCCGACTATCACCAGTAACCTGCCACCAGATGCAGAAATCAACAAGCGCATGGGAAAGGCTTCCACTGCTATGTCCAGACTGGCCAAGGGAGTGTGGGAAAATGGTGCACTGACACGGAACACAAAAGTACGAGTGGAACTGGGTAATGAACCCGGCCAGGTGTTAGATTTAGATGTAGGTGAGCACTTTGGTGATCGTGATCACAATTCGGTTTGGTTTACCTTAGCGATGGGCAGGGTCAGTTATATACTGCAGGGCAAGAAATATAGCTTGGGGAAAGGAAATTATGATGCGATGAGGCAAGATTTAGGATGCGTAGGATGGGGAAGGAAACTGCAGGGGATGGGCACAATCGAAATGCGGAGCTTATTCAAGGAGCAGCTAATGCTTGCACTTGATAAGTATGTACCTGTCAGGCAGGGAGGAGGTTGTCGAGCGAGGGAGCCGTGGTTTACTCAAGAAGTTGAAGCGCTTGTCAAGAGGTAGAAGAAGGCTTATGTTAGGATGAGACGTGAAGGCTCAGTTGGGGCGCTTGAGAGTTTCAAGCTAGCCAGGAAGGATCTAAAGGGAGAGCAAAGAAGAGCAAAGAGAGGACACGAGAAGTCATTGGCGGATAGGATCAAGGAAAACCCTAAGGCTTTCTATAGGTAGATCAGGAATAAAAGAATGACTTGAGTTAGATTAGGGCCAATCAAGGATCGTAGTGGGAAGTTTTGTGTGGAATCAGAGGAGATAGGGAAAGCGTTAAATGAATATTTTTCGTCAGTATTTACAGTAGAGAAAGAAAATGTTGTCGAGGAGAATACTGAGATTCAGGCGACTAGGCTAGATGGGATTGAGGTTCACAAGGAGGAGGTGTTAGCAATTTTGGTAAGTGTGAAAATAGTTAGGTCCCCTGGGCCAGATGGGATTTATCCTAGGATTCTCTGGGAAGCCAGGGAGGAGATTGCAGAGTCTTTGTCCTTGATCTTTAAGTCGTCTTTGTCGACAGGAATAGTGCCGGAAGACAGGAGGATAGCAAATGTTGTCCCCTTGTTCAAGAAGGGGAGCAGAGACAGCCCTGGTAATTGTAGACCGGTGAGCCTTACTTCGGTTGTGGGTAAAATGTTGGAAAAGGGTATAAGAGACAGGATTTATAATCATCTTGAAAATAATCAGTTCATTTGCGATAGGCAGCACGGTTTTGTGAAGGGCAGGTCGTGCCTCACAAACCTTATTGAGTTTTTCGAGAAGGTGACCAAACAGGTGGATGAGGGTAAAGCAGTGGATGTGGTGTATATGGATTTCAGTAAGGCGTTTGATAAGGTTCCCCACTGTAGGCTATTGCAGAAAATACGGAAGTATGGGGTTGAAGGTGATTTAGAGCTTTGGATCAGAAATTGGCTAGCTGAAAGAAGACAGAGGGTGGTGGTTGATGGCAAATGTTCATCCTGGAGTTTAGTTACTAGTGGTGTACCGCAAGGATCTGTTCTGGGGCCACGGTTGTTTGTCATTTTTATAAATGACCTGGATGAGGGTGTAGAAGGGCCGGTTAGTAAATTTGCGGATGACACTAAGGTCGGTGGAGTTGTGGATACTGCCGAAGGATGTTGTAGGGTACAGAGGGACATAGATAGGCTGCAGAGCTGGGCTGAGAGATGGCAAATGGAGTTTAATGCGGAAAAGTGTGAGGTGATTCACTTTGGAAGGAGTAACAGGAATGCAGAGTACTGGGCTAATGGGAAGATTCTTGGTAGTGTAGATGAACGGAGAGATCTTGGTGTCCAGATGCATAAATCCCTGAAAGTTGCTACCCAGGTTAATAGGGCTGTTAAGAAGGCATATGGTGTGTTAGCTTTTATTAGTAGGGGGATCGAGTTTCGGAGCCACGAGGTCATGCTGCAGCTGTACAAAACTCTGGTGAGGCCGCACCTGGAGTATTGTGTGCAGTTCTGGTCACCGCATTATAGGAAGGATGTGGCAGCTTTGGAAAGGTTGCAGAGGAGACTTACTAGGATGTTGCCTGCTATGGAGGGAAGGTCTGACGAGGAAAGGCTGAGGGACTTGAGGTTGTTTTCGTTGGAGAGAAGGAGGAGGAGAGGTGACTTAATAGAGACATATAAGATAATCAGAGGGTTAGATAGGGTGGATAGTGAGAGTCTTTTTCCTCGGATGGTGATGGCAAACACGAGGGGACATAGCTTTAAGTTGAGGGGTGATAGATATAGGACAAATGTTAGAGGTAGTTTCTTTACTCAGAGAGTAGTAGGGGCGTGGAACGTCCTGCCTGCAACAGTAGTAGACTCGCCAACTTAAAGGGCATTTAAGTGGTCATTGGATAGACATATGGATGAAAATGGAATAGTGTAGGTCAGATGGTTTCACAGGTCGGCGCAACATCGAGGGCCGAAGGGCCTGTACTCTGCTGCCATGTTCTAATATCAAGCCTGTGTCCTCAGTACCTTGCTCTGTGACAGCGAGGCCTGGACAACGTATGTCAGCCAAGAGCGACGTCTCAATTCATTCCATCTTCACTGCCTCCGGAGAATTCTTGGCATCAGGTACTTGACCGTATCTCCAACACTGAAGTCCTCGAGGCGGCCAACATCCCCAGTTTTCCACACTACTGAGTCAGGGGCGCTTGAGATGGCTTGGCCGTGTGAGTGGCATGTAAGATGGCAGGATCCCCAAAGACACATTGGACAGCGAGCTCGCCACTGGTATCAGACGCACGGGCTGTCCATGTCTCCGCTTCAAAGACGTCTGCAAACGCGGTATGAAGTCCTGTGACATTGATCACAAGTCGTGGGAGTCAATTGCCAGCGTTCACCAGAGCTGGCGGGCAGTCATAAAGGCGGGGCTAAAGTGTGTTGAGTCGAAGAGACTAAGCAGTTGGCAGGAAAAAAAGACAAAAGCGCAAGGGGAGAGCCAACTATGTAACAGCCCCGACAAACAATTTTTTCTGCAGCACCTGTGGAAGTGCCTTTCACTCTAGAATTGGCCTTTTTAGCCACTCCAGGCGCTGCTCCACACTCCACTGACCAGCTGCAGGCGCTTACCCATTGTATCTCGAGATAAGGAGGCCAAAGAAGACATGTAGATGACATTGTAAGATGACTTCAGAATAACTTAGACTATCTTTCTAACAGGTACTGCAACAGCTTAAGTCCTACCTTTCGGCAAAAGCTGGTGAATTACCACCTGGGAGCGGAGAGGAGCAAAGCGAGCAGACCTGTGGGGAGAACGCCGAGAGCGGAGCCTATAAATCCAACCCGAGGGTCGAGGCCCAGTCTCTTACCTTCCGGGAGTGGAGTGGAGCTCTTCCAGAGCGCCGGAGTTTTGAAAAAAAAGAAGCCAGCTGTGACATCAGAGGAGAGCTGCAAGTTGACTGGTTGGTGAGTCACTGCTGTTCGTGTTTTGAAATACCTTTAAGAAAAAAGGCAACGTTTCTTTGTTGAAAAAAAAACCTCTGGTGACAAGGTGAAAACTACTAAAGTGTTTTTTTTTTAATTCAGTGTCGCTTATGAATGACTTTAGATTGTAACGGGCAGAACAAGGCCCCTAGTGTAATTTGTATTTTTTAATTAACGGAGTAATTAATTAATCTAAGGGTAAGTCATGACAGGAGAGCTCAGCCCCGTGATATGCTCCTCCTGCTCCATGTGGGAAATCAGGAACCCTTCCAGGGTCCCTGATGACCATGTGTGCAGAAAGTGTATCCATCTGCAGCTATTGGCTACTCGAATTGTGGAGCTGGAGCTGTGGGTGGATTCATTGTGGAGCATCCGCGATGCTGAGGACGTCATGGATAGCATGTTTAGTGAGGTGGTCGCTCCGCAGGTAATGGCTGCAGAGTCAGAAAAGGGATGGTGACCACCAGATGGAATAGTAGGCGCAGGCAGGTAGTGCAGGTGACCGCTGTGGCCATCCCCCTCTCAAACAGATATGCCAGTTTGATTACTGTTGCGGGGATGACTTCCCAGGGGAAAGGAGCAACAGCCAGGTCCGTGGCAGCACGGAGGGCTCTGCTGCACAGCATGGGAGGAAAAGGGGTGGAAGATCTATTGTGATAGGGGATTCGATCATAAGGGGTGCAGACAGGCATTTCTGTGGCCGCAAACGAGACTCAAGGATGGTATGTTGCCTCCCTGGTGCTGGGGTCAAGGATGTCTCTGAGCGGCTGCAGCACATTCTTAAAGGGGAGGGTGAGCAACCAGAGATCGTGGTCCATATTGGTACTAACGACATCGGCAGGAAGAGAGATGAAGTTCTGCAAAGTGAATATAGGGACTTAGGCAGAAGGTTAAAAAGCATGACCTCAAGGTTTGTAATCTCAGGATTACTCCCTGTGACACGTACGAGTGAGGGTAGGAATAGAAGGATTAGGCAAATGAATGTGTTGCTGAAGACTGACGTAGGCAGGAGGGCTTCAGCTTCTTGGATCATTGGGATTTCTTCTGGTGCACAGATGACCTAGACAAGAGGGACTGGTTGCAGCTGAATTGGAAGGGGACCAATATCCTTGCAGGGAGGTTTGCTGGTAATATTCGCGAGGGTTTAAACTAGTCTTGCAGGGGGGTGGGACCCATAGTCTCTCCGATTAGATCGTTTATTTATTTAGAGATACAGCACTGAAACAGGCCCTTCGGCCCACCGAGTCTGTGCCGACCATCAACCATCCATTGATACTAATCCCATATTCCTACCACATTCCGGAACATTGAGCTGCCAGTCCTGCCCATCCCTCAAACACGTTTCCGTAATAGCTGCAATATCACAATCCCATGTACCGACCCATGCTCTAGGTTCATCTGCCTTACCTGTAAGGCTTCTGGCGTTAACGTAAATGCAGTTTAGCCTACCAGACCTTCCCTCCATAAGAGGAAAGGCTGAGGAACTTGAGGCTGTTTTTGTTGGAGAGAAGGAGGAGGAGAGGTGACTTAATAGAGACACATAAGATAATCAGAGGGTTAGACAGGGTGGATAGTAAAATACTTTTTCCTCGGATGGTGATGGCAAACATGAGGTGACATAACTTTAAGTTGAGGGGTGAATTATAGGTTTGCAATCGTAGGTAATTTTAACTTCCCTAATATTGACTGGGACTGCTTAGTGCTGAGGGATCAGATGGGGGAGAATTTGTTAAGTGTGTCCAGGATAGTTTTCTGAAGCAGTATGTGGATGGCCCTGCTCGAGAAGGGGCTACAATCGACCTCCTCTTAGGAAATGTGAATGGGCAGGTGGTTGATGTGTCAGTGGGGGAGCACTTTGGGAACAGTGACCATGACTCTATTAGCTTCAAGACAGTGATGGGAAAGGATAGGACTGGTCCTCAGGTTGAAGTCCTAAATCGGGGGAAGGCTAATTTCCATGGTATGAGACAGGAACTCTCAAAAGTTGAATGGGAGAAGCTTTTTACAGGTAAAGGGATGTCTGGCAAGTAGGAGGCTTTTAAAAGTGAGATAGGAAAAGTTCAGGGCCGGCATGTTCCTGTTCGATGGACGGGCAAGGCTGGCAAGTTTAGGGAACCTTGGTTGATGAGGGATATTGAGGGTCTGGTCAGGACAAAGAACGAGGCATATGTCAGGTAAAGGCAGCTGGGATCGAGCGAGTCCCTCGAGAAGTATAGGGAATGTTGGACTACACTTAATAAGGAAATTAGGTGGGCGAAAAGGGGCCATGAGATTTCCCTGGCAGATTAGATAAAGGAGAATCCTAAAAGATTAAGAGTAAAAAGGTAGCTAGGGAGAGAGTAGGCCCCCTTAAGGATCAGTGTGGCAATCTATGTGTGGAGCCACGTGAAATGGGTGAGGTCTTAAATGAATATTTCTTGTCTGTATTTACCGTGGAGAAGGTCATGGAAGCTAGTGAGTTCAAGGGAGGGAACAGCGATACCCTGGAGCATATCAACATGACAAAGGAGGATGTGTTGGAGGTTTTGAAGCACATTAAGGTGGATAAATCCCCAGGGCCTGACCAGTTGTATCCCAGGATGCTATGGGAAGCAGGGGAGGAGATTGCTGGGACCCTGGCAGAGATTTTTGTATCATCGTTAGCCACGGGTGAGGTACCAGAAGTCTGGAGGACAGCTAATGTTGTGCCTTTATTTAAGAAGGGCAGCAGGGATAAACCAGGGAACTACAGGCCGGTGAGCCTTACATCAGTGGTGGGAAAATTTTTGGAAGGGATTCTGACAGACAGGATTTATATGCATTTGGAAAGGCATGGTCTGATTAGGGATAGTCAGCATGGCCTTGTACGTGGGAATTCATGTCTCACAAATTTGATTGAGTTTTTCGAGGAGGTGACCAAGAGGATTGACGAGGGCAGGGCAATAGACGTTGTCTGCATGGACTTTAGCAAGGCCTTTGACAAGGTCCCGCATGGTAGGCTGGTCCAGAAGGTTCAAACAAATGGGATCCAGGGTGAGCTAGCCAATTGGATACAAAATTGGCCTTATGATAGGAGGCAGAGGGTGGTTGTGGAGGGTTGTTTTTCAGATTGGAGGCCGGTGACCAGTGGTGTGCCGCAGGAATCGTTGCTGGGCCTTCTGTTGTTTGTCATATATATTCATGACTTGGATGTGAATGTAGGGGGCATGATTAGTAATTGTGAGATGACACCAAAGTTGGGGGTATAATGGACAGTGAAGAAGGTTGTCTAAGGTTACAACAGGATATAGATAAACTGGGAAAGTGGGCAAGAAATGGGCAAATGGAATTGAACACAGACAAGTGCGAAGTGATGCATTTGGGAAGTGAAACCAGGGCAGGACATTTACAGTGAATGGTAGGACCCTGGGGAGTGTTCTTGAGCAGAGAGACCTTGGGGAGCAAGTACATAGTTCCCTGAAAGTGGCAACACAGGTAGACAGGGTGGTGAAGAAGGCTTACAGCATGCTTGCCTTCATTGGCCGAGGTGTTGAGTACAAGAATTGGGACGTCATGTTGCAGTTGTACATAATGTTGGTTCGGCCACATTTGGAGTACTGTGTGCAGTTCTGCTCGCCGCACTACAGGAAAGATGTGGTTAAGCTAGAGAGTTTGCAGAAAAGATTCACAAGGATGTTGCCAGGTTCGGAGGGCTTGGGTTATAAAGAGAGATTGGATACGCTTGGTCTATTTTCCCTGGAGCAAAGGAGGCTGAGAGCGGACATGATAGAGGTATATAAAATCATGACAGGCACAGATAGGGTAGATTGCCATGGTAGGGGTGACTAAAACTAGAGGGCATAGATTTAAGGTGAGAGGGAGGAGATTTAAAGGGGATCAAAGGGGTAAATGTTACACACAAAGAATCGTGAGTATCTGGAATAAACTGACAGAGGAGGTGGAGGCAGGAACAGTAAGGACATTTAAGAGGCATCTGGACAGGTACTTGAATGAGCAAGGCATAGAGGGATATGGAATTAATGAAGGCAGGTGGGATTAGTTTAGATAGGCAGTATGGTCGGCATGGCGCGGTGGGCCGAAGGGCCTGTTTCTATGCTTTACGACTCGATGCCTCTGTGAAACAAAAGGAGGCTTATGGCAGATTCGGAGCACTGAAAACAGAAAAACACTGAAAAATGGCTTTGCAATGTCCTGTGGTCGTGAAATGCTCGTCTTGCTTTTTCCATTGTTATCAGTGTCATTGTGATCAAAAAATAGGATTCATGAGCACAAAGTTTAAATCAATTTTGAATAAAATTATGTAAAAGCATCTTCATGTTTGCACTAAACTTAATAATCTCCATCTTCCTATCCTTAGAGAGTACAATGTCTTTGACCCTGAAATTGATTCCACAATTTCAGTCCCTCAGTCAATTTCAGCTCAGTTCTGATGAAAGGTCACAGATCTGAAACATTAACTCTGTTTCTCTCTCCACAGATGCTGCCAGACCTGCTGAGTATTTCCAGCATTTTCTGTTTTTATTTCAGATTTCCACAATCTGCAGTCTTTTGCTTCTGTGTTACTTTTAAAGTTAAAACTGACCCACCTGTCTACAATTCACACTGGGGTCTCCCATGAATTGATTCTGTATCATGTTGATGTAATGAACACAAACTCTGAGCACACAGCTTCCTGTGGAGAATTAAGGATATGAAAACCAGCAGACTCTGCAGGAATTTCCACTGGGAGTACAAATTCATAAAATCTACCTTTCATATATGGATTCATTTTGATTTCCTTCTGGAAAATTATTTTGAAATAGTTTAAACATCAACCCACAGCTCCATGACTGGGTCAATTATGAGGTCATCCTCTGACAGGTCATGTGACAGCTGGAGCCACACGACATCAGAACCAGATTTGTGACTGGATTGAAACCCGCAATCCTGTCACATTGGCTTTTCAAATAAAGCTTTTACTGTTTGAAACACAGCATTTAAACTTTCTGCCTGACCATGAGGGGAGCTAGGGAGAAATTTACAAAACTCAATTCTTTCACAAAATAGTTCAAAAACCATTCATATAGAAATCATGTGAGGATTCATATGCAGTAGAGAAACAAGCAGAATTCAGAAAGTACAGAGAAGAGCTGAAAAAGGAAATGAGATCAGCAAGAGAGTGTATGAGAAAAGATTAGTGGGTCACATAACTGGGAACACTGAACTCTTTTACCAACATATGGACAGTCAATGAAAGGGTGGGTCAATTAGGAGATCCTGTGGAGGAAAAGGGCGTGACTGAGGTACTAATTGATTACATTTCATCTGTCATCACAAAACAAACGGATGCTGCAAATGTCACAGTAAAGTAGGTGGTTGTGGAGAAATTGGACGGGATGAAAATAGATCAAGAGGAGACAATTCCAAGGTTAGCAGTGCTCACAGTAGAAAAGTCACCCAGTCTGGATGGGCTGCATCCTGGGTTGCTGAGGGAAGTCAGGGTAGAAATAGCGGAGAATCGAACCACAATCTTTCAATTTTCCTTGAATATGGGAATGATGCCAGAGGACTGGAGGATGGAGGTAAGCTTGGGTAGTTCGCTCTCAGTTTAATTTAACCATTTTTATAATGTATCCATTGTAATAACTGACAAGGTTAAGAAAGCTATTTTATAATCAACACATGACCAAAGGAGCCATTTTGTGTTCAGTACTAACATTTATATACTGTATAATTAATGAGTAGCTACCCATCATGAAGCAGATGATTATAAAATTAATGAACCTTGATTGTGTTATAATTAATGAATTAATAATCATTTTAGACAGAATGGATTTTCATTTAAAGTTTGTTAAATCTAATTACTGTGAGTTTCTGTCTCTGTGCGGGAAAGGGCAGTTTCAGCTAAATGTATTCAAACAATGGATCTTTCTCGGACCCCTGATAAAACCCATGGTATGGTACATCGTGACCTTCAAGAGTCTCGATTTAATGAATAGGAAACTTGTTTCAGATCAGATTGGGAGACAGTGTGAAACCACTCCATTGTACTCATGTCTGAGATTCTGAGGACAGGTGGCTGACAGTGGAAGACATCATTTAGAACTACTTAAATGTACCGAGCAACAGCTGGGGCCAATTATTATTTTACAAGGTGGTGTGATGGACATCCAGTGATTAACTGGAGGGAGCTTGTAAGGTTTCAGTGTGCAGGAACACTAGAAGACCTCGGGGTAAAGGTTCAGATCATCAACCAAGTTCTCCACCTGATGAGGGATCTAGGCTGGACAAAGAGGACCATGACTCTCTGAGACCAAGCTCGACCAGTCCACACACCTGCTAGAGCTGTTAAGTCATATTCCCCAAGTTTGTTAAGTATAATTTTACTTTCATTTATTAAGTACTATTTTACTCTCAATAAAAGTTCTGGACATATTAATCAAGTATCCTGTTGCTTTAATTGGTTAAAGTCATGCCCAAGGAGATTGTCTGCAATCGACTTTCCAGAATTAAAAGATAAGTCTGCAAGGATTGCTAATATTACAGCCCTGTTTAAAAAGACAGATAAACCCAGGAACTACAGACCAGTTAGTCGAATGTCTTTAGTGGGGAAACTTTTGGAGACAATTATCCAGGAGGAAATTAACTGTCACTTGGTAGAACATGGGCTAATAAATGACAGGGAGTACAGATTGGTTAACAGAAGATTGTGTCTGAAATACTTAATGAATTAATTTCTTTTATGAAATTTCAGAGAGAGTTGATGAGGGTAGTAAGGTTGATGGTGCGTGTCTGGACATCAAAATTGTGTTTGAAAAGGTACCATGAAATAGACTTGGGGCAGCACAATGGCGCAGTGCTTGGCTCCGCAACCTCACAGCTCCAGCAACCCAGGTTCAGTTCTGGGTACTGCCTGTGCAGAGGTTTGCTAGTTTTCCCTGTGACCTTGTTGGTTTCTGCCGGGTGCTCTGGTTTCCTCCCACAGGCAAAGACTTGCAGGTTGATAGGTAAATTGGCTGTTGTAAATTGCCCCTTGTTGGTAAGAGAATGATGCGGATGTGGTCGGGAATATGGGATTGCTGTCGGATTACTATAATGAGTGGTGGTTGGTCAGCACAGACTCGGTGGGCCGGATGGCCTGTTTCAATTCTGCATCTTTCTTTGACTTGTTAACAAACTTCAAGCAGATGGGAATAAAGGGGCAGTGGCAGTATGGATTCAAAATTGGCTGCGGGGCAAAAGGTCGGGTGAATGCTTGTTTTTCAGAATGGAGTGAGTTATACAATAATGTCCTTGTTGTTGCAATATGTTCAATGTCAGACCCCGAGCTGTCCTAGGGAGGGGGCAATTTGTGATGTTCCTGTGGTTGCAGTATTTGCAGTGTCTGACCTTGATCTGTCACAGGGATGTGGCAGTTTCTGAGGTCCTTGTGGGGTGTTGTTTGTTTGGTGTATCACACTGACCTGTCCCAGAGAGCGGGAAGGTTGTGATGTCCTTGTGGGTTGCAATCTGTTCAGTGTTTGACTCTCAGCTGTCCCAGGGATGGGGCAGTGTGTGATATCCTTGTGCATGTCATACAGGACCACTGGTGTGTGGTTCCATCCTGGTGCCAAGAAACAGAGCCCCATCTATGGGCAAAAAGTCTCACTTCCCGATAGGTGGCTTGAGAAGACACAGTGGCGCAGTGGTTAGCACCGCAGCCTCACACCTCCAGTGACCTGCGTTCGATTCTGGGTACTGCCTGTGCAGAGTTTGCAAGTTCTCCCTGTGACCGTGTGGGTTTCCACCGGGTGCTCCGATTTCCTCCCACAGCCAAAGACTTGCAGGTTGATAGGTAAATTGGCCATTGTAAATTGCTCTTAGTGTAGGTAGGTGGTAGGGGAATTGAGGGGATGTGGTAGGAATATGGGATTAATGTCGGATTATGATAAATGGGTGGTTGATGGTCGTCACAGACTCAGTGGGCCAGAAGGGCCTGTCTCAGTTCTGTATCTCTAGATAAGTAAATAAGAATGCTGAGGGAGTAAACCTGGACAGTAAATCCGGAGTGGAGCCCTGGAGGTGGTTAACTGTGACTTATAAGGCAGTTTTCCAGCAACTCCTGGAGCAGAGCTGGGACCAAACAGTACTGGTTTTTCCTTTCCTTTGGACAATACTAGCAATGCTGAAAGGGGGTCCTGATGCTCAGGGTCTCCATACTATTTGCCCAGGCCTGTGCCCTGGAGAGGACACTCCAGCTTTGTGGTTAAACATTAGCACATCCCGGGAATAAACGGTTATTGATTAAAAGCTCTCATTCAATTGGTGTAGAGTATGAGTGCCAGGGGTTACATCGGACAGTGGGAGAGCTCTTAGTGTCTTGTTGGATAGCTACCACCCACGTCAAGCTGGGCAGCCCCCAGTCAGTTAGGTCCTTTCCTGCTATGACCTGTTTGATTTAATGGGCGCTTGGAGCTTGGAGAGTCATCTCTGAACAGGCGGATTGATAATATATGCACCAAGAAAAACAACCTCAACAAAGAAGGCACCAGTACTTCGCATCACAAGCTGGAATGTCAGGACCATGTGTCCTGGCCTTACCGACAATCTTGTGCAGGTTGATGACACACACAAGACAGCTGTGATCGACAAAGAACTCACAAGGCTCATTGTGGACATTGCTGTGCTGCAAGAAATTAGACTCGTTCAAAGTGGATCCCTCAAAGAGAAACACTATTTCGACTGGCAGGGGAAAGCCCAAGAGGTAACTCGTGAGCATGGAGTGGATTTCACAGGAAAAAACATGCCACTTGAGGTGAGTGAACCACCCACAGTAGGCTCAGAGAGACTTCATACTCTTCACTTGTCAACAAGCGTGGGCCCAGTTAATCTCATGTGGATCTATGTCCCGACACTCACCTCCACCCCAGATGTCAAAGATCAATTCTATGTGACACTTGACACAGCCATCAGTAGAATTCCCAGCACTGAGGGACCGTACCTTCTAGGAGATTTTAACTCAAGTTTGGGTACTGACGACACAGCTTTGCCAATGTGCATAGAGCACCAGGGGATTGGCAAGATGAACGAAAATGGACAGAGGTTGCTGGAGCTACGCTGTCACCATGGACTCTGTGTTATGAACAGCTACTTCCAGGTCAAACTGTACCACAATGTGTCTTGGAGATATCCGAGATCACGCCACTGGCACCAGCTAGACCTTATCACCAGACATACCACCCTCAGCAGTGTCCTCATCACTCGCAGTTATCACAGCGCTGACTGTGACACTGACCACTCCCTGGTGTTTAGCAAGGTCAGGCTTCAGCCAAGGAAGCTTCATCCATCCATGAAGAAAGGTCGCCCTCTGATCAACACTTGCCGAACCACTGACCCAGAAAATACCCAGGAGTTCCTCAACATCCTCGAACAGGCTCTTTCAGACAACAATGCTCAAGGCCTCAGTGCGGTGCCAAAGTGGAATCATCTGCACACCACCATCTATAACTCTGCACTCACTGTGTATGGGAAAAGAGAATGCTGACTGGTTTGAGGCTTATTGGACTGAAATGGAGTCAGTTACGGCAACTAAGAGAAGAGCCCTCACAGAACTACAAGCACGTCCCCAGCAAACAACATCTAGATGCTCTCAGAGCTGCCAGAAACAAGTCTCTGCAGACTGCTCAGCATGGCACCAATCAATACTGGTTAAAACTCTGCAATGGCATACAATTTGCTGCTGAATCCGGGGATGCGAGAGGGATGTATGAAGGAAAGAAGAAAGCAATGGGCCCAGGAGTAACTAAATCAGCACCTTTGAAGACAAAGTCAGGGGTGATCATCATTGAACCTAACAAGCAAATGGAAAGGTGAGCGGAGCATTACCTTGAATTCTACATAACGGAGAACATTGTCATTGAAGTAGCTCTCAGTGTCATTCCAGACTTCCCTGTCATGGAGGGACTGGACAGTGAGGCACCATAGTTGAGCTCAGCAAGGGCTCAAAACATGCGTGATGCAAACATTGTCACCTTGTACAAAATTAAGGGGGATCGCAGTGACTGCAGCAATTATCGGAGCCAGCTACTCAGTTCCACTCACCTGCTCGATCCCTTTCATCCTGCAAGTTCCTTTGCTTCAAGTATCCATCCAATTTCCTTTTCAAACCATTGATTGTCTCTGCTTCCACCACACTCGTGGGTCAGGACATTACCACTCACAGCATAAAAAAATTCCACCTCACCCAAGGATGGGAAATATTTATATCTTCTATATTTAGCTTATTCTCTATCTCTACGAGAATAGAATGGCAGTCAACATGAAAGGGAACCCAAAAATCTTCGAGCAGTATATAAATAATAAGCAGGTATTAAGCGGTGGATTGGGCCCCATTAGGGACAAAGAGGGTAATATATACTTAGAGCTGCAGGGCAATGTTAATCTCGTTAATGAGTACCTTGTATCACTAAGGAAGTGGAATTTGACAAAATATCAGCAGAATTGGACAGAGTAGAGGCAATGGAGAGGGTACAAATTGAGAGAGGGAGGTACTAAAAAGGCTGGTCCTGCTTCAGGAAGATAAATTACCTGGTCCGGATGGCTTGCATCCCAGGTTACGAAAGGAAATGTGGATGCTGATAACGGAAGGGCTTGCGATAATCTTCCAATCTTCCCTGGATACGGGTGAGGTGCCAGAAGATTAAACAGTGGCAAATGTGACACCCTTATTCAAGAAAGGGTGGAAGGATAGTCCGGCTAACTACAGGCCAGTTAGATTAACTGCAGTGGTGGGGAAGATTTTAGAAAGAATAATCAGGAAAAAAATCAACAGTCACTTGGAGAGGTTTGAGTTAATTCTGGAAAGCGAGCATGGATTTATAAATGGAAGTTCATGCTTGACTAATCTAACTGCACTTTTTAATGAACTAACAGAGAAGGTTTATGAAGGGCATGCAGTGGATGTTGCTTCAATGGATTTTAAGAAAAGACACATAAAAAGGTGGTTAACAAAATTGACATTCATGGAACAGGAGGGTCAGTGTCCAATTGGATGGAAAATTGGCTTAAGGACAGAAAACAGCAACGAGTAATAAATGGTTCTTTGTCAGACTGGAAGGTAGTTGACAGTGCTGTTCCCCAAGGGTCACTGCTGGAACCACTGTTTTTTTTTGCTGAAGCTAAATGACTTGGATCTCGGAATATAGGGTCGAATCTCAAAATAAGCGAATAACACAAAACTTGAAGGAGTGGCAAACAGTGAGGATGATATGAACTGCCTGCAACAAGACAGTGATAGGCTAGCAGATTGGGCAGACAGGTGGCAGATGGAATTTAATAATGACATGTGTGAGATGATGCATTTTGGCATAAGAAATAGGGAGAGGCAATATATACTATTTCGCACAGTTCTAAAGAGTATGCAGGAATAGAGGGACCTGTTCACTACAACGTGAACAATTTCATCTAGTTGTGTGCCTCTCAGTTCCGAAGAAGGGTCACTGACCCGCTACGTTAACTCTGCTTCTCTTTCCACAGATGCTGCCAGACCTGCTGAGTGGTTCCAGCATTTCTTGTTTTTATTACTCACAGACAAGAAACTGACAGGTACAGTGTAAACCCCACACTAACACACCAGCGAATGCTCGGGACAGAGTAAAACCAACTCAGTCCGAGACCAGAAACTGACAGGTACACTGGAAACCACACATTACCAGACAAGAAATTGACAGAAATAGTATGAAACCCACAGTCACTTAGCAGCATTTGGCAGGTAACGTGTAAAAACCTTTCTTTCATATCCCAACTGCAATGTACAAATGAAATTAGGTTCAAACCCAGGCTCACACTTCAAAGACTGAGAATTACAAAGCAAAACACAGACTCACCTGCAAATACAGAGAAGAAGACACAATCAGAGGAGGTGCAGATTAAAGACAAATGCATGTAACAGAAACTGATAGGGATAGAATCAAACCCTTTCTCACTTCTCAGAAACTGATAGATATAGACAAAAGCTGATGCTCACACACAAGTTGTTGAAAGATATGTGGTGAAACTCACAGAGCAATAGCAGAACAAACAGGTACTGAATAATACCCACAGTCACAGACCAAAAACTGAAATATATTGAGTTAAACACCACCTTCTCACACCAGAAATTCATGGCTACAAAGTAAAGCTGACTCTATCCTCCCAGGCACTGACAGGTACAAAAGAAAACACTCACGACGATACCAGGACACGAAATGTACGAAATAAAACCCATCAGCTGAGGGATTAGCATTAATGACAGGTGTGGTACCCAGAATGCTCAGCGGCCTGGATTACGCCCTATCTGTCACATGATTGGGTCGCGCAGGTGCGGCAAAGTCTGAGCTCTGTCAGCAGCTGGAGCTGCGGGTTCGAAGTTTGAGCGGGATATTCACAAAGTGCGAGACGATCGCGCCTGTTGCGGGCTCACACAGCTGGAGCAGGACCTCAGGGTCACAATGGGATGGAACAATCTCATCTGCAGAGCTGCGGATGGCGGCGGAGAAGCTTTTCCCGGTGAGGCTTCCCGAAAACGCGTCTATCAATGGATAAGAATTGGGGACTGGGCAGGGAGCGTTTGTAAATAGATAAGAATTGGGGACTGGGCAGGGAGCGTCGCGAAGTGAATAAGATTTGGGAACTGGTCAGGGAGCGTCTGTAAATGGATAAGAATTGGGGATTGGGCGGAGAGTATCTATCAATGGATAAGAATTGGGGACTGGGCAGGGAGCGTCTCTAAATGAATAAGATTTGGGGACTGGGTAGGGAACGTCTATAAATGCTTAAGAATTGGGGGCTGGTCACGGAGCGTTTTTTTTTTCGTTCGTGGGATGTGGGCGTCGCTGGCTCGATCTCAGCTAGAGTAGTGTGTCCAGTTCTGGGCACCAGGCTTTAGAAAGGACATCAAAGCTTCTGAGCCAGTTCAGATGAGATTTACTGGAATGATACCGGAGAAGAGCGGTTTCAGTTCTCGGGACAGGCTGGTGAATTTGGGATTGTTCTCTTCAGAGTAGAGAATGTTAAGGGAAGATTTCATAGAGGTGTTTAGAATCATGAAGGATTTTCCTCGGGTAGAGAGGGAGGAACAGTTTCCACTGTCCTGGGAGTCAGTTACCAGAGGACACAGATTTAAAATAATTGGCCAAAAATGTCAAGGGGAGGTGAGGAGAGATCTTTTTACCCAGTAACTGATTCGGATTTGGAATGAATTGTCTGACAGGGTGGTGGAAACAGACTCAATTATTATTTTTATTTGTTTTAAGAACATTACCGCGCAGTACAGGCCCTTCGGCCCTCGATGTTGCGCCGACCTGTGAAACCATCTGACCTACACTAACTTTCATAAGGTAATTGGACAAATATTTCAAAGTGAAATTCTCCAGGACTATGGGGAAATAGGCCGCGAGTGGGACTAATTGCATCTTTTTGTTAGAGAGTCAGCAGAGGCACAATGGGGCCGAATAGCCTCCTTCTGTGCAGTATGATTCTATGAACATAAGAAATGGGAGCATGAGTTGGCAATTCAGCCCCTCGAGCCTGGTCTGCCATTCAATATAATCATGGCTGATCTCATCACAGCAGTTCTTGTTTCTTGCCAGGATATGTCACCTCACTCCAGCACAGTGAAGTTTACAAATCTAAAAGAGACACAACAGGAAATAATTGATCACATTATAGTGAACGCGTGGGATTTAGAAATATTAGGAGTGGAGACGAGTTATTACTTGTCTGCTCGATCCCCATTGCCCTGTAAAATTATTTCCTTCAAATGCCCATCCAAATTCCTTTTGTAATCATCGATTGTCTACATGTCCACCGCCCTCGTGGGCAGTGAGTTGCAGAACATCACTGTGTAAAAAAGTTCTTCTACACATTCCCCCTGCATCTCC
The DNA here is from genome assembly GCF_036365525.1 of Heterodontus francisci. Taxonomy (NCBI): domain Eukaryota; kingdom Metazoa; phylum Chordata; class Chondrichthyes; order Heterodontiformes; family Heterodontidae; genus Heterodontus; species Heterodontus francisci. The sequence goes on from NW_027140402.1 coordinate 162,591, forward strand.
TCTCCAAAACCTTCAATCTGTGTCCCCTAGTCCTTCTACCAATAGTTAACGGGAACAATGTTTCCTTGCCAACTTATCAAAGCCTTATACACCTCGATCAATTCTCCCCTCACTCTGCTTTGATACAGGCAGAACAGCCCTAGCTTTTCCAACCTAACCTTGTAACTAAAATCCTCCATCCCTGGATCCATTCTGGTGAATATCCTCTGCATTCTCTCAAGGACCCTCCGGTTCTTTCTTAAGTGTGGTAAGCAGAACTGAAAACAACACTCTAATTGGGGCCGAACCAGAGTTTCATAATGGTTCAGCCTAACTTCCGTGCTTTGTACTCAATGCCTCTATTTATAAAACCCAAGATCCCATATACTGTGCTAACCACTCTCGCAATATGTCTTGCCACCTTCAAAGATTGATGCACATGAACCCCAAGTCCCTCTATTCCAGCACACTCTTTAGAACTGTGCCATTGAGTATATATTGCCTCTCCCCATTCGTTCTGCCAAAATACATCACCTCTCACTTATCAGTATTAAATTCCATCTGCCACCTGTCTGCCCATTCTGCTAGCCTATCACTGTCCTGTTGCAGGCAGTTCATATCATTCTCACTGTTTGCCACTCCTCCAAGGTTGGTGTCATCGGCATATTTTGAGATTCTACTCTGTCTTCCAAGATCCAAGTCACTTACCTTTAGCAAAAAAAGCAGTGGTTCTAGCACTGACCCTTGGGGAACACCACTGTCGACTATCCTCCAGTCTGACAAAGAACCATTTAATAAGACTCACTGTTTTCTGTCCTTAAACCAATTATCTATTTAATTGGACACTGACCCTCCTCTACCACGAACCTCAATTGTGTTAACCGCCCTTTTATGCGGTACCTTGTCAAACGCTTTCTTAAAATCCATATAAACAACATCCAATGCAATCCCTTCATCAACCTGCTCTGTTAGTTCATCAAAAAATGCAGTTAGATTAGTCAAGCATGAACTCCCATTTATGTATCCATGCTCACTCTCCTTAATTAACTCAAACCTCTCCAAGTGACTGTTGATTTTTTACCCTGATTATTCTTTCTAAAACATTACCCATCACTGCTGTTAATCTAACTGGCCTGTAGTTAGCCGGACTGTCCTTGCACCCTTTCTTGAATAAGGGCGTCGCATTTGCCACTGTTTAATCCTCTGATCCTCTGGCACCTCCCCCTTATCCAGGGACGATTGTAAGATTATAGCAAGCCCTTCCGTTATCGGCATCCGCATTTCCTTTCGCAACCTGGGATGCAAGCCATCCGGATAAGGTGATTTATCTACCCTAAGCACAGCCAGCCTTTTTAGTACCTCCCTCTCTCAATTTGTACCCTCTCCATTGCCTCAATTCTCTTGACTTCTACTGATATTTTGTCAAATTCCACTTCCTTAGTGATCACTGATACAAAGTACACATTAAGTAGATTAACATTGCCCTGCAGCTCTAAGCATAGATTATCCTTTTTGTCCCTAATAGTCCCTACTCAACCTCTTACTACCCACTTATCATTTACATGCTGCTCGAAGATTTTTGGGTTCCCTTTCATGTCGACTGCCATTCTATTCTCATAGAAAGATAGAATAAGCAAATATCGAAGATATAAATATTTCCCATCCTTGATGAGGTGGAACTTTTTTATGTTGTGGATAGTAATGTCTTTGCCCACGAGTGTGCTGGTAGCAGAGGCAATCGATGATTTGAAAAGGACATTGGATGGATACTTGAAGGAAAGAAACTTGCAGGAGGAAATGGATCGAGCTGGTGAGTGGAACTGATTAGATTGCTCCGGGGAGAGCCAGCATGGACGTGATAGGCCAGACGACCAACTTCGATGCTGTAAAGAACTCTGTGTTGTTTCTCAAATCCAATCCACTGGTGCTTGGTAAATAATTTCAAAGTAAATTGTGCAACTGGAAAATCAGAATCAAGGCAAGTGACGCATAAGGAAGCAGAATTGCTGAAACCCGGGATTAAACCAGGGACCTTTAGATTTTCAGTCTAACGCTCTCCCAACTGAGCTATTTCAGCCCAACATTAGCAGTGGCTTGGTGTCCTTGTTTTGGAAGAGAATACATGCATTCAAGTTTTCCAAAAAATTAAAGAACACAACATATGAGTAATATTCCCCATTGCTTTCTCAGTACTGATGGATTGTGAAGCAGGAGACAGCCAGAAGTGACACTGAGCCACACAGACCCCGAGCTCAGAATGAAATGAGAAGAAATCAATCTTTCATCGTGAGATGCTGCAAAGAGGTAAGAGTCCTGATTGAAAGTGAGACTTGCTCATTTCAAACACTCCCTGTACTCTCTGCTCATGAAGCCTTAAAAAAGGGAAAAACAGAATGGCACTCAAACTCACAACTCTGCCATTAAAAGTCTCATGTTCGACTGACAGAACTTCTACTCAGTCTCTTATTGGATGGATGCAACTCCAACGCAGGGGTGGCATTCAAATCCTCCCATGGGTCCACATGTCAGACTGAGTTCCATGTTGTCGTCTCAAGGAAAGGAAATCTGCTCAGTTCCAAAACTATCAGCGAATTGAAGCTGATTACGATCAACATCATCAGAGGTCAGAACTACCTGATGAAAGAAGACACTCTGAAGAAGGATCCACAATTATTCAAAGGCATCGACAAAGTGAAAAACAAGAAAATCGATGTGTCAATGCAAGCCAAACAACAGAAACACTGAAGAATTCCATTCCATTCCAGAACCCAGTCCTGTTGCTTTTGGAGTCAGGTCTCAATTACTGTGACAACTGTATATTCCCACTTGGCTATGTGTGCATTTAGTTAATTTCAATTTTGTCGATAAGCTCTTTGAATCCAGTTCTCTGGTCCTGAAAGCAGCTCCGTAAGGCTGACACCAATCAGTAACATTAAACTAAAAATGCTGAGAGCTCATTGGTGATTTGAACCTCGGGCCGCTCACACATTCGTTAATCACACTTCTTAAGCCAGAATCACACCCGTTGACCAACGCACCACTGACAGCAACAGGTGCTGCATTAGCTCCTGTGGAATTTCACGGGCACCCACAGTGGATCATCCAACCCATAATCCTGAGATTAAATGTGTCCTGTTCCACTGACTGAACTGTCACTTCTACTCTGTCTCTTATTGGATGGATGCTGTTGTGGGCTCCATCACCGGGTTTGCAGTTTTTTCTCCATGAACCAGCTTCCTCTCAATTCCCAAATTTATTAGTAAATCCACTGACAAAATCTCCAAAGTGTGGTATATTCCTCTCTCTCCTCGATAATAAAACTTAGATCTCTTTGCTCTTTTTACCTTCCAACATTGATATCCATTTTGCTCAGCATTTATTTCTCTCTCCTTTTTATTTAGTTCATGCATTTTCTTAGAAACATTTCATTTCAATTATTTCTGGGGCAATAAATGATCAGATGAGATTTGCTGCAATGATACCAGGGGTGAGGGATTTCAGTTATGTGGCGAGATTGGAGAAGCTGAGGTTGTTCTTCTTGGAGCAGAGAAAGTTCAGAAGATATTTGTCCGAGGTGTTCAAAATCATGATGGTTCTCAACAATTTAATTCAGGAGAAACGGTTTCCTGTGGCAAAAGGGTCTGTAAGCAGAGGACACAGATATCAGGTGATTGGCAAAAGAACCAGAGGTGACATGAAGAACCATTTGTTATACAGTAATGTGTTGTGATCTGGAATGCACTGCCTGATTGGGAGGGGAAAGCAGATTCAATCGTGACTTTCAAAAGGGATATGGATAAATGCTGGAAGGGAAAATGTACAGGATTACAGGAAAAAGCGAAGCAGCAGGACTAATTGTAATTTGTCTCTACCAAAGAGACAACACTGGCATGATGGACCAAATGGTCTCTTTGTTCTTCATTCTTTGATTCCATGGACATCATGTTGCGAGAATTCCCTCTGACCTGGAAAAGAATCAAACCGAGATTTGAGGTATTGTAAACACCACCCATGCCATGTTGTTTATTCTCTGTTTTTCACATTGGCTGCTCCTCGTTCTTTATGTGTTTCCAGCCTGGTCTGCTCCTCTGACCTTCATTTCTGACACACTATCCACTGTGGCTGACTCACTGCTTACAATGTTGTGTAATGGTGACTTCACCTTTAAGAAACTGTACCTTCAAGAGACCAAGCCACTGATGCAACAGATGACATCATCATACATATATAAGGAGACACCATTTTGAGAGACACATTCGACAAATGTCTTGGAGAGAGCACACACACACCAATGAGAAAGAGACCTGAGACCTGTGATCATGCCATGTAGATAAGAAAGACAATAAATACTGTTTGTGTTGAATTCGAATATAAAGCCTGGCGTCATCATTTTATGTAGATGTAAGAACACAGCACAACACTATATGTTTCTGACATTGAGGATTGAAAAGAAATAATCACACAGACAACCAGGGACATACAGAAGACTTACATTGACAATTCCAGATTTAAATAAATAACAATCATCATGTGTGCACAACAACAGCCAGTCTTTCCAGCCTTTACAGAGACAGACAGCAACCCAGGGCCACACTGGAGCAAATGGCTCACAAGATTTGAACTCCTAATGATGGCACTCGCTATCAATACACCCCGAAGAAAGTGAGCATTACTCCTACACTCTGCTGGACCAAAAGTCGACAATACCTTCAAAACACTCAAAGACACGGGAACCGATAATGATGATGATGTAGCGAAGTATTTTCTAACAAGATATTTTCAAGCAAGGGCCAATCCTCACTCTGTAATTTATATTTCACGCAAGCAAAACAATATGGTGCGAGACTCTTGACCACTACATGATGAGACTCAGAAGTCTGAGAAAGCGACAAATAACGTGAAGACGAGATTCCCCTGAGAAACACACAAAACACAAGGACACAGAGGGAATCCAGAGAAAGGTCCGAGGCACGTCAAGGAAGACAAAGACAGAAATCACAATCACATTCAAACATCCAAAAATTGCAGTGGTGAGGATCCTTATTACAAAACTTGTCCTTCGAGAGGGAAGAAGTGTCAAGTCTGAAGAAAAATGAGACATTTCACTACAGTATGCTGACCGAAGTCTGCTGGAAACATTCATAGATTTAAATGCCAGAAGGAAGATGACATATTTAACATATATGAGAGAAGATTTTTGTTGCTCACGACCACAAGGCCCGACACCTGCCCATGTGTACCGTGTTCATCGGCAATTCGACAATATCTGCAGTAATTGACTCGGAGCAATGATCAACATAATGGATGCTCCGACATTCCACAAGTAACAGAGAAAACAGAAACTGCAATTGAACAAGCCGTTATCTAAAATCTTCTCCCATGGATCAGATTCTCCTCCACCAGTCCTAAGGATCATGCAAGTTACTTTTAAATCCTCCCATGGGTCCACATGTCAGACTGAGTTCCATATTGTCCAATCAAGCAAAGAAAATCTGCTCAGTTCCAAAACTATCAGCAAATCTTTGCTTCATTTCCCATTCACCTTAAATCGGTGTCCTCTGCTTACTCAGCAATGAGTAATATTTCCCATTGCTTTCTCAGCACTGTTGGATTATGAAGTGGGAGACAGCCAGAAGTCCCACTGAGCCGCACTGACCCCCAGCTGAGAATGAAATGAGAAAAAGTTCAATCTTTCACAGCGAAATGCTGCAGCGAGTTGAGGGTCCCGAATGAATGTGAGACTTTCTCACCCTGTTGTTGAATTTCATTTCAAACACTCCTTGTACTCTCTGCTAATGAAGCCTAAAAAATGGAAAAACTAAATCGCGCTTGTTGGAGAATTCTCTGAGCTTTGCGAATTAATACTTAACTTTGTAGAAGTAGAAAAACAGGACGCAGCTTGCAGCTAACCTAACCAATGGTCATTAAATGTAGACAGAGCAGCTGACCACAATCAACTGTCTTCGGAAGAGACAGAGATCATGATGGATTTTGGGGAAGTGAACGCTGACTGTTCGTTGCTGACTCTTCCGCTTTTATCATGTTTGTGCAACCTAGCCAGAAGTAACGGCCAGATATAGTCTGGAGTGGGCATTGAATTAAGGAACTAGCGTGTTATGCACGAACTAAAACTCTACTGACCTCGGACTTTGCAAAGGGCACAGAGCTGCAGGTTGTCTTGTGGTTGTCCTGTGGTTTATGCTTAATTGTGAAACTGCTAGCTCTGCTTCTTTTATACTATATAAGTCCACGACGATTTTTAGCTGTCGGGAGGAGCACTGGACCGCATTTAGGTAAGGTGTGCTCCCCCGTGATATCATGCAATAAAGTGTTTGTTGTCAACGTCTGAGTCTGGAGAATTTGTTCAACAATTGGGCACAAACTGGATTTTCTGCAACAGTTTGGCGTAGTCGGCAGGATCCCTTTTGTACGGGATCCTGAATTAAGCTAACGGGGATTAGGAACCTAAAGTAGAAAATCCAGTAAAATGTGGCGAATTTGGTCCAGTAGTACCAAATTCCGGGAATTTGGTGATCCTAATTTGAGTTTGCACGAGCTGTTCCTCCACCGGGTGGAGTAAAGAGGCTGTGGGACAAATGGAGTTAAGACAACCGTCTGGGATGGTGAACGACTGGGCCTGCAACTAAACTACCAAATTGACCCGACAGGCACGTGATCGTTGCTCCTGAGTGCACGAGCCAGAATCTGGCCCGAGAGAGAGAGGCTGTGGGACGGAAGGAGAACGAAAGAGCGTTGGCCTGAGAGACAGGGATGTGCCGGTTAGCTGACCTTGAGAATTTCATTTTAACTGCACCTGTTCGTATCCTTGTGTCTATTCGTTTTGTTGTGTCTTATTTGTTTTCCTTTGTTTTAATGCTACTTGATTCATCGAAAAGAACTCGTAAATTTAGAAGGTTTTGAGAAAGTAGAAGTAAGAGTGGACTCAACGGCTTCCAAGAAGGAAGGGTTGCAAGTAAACCATGTCCTCTGGAGAAAGGCGACCCACGTCCGTTTGCCCCCTCGAAGGAGACGCAGAAGCACCACGGTAAATATGTGTTTTAAATATAGGTATGCTTTAGAGAAAAACAGGTAACTGTGTCTTTGATTCGACAGTGAGAATGTCGGAAGCTTCCGCGAATGAATTGAATATCTGGGAACAACAGCTTGTATTGTGCAGAACTGACTGTCGTTAACTCTTTGTTGTCTGGCTTTAATGTTAAAAGCATGAGTCTATTAAGTTGTTTGGAATTGAATGAGTGTGAAAAGTGATTGTTGAGTGTGTTAATTTCGATTTAAGATTGTGCATCCAGGAATGGGATATAAAATTGAATTATATTTTAAGTTAAAGTTTTATTTTTAGTTGGTTTTGCAACTGTGAAGAGGCAATGAACAATTTTCTGAGGGATAGGCTTCAGCCTTGAAGGTCTGAAGATGTCTGACATAAATCGAATTTGGGGTTTGGAACATTGTTTTAATTGGAAACTCTGCTATTGTTCTATTTTACAGTCTAAATTTGAAGACATGTTTTACTGACTGTTATATTGTTTTAAGTGAAAGAAAGGATAGAAAAGGAGATATAGGAAAGATTCTGTCTGTTTAAAAAGATTAAAGTTTGAGTTAGGACCTAGTGTTAAGTCTTTTGTTGTAAGAATGTTAAATAACTTTTTCTTTAGTTTTTGGTTTTATTCCAGTCATTTGAAAAGGCGCCTGAAGAAAGAGCAAGAAAATGATGTAATTAACCTTTTAAAATAAGCACGTGCTATTCTGTTCTGTGTGTAGTTAATAAGTGTTATAACTTAATAAGTCTGAATTGAATTAATACTGTTAAGGTTAATTGACCAGTTTAAGTTGAAGAACTGGAAATGTAATTTGCAACCACAATGAACTTTCAAGTTTAGCATGTCAAGTTTTGGAGGAGTCTTATGTTCTGGACAGAGGAATTGCTCATCTAACATCGGCAGTTTCGATTTTTAAATATTATTGCAATGAATTAGAATTGGAATCATCTTTGTCGTAAAATTCCTTGCATTAGGAACCTCTTACAAGAGATACAAAAAGTTTGGAAACAATTGGAGTTTAGTCTAAAATGCGGTCTTTCCTGATGGAGATGCTTTCCTTTGAAGTTGAAAAATGTTACACATGATATTGTTGTTTTTAAACCCTAAGGATACCAAAAGGATTGAAAAGGTTTAAAATAGACAGTTCTTTTAGATTAGAAAAGAAAAGTTTGTAAAGTGACGTAGCTGAGAATGTTTGGAGACAAACAAAGAACTTAACCCGGTGCAGTTTTTTTGCATTGCTGTGAGTCAAATTTATACATATTGGACATTGTCAATTTTACATTTCTAAGTTAACAGATAGAATTGGACAAATTAACCCATTGGGCTCAGGGGCAGAGCCACAATGGATTCTTTTTAAGCAGGTGACGGCAGGTTCCAAGGTCACATGAGAACTGATGCCACAACAAGAGATCCAGCAGCTTTGAGAATTTAAAACTTAATTGCAGACATAAAATATCACAGCATCTTTCTCAATGAGTCAAAATGCTTGAGAAGGAAAGATAGTTGCAAACACTTCTGTCCTTAACGTACAAAAATAACAACCAAGTCTGGGCATAAGAAATTGGAATCAATAAACAAAATTTAATTGATATGAGTGGTTATTTAAAGCACTCAAAGGGAAATTTATCTGATATTTAAGAGGACAATCAAAGTTTTAGAAAATAACAAATAAGTGGTTTACTGTATTGGACATTAGCAATGGGTTCTGGTCTATACAGTTGGCACAAGAGTCAATATAAATTTGCGTTTACATTCAAGGGACGACAGTACATCTGGACGTGTCTCTCCCCGGGATTTTATAATAATCCATCGATATTCCACCATCCTTCAGAAGGTTAGAGTGAAAGACAAGCTGAAAATGGCACAGATAATGAAGGAAAAGGTTTCTTATTTGGGAATAGTAATAACACAGGGAAAGCATGAGACAGAGCAAAAGTGAATGCAGACAATCCTCGAACTCCCCCTAGCGCAAGATATTAAAGCTCGAAGATAAAAAAAGGACAGTTCCTATTTCAGGTTGTGAGATTAAACAGACAAGAAGCACCAACCCCATGGTTAACCCCACATCCGAATTACCGACGAGTAAGGTTACGACCCAACAGCCACAAGTGACTGGTCTCCCTTGCCCGGTCTTGACTACAGGACTAGAAAATAGACTTGCGATAATACAACCTAATAAAATTGTATATGATAATGTAAAGCTTGAGTTGGTACCGGTAATATTGATTTTCTCAGATATCTAGCTACCTGACTGGTGCCCTGAGAAGACCTGACAGTTGTACAAGGTATTACTGTAACAATTGTTGAGACAGGAATTTGGTAATGAGAAAATGATAAAAAGATTACATAAAATACAATGATATGTTACCCTATGTTATGGAAATTGGAAAATAGGTAATTGGAACAACATTGTCCATTGTCTGAGTGTAGTCTGGAAAACCAGGTGATCATATGTCCTCATCCTATATATAAAACAGCAGAATCAAAATGTGGATTTAATGCCACTGTAAATTGCACCATGGAAACTAGGAAAGCATTGTCAGGACTAACCCATGTGGCCTATATGGGAAAGGGGAGATATTGCTTAACCACCACAGCGACGGAGTACCAGTATGAACATAAACGGACTTGTCCAGTGAGCAACAGTACATTTTGGTTCAACCCACAAATACCAACCCAAGTAGAGAAAATGGAGTTGGTAGAGATACATAAACAAAAGACAGAAACGATAACTGTGACAGAAAGTATTAAGGAGGATTTGAAAAATTACCTCCGGGACTATGAATATACTATTCAACCATTGTCCACACGCTTGGGTAAAGAGAGACAGCAGCTAGAAGTCATTGCTGTAGTGTACTACAAGCTGGAACAACAGTCGAAGATGCTACAAGATGAGATTGACAAGATAAATGATTCTACCTGGCAGGAGGACTTATGGAACTGGGGGTCAGACGTGCAGATACACCCCTGGTTGAGAATTATCTCCCATGTCCTGATAGTGGTTTTGGGTATCAAGGTGTTAGATGTGACATACTTAATTTGGCAATTTAAGAAATTAATTAGGCAAGGCAAGAGGATGTATGAACACAGGTTGGACAGCTACCCGAAAAGCAATTAGTGTTCGAACTTGCTCTGCAAAAGGAGGGACAATTAGTTATGCCATAAAAGGGGTAATTGCATAACCTTTTCATATATACTTAAAGTGATCAAATGAATGATCAATGTACTTTATGAAATTGTATTATGTTTGTACAATCGATTATGTAACAGTGATGCTTAATTGAGATGGTAAATGTACAAGTGTACCACCTTTTATGTTGTAAGCAAGTATTTGAAGCCCCTGCAAAACTTATGCCTTTACAGAGTTCCCGCTGCCTGCTTGTGATACAAGCAGGCGACGTATTGAGTGCGACCCCTCTGGGTGTTGAAGGCTGTTTATGGACAAATAGAGACGATTAAAGGCACCTAGGTGGGATCAAGGGAAGGATTGTTAGAAGTGTTGCAGAAGAGTCAAGGGGGACTGTGAGAACAGAATTTTAGAATTTTATGAACAGAGTTTTTGGGGACATTTAAGCTGAGATTAATCAATCATGTATTGCAAGCTTGGCCTTGCGGCTGGTACAGCGCAATGGCAGGAAAGATATTATGCTTCAATGACTACTTTAAATACCTCTCCCCTCTACATACGATGATATTGTGTTATCATGGTATGATAAAAGGAGGGATTGTTGGAGAATTTTCTGAGCTTTGCTAATTATTACAGAACTTTGTCGAAATAGAAAAACAGGACGCAGCTTGGAGCTAACCTAACCAATGGTCATAAAATGTAGACAGAGCAACTGACCACAATCAACTGTCTTTGGAAGAGACTGAGCTCATGATGGATTTTGGGGAAGTGAACGCAGACTGTTCGTTGCTGACTCTTCCGCTTTTATCATGTTTGTGCAACCTTGCCAGAAGTAACGGCCAGATATAGTCTGGAGTGGGCATTGCATTAAGGAACTAGCGTGTGATGCTCGAACTAACGCTCTACTGACCTCGGACTTTGCAAAGGGCACAGAGCTGCAGGTGGTCTTGTGGTTGTCCTGTGGTTTATGCTTAATTGTGAAACTGCTCGCTCTGCTTCTTTTATATCATATAAGTCCACGACGATTTGTAGCTGTCGAGAGTAGCACTGGACCACATTTAGGTAAGGTGTGCTCCCCCATGATATCATGCAATAAAGTGTTTGTTCTCAAGGTCTGAGTCCGGAGAATTTGTTCAACAATTGGGCACAATCTGGATTTTCTCCAACAACTCACAACCCTGAGATTAAAAGCCCATGATCGACAGACTGAACTGTCACTTCTACTCTTCCTCTGTTTGGATGGATGCAACTGTCTGCTCCAATGCAAGGGCAGCTTTCAAATCCTCCCATGGGTCGACATGTCAGACTGAATTCCATGTGGTGGACTCAAGCAAAGGAAATCTGCTCAGTTCCAAAATTATCAGCAAATTGAGGCTGATTACGATCAACATCATCAGAGGTCAGAACTACCTGGTGAAAGAAGACGCTCTGAAGAAGGATCCACAATTATTCCAAAGGCATCGACAAAGTGAGAAACAAGAAAGTCGATGAGTCAATCCAAGCCAAACAGAAACACAGAAGAATTCCATTCCAGACCAGAACACAGTACTGTTGCTTTTGGAGCTAGGTCTCAGTTAATGCTAGAACATGGCTACCTGCCTGACCCTAAGCCGACGGGTCCCGACGACATGTGTCGGGTTTGGGTCGCTCCTCCGGGTTCGGCTTTTGGGCTCGTGTCAGGACGGGCTGGGTCAGACACACTCGAACACTCGAAACACCTTGTGTTATAATTGTGTTAGTGAAACACTGGAAACTGCAGATCTTTTGAAGTGTACTTCCTACTCTGCTTGGTATTTCAACTTCTTTTTCTCTCTTCTTTTTCTGCTTTGGCCTCCTTATCTCGAGAGACAATGGATAAGCGCCTGGAGGTGGTCAGTGGTTTGTGAAGCAGCGACTGGAGTGGCTATAAAGGCCAATTCTAGAGTGACTTGTTCTTCCACAGGTGCTGCAGAGAAATCAGTTTGTCAGGGCGGTTGCACAGTTGGCTCTCCCCTTGCGCCTCTGTCCTTTTCCCTGCCAACTACTGAGTCTCTTCGACTCGCCACACTTTAGCCCCGTCTTCATGGCTGCCCGCCAGCTCTGACGAACGCTGGCAACTGACTCCCACGACTTGTGATCAATGTCACAGGATTTCATGTCACGTTTGCAGACGTTTTTAAAGCAGAGACGTGGACGGCCGGTGGGTCTGATACCAGTGGCGAGCTCGCTGAACAATGTGTCCTTGGGGATCCTGCCATCTTCCATGTGGCTCACATGGCCAAGCCATCTCAAGCGCTGCTGACTCAATAGTGTGTATAAGCTGGGGATGTTGGCCGCCTCGAGGACTTCTGTGTTTTGAGATATGGTCTTGAATGAATTGAGACGTCGCTCTTGGCTGACATACATTGTCCAGGCCTCGCTGCCATAGAGCAAGGTACTGAGGGCACAGGCCTGATACACTCGGACTTTTGTGTTCAACTTACTGTGTACGAATCAATAAACAGTTTTTGTGTACATTGTAGCAGAACTCAGCCCTCGGCACATAATTATCCGGTTCGCCCTTTCTTGCCCTTTGCTGATTCTAGGGATGTTGAAGGTCTTTGCCATTTTAATCTTAATGAAATATTTACAATGTGGTCAGTTGCTGCACTGTTGTGTAATAAGATGTTTTTAATGAGTGCTATTTTTCATTGACACAAATTTAACCATTTTATGTTTTGGTTTATCCCTTGGTTTTCCTTCGTGCTTTGTATTCTTGGTGACCAAAGCAGTTGAACAGCTTCAATCTGCATTAATAGCAACTTCACCCTTTTCTTTAATTGCACAGTTTGCAAATGAATTGACTGCATCCCGTTCGGGGTTGGCAAGACCTCTCGTGCCTGCCTCAAAACATATTGTGTTGAATAAAGATTGTAAAGTAAAACCTCTGCAAATTCAGAGGTTTAAAGGGGAAAGACAATGAATTATGCTCTGAATTTGGAATATATTTAATTAATTAAGCGTCAGACTTGATAAATCGCTGCTTTTAGTTTAATGTGGCCTCAGTGTTTATGGATAATTAATGAAATTAAGAGGCATTTTTATATACAAAGCTGGGCAATAGTACTTAATATTTGATATATAATTTTGAATTTATTTTAATTTCTTTATTCATTTGACACTGCTAAATACGAAGCAGTCTTAAATCAGTTAATTTTTTATTAGTAAAATCTGATTTACCAGATTAAAATATTAAATCATGGGAGACATTTCAAAGATTACTGGACCAGTAATCCAGAGACCTGGACTCAAGATCCAGTGACAGCCAGGACGTCAAGGCGGGAAACACTCCGCACTAGTCTGCAGTGAGCGATTCCATCGAAGGTAGAGCACAATCTCTTTAATATAAGAATGTATATTTTATAATAATTAATCACTCAAGACCTTACTGGTTTCTGCATCTCAGCTGCTCTCTGGATAATCTTGCAGCAAATATTTCAACCTGCAAAGCAGGAGTCATTATGTCATGTATAATGATATTTTCTCGCCTTCGGGCAATATTTTAATCAATACAGTGTGGGTCAACCTGTCTGGGCACAACACCATGAGTGACCTAACAATGACTAACTTCTGTGGCAACAATTTTCAGCTCCTCACCTCCGGTACGTAGCTCGAATCTTAATGTACATTTAAACAACCTTTCAAGTCCAGTTACAGTTTTTGTTGCCTTATCTGCACAAGCTTAAAAACTGAAAAACGGAAGCAAGTTCAACTGAACATTCTGGTGGTCGGTTCGGGCACGGGAAAAAATGAAAGGACTCGGGCCAGGTCGGATGTGGTGCTATCAGGCTTGGTTCGGGGTTTATTTGCAGGCCTGAGCACGCCTTTAGTTACTGCTGCAACTTTATATTCCCACTTGACGATCTGTATATTTTGTTCATTTAAATTTTGTCCACAATCTCTTTGAATCCAGTTCCCTGGTCCTCAAGCAGGCTCAGTATGGAAGTCGATTCCGTTTTCTGGAAGGCTGAAACTAATCGATGACCTTAAACTAAAAATGGCAACAGAGAAGGGCTCGTCTGGAATTTGAACAAAGGACCTCTCACACATTAATCATTCATACACCCAAAGAGAAAATCATACCCCTAGACCAACGATCCATTATTAAAGAAGCTTTTTTTCGCTCCTGTGGAATTTCACTGGCTCCCACAGCCGATCATCCATTTTTTCCCGATCAAAGCAACATCCTGCAAATGCTGAAATAAAAACAGAAAGTGCAGGAAATGCTCAGCACCTCGGGCAGCATCTGTGGAGAGAGAAACAGAGTTAACATTTCAGGGTTTTCGCCTTTTGTTTGAACCATCTTTTCAGACTGCTTCTGTCCATCCAATCTCACTTTTTATTCTATCCACATTCTGAAGGTGGTGCAGTGGTGAGCACTGCAGTCCACAGCTCCAATGATTCAAGTTTAGTTCTGTGTACTGCTTGTGTGGAGTTTGCAAGTGGTACTTCATCAAATAAACAACACCCACTGCATTCCCTTCATCAACTTTCTCAGATAGTTTATCAAAAAATGCTGTTAGATTCGTCAGGCATGAACTTCCATTTATAAATAAAAGCAAAATACTGCGGATGCTGGAAATCTGAAATAAAAACAAGAAATGCTGGAACCACTCATCAGGTCTGGCAGCATCTGTGAAAAGAGAAGCAGAGTTAACGTTTCGGTTCAGTGATCCTTCTGAAGAAGAGATTTGGTGCCAGCACGCAGCCACAGAGCCACACATGTCTTTATTGACATCACCAAGGGCTTTGATCTTGTTCGCAGAGACGGTCTCTTCAAACTGTGATGGAACAGAGGCTGCCCTCCTGAACTCTTGGGCGTCATCTCTTCTATCCACGAAAACATACACAGTTCCATCAGACGCTTTCAAGATCAGCAGTGGGGTAAAGCAGGGCTGCACGCTGGTGCCAACTCTCTTCGTAACAGAGGAAAATAGGAGTAGGCCATTCAGCCCATCGAGCCTGCTCTGTCATTCAATTCGATCATGGCTGATCATCTACCTCAACGCCCCTTTCCCGTGCTATCTCCATATCCCTTGATGTCATGCGTATCAAGATTTCTAACAGTTTCTGTCTTGAACATGCTCAATGATTGAGCTGCCGCAGCATTAGATGAGGAGACCAAACTGTACACAATACTCCAGTGTGGATTCACCAAGGCTCTATACAATTGCAGCAAGACATCTTTACTCCTGTACTCATGACCCCTCGTGTGAAGGCCAACATACCATTTGCCTTCCTAATTGATTGCAGCACCTGCACGAGAGCTTTTAGAGTCTCAGGAACAAGGACACCCAGAACTCTTTGGGCATCAACACTTCCCAACCTCTCACCATTTAAGAAATAATCTGTCTTTCTGTTTATTCTACCAAAGTGGAGAACTTCACACTTATTCACATGAAATTCCATCTGCCATGTTCTTGTCCATTCACTTAGCTGCTCCAGGTCCCCTGGAAGCCTCTCTGCATCCTCCTCACAACTCACACTTCTTCGAGCTTTGTGTCACCTGCAAACTTGTAAATATTACATTTAATCCCCACATCCAAATCATTTATATAGGTTGTTAACAGCTGTGGCTCCAACACTGATCCTTGCAGTACCCCAATAGTAACATCCTGCCGTCCTGAGAAGTACCCGTTATTCCTGCTCTCTGTTTTCGGTCTGTTAACCAATTTTCAATCCATACCAGTATAGTATTCCCAATCCTATGTGCTCTAACTTTGTTCACTCACCTCCTATGTGGGACCTTACCAAAGGAACATGCAAATACCACACATCCACTGGTTCTCCTTTATCTGTTCGACAGGTAACATCCTCAAAAAACTCAACGGGTTTTTTCAAACCTGTTTTCCTTTTCATAAATCTATGTTGACTCTGCCCAATCATATCATTATTTTCGAACTGTCTAGTTTTCACATCCTTTATAATTGGTGTATTCTTCTCCATGCTGCTATTTTACACTTTCAGTGACTCAGATGGGGGTGTCCACCTGCACCTCAGATCTGACGACAAGCTGTTCTACTTGGCAGGACTGTGCGCCAAGACCAAAGTGGGTAAATTCCTAGTCTGTGAGTTGCTGTTTGATGATGACGCTGTGCTGACATCCCATAATGAAGGTCACTTACAGCAGTTTGTAGATCGCTTCTCCCTGGCCTGCAAGGAGTTTGGACTGATGATCAGCATCAGGAAGATGAAAGTTATGGTCCAGGACGGAGAGACTCCACCTTCCATCAACATCGACAACCTCACTTTGGAGGTTGTCAACAGCTTCACATACCTTGGATCAACAATCACCAGCAATCTATCCCTTGATGCTGAAATCAGCACCAGGATTGCCAATGCTTCAGCTGTCATGTCAAAGTTGAGAAAACGAGTGTGAACCGACAGCAAACTGACCGAAAATACAAAGCTCCACCCGTACCAGGCTTGTGTTCTCAGCACCCTCCTTTCTAGTAGAGAAGAATCAACAACATATGCAAGCCAAGAAAAGCAGCTGAACAGCTTCCACCTCCACTGCCTCAGATGAACATTGGACATCTCCTGGCAGGACAGAGTGCCGAATGCGGAGGTACACCAGCGTGCAGGGACCCACAGCATGTTTGCCCCCTTGAGTCAGCGGTGTCTCTGTTGACTGGGTCATGTGTGCCGAATGGATGATGGTCGTATTGCCAAAGATATGCTCGATGGTGAGCTTGCTATGAGCACGAGACCAACTGGTCACCCACGTCTGTGATACAAGGACATCTGCAAGGGAGATCTCAAGCAGACTGGGAGTGGAGTCAATGCATGGGAAGTCCTTCCTGCTGACTGGAATTCCTGGAGAAAGGCATTCAGGAAGACCATGGGAAAAGCAGAGGACAAAAGAAATGACCAGTTGGGGGGAAAGAGAGCCCAGAGGAAGGAAAATTTATCAGTCGACCTTGGGCCAATGATATTCATCTGTACCAGCTGCGGAAGGGATTGTCACTCACGAGTCGTCCTCTACAGCCACAACAAACGTGCTTAATATAGGAGTAACGTACACCCCGTCGTCGCCCATCGTCTTCCAAGATGGACAATTGCCTAATACTACTATAACTACAGCTACAACTACAAGAGCGGGTCAGAGGCTGTGAACTCTGCGCCAACTAACTCACTTCTTGACTCGCCAAAGCCTGCCCTCCAAGGCACAAGTCAGGAATGTGATGGAATACTCATGCCTGGATGAGTGCAGCTCCAACAACACTCAAGAGATTGATACCATCAGGTCAAAGCAGCCCACTAAATTGGCACCCCATCCAGCACCTTAAACATTTTTTCCTTCTAGCATCAGTGCAGAATGACATTAACAAGATGTACTGCAGCAACTTGCCAAGCCTCCTTCAACAGCACCTTCCAACCCACAACCTCTACCACCTAGAAGGACAAAGGCAGCAGATGCATGGGAACATCAACATCTTCAAGCTACCCTCCCAGCCACACACCATCCTGACCTGGCACTATACCTCCATTCCATCACTGTTGCAAGGTCAAAAACCAGGAAAAAAGAACTGTGGAAGTGCCAGAGGATTGAACAGTGGCAAACGTAACAACCTCTTTCAAAAATGGGTGTCCGCACCATCCAGATAACTGCAGGCCAGTAAGATTAACAACATTGGTGGTAAGGTTTTAGAAAGAATAATCAGGGGGAAAAAATCAACAGTCACTTGGTGAGGTTTGAGTTAATTAAGGAGAGTGGGCATGGATTTATAAATGGAAGTTCCTGCTTGGATGAACTAACAGCAAAGGTTGATGAAGGGAATGCAGTGGATGCTGTTGATATCGATTTTAAGAAAGCATTTGATCAAGTACCGTATAAAAGGGTGGTTAACATCATTGAGGTTCATGGTATAGGAGGGTCAGTGTCCAATTGGATAGAAAATTGGTTTAAGGACAGAAAACAGTGAGTCGTATTCAATGGTTCTTTATCAGACTGGAAGATAGTCGACAGTGGTGTTCCCCAAGGGTCAGTGCTAGAACCACTGCTTTTTTTTGCTAAAGGTAAGTGACTTGGATCTTGGAATATAAAGTAGAATCTCAAAATATACCAATAACTACAAACTTGGAGCAGTGGCAAACAGTGAGGATGATATGAACTGCCTGCAACAGGACAATGATAGGCTAGCAGAATGGGCAGACAGGTGGCAGATGGAATTTAATAGTGACAAGTGTGAGGTGAAGTATTTTGCCAGAAGGAATAGGGAGAGGCAATATATACTTAATGGCACAGTTCTAAAGAGTGTGCTGGAATAGAGGGACTTGGGGTTCATGTCCATCAATCTTTGAAGGCGGCAAGACATATTGTGAGAGTGGTTCGTCAAGCATATGGGATCTTGGGCTTTATAAATAGAGGCATTGAGTACAAAATCAGGGACGTTATGCTCAACCATTATAAAGCTCTGGTTCGGCCCCAATTGGAGGTTGCGTTCACTTCTGCTTACCACACTTTGGAAAGGAAGTGCGGATCCTTGAGAGGATGCAGACGAGATTTACCAGAATGGTTACAGGGATGGAGGATGATAGTTTTAATGTTAGGCTGGAAAGCTAGGGTTGTTCTGCCTGTATCAAATGAGATTGAGGGGAGAATTGATAGAGGTGTATGAGGCTATGACAGTCTTAGATAAGTTGGCAAGGAAACATTGTTCCCGTTAACTATTGGTACAAGGACTAAGGGACACAGATTGAAGGTTTTGGACAAGAGATGCAGAGGGAAGGTGCGGAAGAACATTTTTACACAGTGATTGGTAATGATCTGCAACTCGCTGCCCCCGAGGGTGGAGGAAGTGGAGACAATCGATGATTACAAAAGGAATTTGGATGCTCACTTGAAGGAAAAAAAATGCAGGGCTATGTGGATCGAGCAGACGAGTGGGACTGACTGGATCGCTTCCTGGAGCCGGCATGGAACCGATGGGGCAAATGGCCTCCTTCTGTGCCACAAATGACTCAGTGACTCGATGACTCTGGGTCACTCTCACAGTCAAGACAACAGAGTGACGGATTTAACACATTATAACTTATGTTTGTTTTGACAAAATGCAATAATAACTCGTCTCCACTCTTAGTATTTATAAATCCCACACATTCACTCCAATGTGAACAATTATTTCCTGTTGTATCTCTCTCAGATTTGTAAACTTCACTGTATTGGAGTGAGGTGACATCTACTGGCGGGAAGCAAGAACTGCAATCAAGCAGCAGAAACTCCATGGTCTGTCAGGGTGAAAGAAATATTGCAATGTGAAAAAATAGTGAAGGGATTTGATTGGGTATTTGGAGACATGATTACACTTGTGGTGGTGTCCGAAGCAAGGGCCAGAAATATAAAATTTTCGTTAATAAAATAAATATGAATTCATGGAATATGCATGTATGTCGTGAGTGGTTAGAATGTGGAAAGAATAGAAAGTGAGATTGGATGGACAGAAGCAGTCTGAAAGGATGGCTGAAACCAAAGGTGAGTGCCCTGAAACGTTAACAGTGTTTCTCTCAGCACAGATGCCGCCAGAGCTGCTGAACATTTCCAGCACTTTCTGTTTTTATTTCAGCATTTGCACGATGTTGCTTTGATCTGAAAAAAATGGATGATTGGCTGTGGCGTGCTTGTGAAATTCCACAGGAGCTAAAAAAAAAAGCTGCACTACTGATGGCTTGTTTGTCTTGGGGTATGATTTTCGCTCCAGGTGTATATTTCATTAACCTATGAGAGGTCTTGGGTTCAAATCCCAAACAGGCCCTTGTGTGTTTGTGTTTTTAGTTTAAGGCCTTTGATTGGTTTCAGCCTTGCATCTGGTGGAATTGACTTTCATACGGAGCCTGTTTAAGGACCAGAGAACTGGATTCAAAGAGCTTGTCGACAAAACTGAAATGAACTAAATGTACAAATCGCCAGTTGGGTGTATGAAGTTGTCGCAGTAACTGAGAGCTGGCTCCAAAAACAACAGGACTGTGTTCTGGTATGGAATGGAATTCTTCAGTGTTTCTGTTATTTGACTTGGATTGACTCATCGATTTTCTTGTTTTTCACTTTGCCGATGCTTTTGAATAATTGTGGATCGTTCTTCAGAGTGTCTTCTTTCACCAGGTAGTTCTGACCACTGATGATGTTGATCGTGATCAGCTTCAATTCGCTGATAGTTTTGGAAGTGAGCAGATTTTCTTTGCTTGAGTCTACAACATGGAACTCAGCCTGACATGTCGACCCATGGTAGGATTTGAAAGTAACTTTGATGATCCCTGGGATTGGTGGTGGAGTATCTGATCCGTGGGATAAAATTTTAGATATCGACGTGTTCAATTGCAGTTTCCATTTTCCCTGTTACTCATGGAATGTTGCAGCATCCATTATGTTGATCATTGCTCCTGAGTCAATTACTGCAGAGAAAATTGAATTGCCTATGAACACATCACACATGGGCAGGTGTCGGTGCTTGTGGCTGTGAGCAACAAAAATCTTCTCCGGTGCTGCGAATATGTGATCTTCCTTCTGGCATTTAACTCTATGATTGTCTCCTGCAGGCATTGATCAGTATACTGTGAAATGTTCCATTTTTCTGCAAGCTTTACACTTCTCACCCCTCGCAGGACAAGTTTTGTAATGAGGATATGCACTACTGCAATGATTGGATGTTTGAAGATGATCATGACTTCTGTCTTGGTCTGTCATGACGTGCCTAGGACCTTTCCCTGGGTTACTTGTGCCCTTTAGTTTCTGTGTTTCTCTGG
Organism: Heterodontus francisci; assembly: GCF_036365525.1. Lineage (NCBI taxonomy): Eukaryota > Metazoa > Chordata > Chondrichthyes > Heterodontiformes > Heterodontidae > Heterodontus > Heterodontus francisci. Next base: position 183,519 of record NW_027140402.1, read on the forward strand.
TGAAATCCTTCTTTTGTGGCATTCACAGATTCAGTCAATGATCCTGACGAAAGCCTGGCTCCGATATAAAATCAAAACCCGACCAAAGCCAACCTGAACCTGACCCAGCACGAGCCCTTTACTTATTACAATTCTTGTCGCCACACTACCAGGAGGATGTGGAGGCTTTGGAGAGGGTACAGAAGAGGTTTACCAGGGTGTTGCCTGGTCTGGAGGGTATCAGCTATGAAGAGAGGTTGGATAAACTTGGATTGTTTTCACTGGAACTACGGAGGTGGAGGGGCGACCTGATAGAGGTTTACAAAGTTATGAGCGGCATGGACAGAGAGGATAGTCAGAAGCTTTTTCCCAGTGTGGAAGAGTCAGTTACTAGGGGACACAGGTTTAAGGTGCGAGAAGCAAAGTTTAGAGCGGATGTGCGAGGCAAGTTCTTTACACAGAGTGTGGTGAGTGCCTGGAACCTGCTGCCGGGGGAGGTGGTGGAAGCAGGTACAATAGCGACGTTTAAGAGGCATCTTGACAAATACATTAATATGATGGGAATAGAGGGTACGGTCCTCGGAAGGGCAAAGGGTTTTAGTTTAGGCAGGCATCGTGATTGGCGCAGGATTGGAGGACCAAATGGTCTGTACCTGTGCTGTACTGTTCTTTGTTCTTTGTTCTTTGTTCTTTGTTCTTTGTACAGACAAAAATCGTGTCAAAACATAGATTAAAATGAAAAAAATAGAAAACAAAACTGTACAGTGCAGCCGGTCCCGACTCAAGCTGAGTGCTGGACACGGAGTATATAGTCTCACACTTATCTTGTTTTGCTTGCCTGAAAACGTAATTTTCATAGTGAGGTTGTGCCCTTGGTTGAAAATATCTTGTTAGAGCATTCTTCACTGCATCATAATCATTATCGGATCCAGCGTCTCTGAGTGTATTGAAGGCATTGTCGACTTTTGTTCCAGCAGAGTGTAAGAGTAACACTCTCTTTCTTCGGGGTGTATTGATAGCTAGTGCCATCATTAGGAGTTCAAATCTTGTGAGCCATTTGCTGCAGTGTGGCCCTGGGTTGCTGTCTGTCTCTGTAAAGGATGGAAAGACTGGCTGTTGTTGTGCACACATGATGATTGTTATTTATTTAAATCTGGAATTGTCAATGTAAGTCTTCTGTATGTCCCTGGTTGTCTGTGTGATTACTACTTTTCAATCCTCATTGTCAGAAAAATATAGTGTTGTGCTGTGTTCTTACTTCTACATTAAATGATGACGCCAGGCTTTATATTCAGATTCAATACAAACAGTATTTATTGTCTTTCTTATCTACATGGCATGATCACAGATCACAGGTCTCAGGTCTTTTTCACATTGGTGTGTATGTGCTCACTACAAGACATGTACAGAATGTGACTCTCAAAGTTGTGTCTCCTTAGATATGTATGATGATGTCATCTGTTGCATCAGTAGCTTGGTCTCTTAAAGGTACAGTTTCTTAAAGGTGAAGTCACCATCACACAACATTGCAAGCAATGAGTCAGCCACGGTCGATAGGGTGTCAGAAATGAAGGTCAGAGGAGCAGACCAGGGTGGAAACACATAAAGAACGAGGAGCAGCCAATGTGAAAAACAGAGAATAAACAACATGGCATGGGTGGTTTTTACAATACCTCAAATCTCGCTTTGATTCTCTTCCAGGTCAGAGGGAATTCCAGCAACATGATGTCCATGGAATCACAGAATGAAGAACAAAGAGACCATTTGGTCCATCATGCCAGTGTTGTCTCTTTGGTAGAGACAAATTACAATTAGTCCTGCTGCTTGGCTTTTTCCTGTAATCCTGTACATTTTCCCTTCCAGCATTTATCTGTATCCCTTTTGAAAGTTACTATTGAATCTGCTTTCATCTCCTATTCAGGCAGTGCATTCCAGCTCACAACACATTACTGTATAACGAATGGTTCTTCATGTCACCTCTGGTTCTTTTACCAATCAACTGATATCTGTGTCCTTTGCTGACTGACACTATTGCCACAGGAAACAGTTTCTTCTTATTTCAATTGTTGAGAACCTTCATGATTTTGAACACCTCGGACAAATCTCTTCTGAACTTTCTCTGCTCCAAGAAGAACAGCCTCAGCTTCTCCAATCTCTCCTCATGACTGAAATCCCTCACCCCTGGTATCATTGCAGCAAATCTCTTCGGTTCATTTCCTGCCCCAGAAATAATTGAAATGAAATGTTTCTGAGGAAATGCTTGAACCAAATAACTCCCGCCCCTGGGGCGGAGCCGACAGCTGCATCCGTCCAATAGGAGACAGAGTATAAGTCCCAGCCCAGTCTGCAGAGCATGACACTTTTAATCTCAGGCTTGTGAGTTTGAGTGCCATTTTGCTTTCCCTTTTTTTAGGCTTCATTAGCAGAGAGTACAAAGAATGTTTGAAATGAAATTCAACAACACTATGAGCAAGTCTTGCTTTGATTCAGGACTCTTACCTCTATGCAGCTTCTCGCTATGAAAGATTGAATTTTTATCTCATTTCATTCTCAGCTCGGGGTCAGTGTGGCTCAGTGGCACTTTTGGCTGTCTCCCACTTCACAATCCATCAGTACTGAGAAAGCAATGGGGAATATTACTCACGTGTTGTGTTCTTTAACCTTTCAGAAACACTTAAATGTATGTATTATCTTCCAAAACAATGACAACAAAGTTACCTTGACTGTGTGGCTGAAATAGCTCAGTTGGGAGAGCTGTTCGGTTCAATCCCAGGTTCAGCAATTTCATCTCTTTTTGTGTTCCTTGCTTTGACTCTGATTCTCGAGCTGCACGATTTACTCTGAAATTATTTAGCCAGCACTGACGGATTGGATTGGATTGTATTAGAGAGACAAGATAGAGCCATAGAGTCATTTACAGCATAGAAAGTGGTCATTTGGCCCATCAAGTCCATGCTGGCTCTCCCCGGAACAATCTAGTCAGTCCTATTCCCCCACTCAATCTCTGTAGATCTACAAGTTTCTTTCCTTCAAGTGTCCATCCAATCTCCTTTTGAAATCATTGATTTTCTCTGTTTCCACCACACTCGTGGGTAACAAGATCCAGGACATTACCACTCACGGTGTAAAAATGTTCTTTCTCACCAAGTATGGGAAATATTTATATTTTCGATATTTAGCTTATTCTCTATCTCTATGAGAATAGAATTTCAATGAATATAAAGTGGAACCCAATAATCCGATAGCAGCATGGAAATAATAAATGGGTAGTGGAGGTGGAATGGACCTATTACTGATAAAGAGAGTAATGTATGCTTGGAGGTGCAGGGCAAGGCTAATATTCTTAATGAGGATTTTGTATCTGTGATCACTATGGCAGTGGAATTTGATAAAATATCAGTAAAAGTGGAGAGACTAGAGGCAATGGATAGGGCTCATAGGGAGGTTGGAGGTGGGGTGGTAGTTTGCATGAACGGAGGGGGTTAATGATTTGTTTGAGGAAAGGGGTGAAGACAACAGATTTAAAGCAGAAAGTGAGAGAATCTGAGAGACAGCACCATTAACAATGCCAGCTGACATGAGAGACAGTCAGAGAAGTTGGGTGATCAGTGGTTTAGTGGCAGTCGGGTTGAAAGTGAAGGAGGTGGGTGCAACAACCTCGAGGGACTGAACATTATAACAAGTTGAAGGTGTGACTGGCATCCTACTCTTTCCAAGTAACAGGCTAAGAGGGGCTGAATGGCCTCCTTCTCTTCCTGTGTATGAGGTATGTGGACTGGCTAGGCCAGCTCATAATCCTATGTAATGAACTCAAGAGGTTGAATGGGGTCTTTCTGTTCTCAGGCTTGGTTTGTGGGGCTGAAAGGCCTCCACCTGTTCCAGTGTAACAGGCTTGATGGGCTGAATTGCCTCAGCCATTTTCAGGAACAAAGGGCTGTTTGGCCCCTTCCTGTTCCATGCAACAATTCTGAGGATCCGAATAGCCTCCATACGTTTCAATGTAATGGACTCAAGTGCTAAATGGTCTCTTTGTGTTCCTGTCTAACAAACTTGAGGGGCTGAATGGCCTCATTCTGTTCCTGTCTGACAGTCTTGGCTGACTTATTAGATTCCTCCTTTTCGTATGTAACGAGCTGAAGTGTCTGAACGTCCTCCTCCTGTTCCTGTATAAATAGTTTGAGGGGCTGAATGGCCTCCTCCTGTTCCTGTGCAAATGGTGGAGCGGCTGACTGGGTCGACCCATGTACCTGTGCAGCAGACTCAAAGGATAAGATAAGAAAACTCCTGTTCCTGTGTAATAGGCTTGAGCGCTGAATGAACATAAGAGCATAAGAAGTAGGAGTAGGAGTAGGCCATTTGGCCCTTCGATCCTGCTCTGCCATTCAATCCAATCTTGGCTGATCTTCTACCTCAATTCCACCTTCCCGCACTGTCCCCATATCCTTCATAACCAAAAATGCAGCAATCTCCGTCTGGAATATACTCAATGACTGAGCATCCACAGCCTCTGAGGTAGAGAATTCCAAAGATCCACAAACATCTGAGTGACCAAACCTCTTCTCATCTCAGTCCTAAATGGCTGACCCCTCATTCCAAGACTGTGAACCATTGTTTTTGACTTCCCAGCCAGGGGAATTCCTCTCAGCATCTACACTGTCAAGCCCCCTAAGAATTTCAGATGTTTCAATGAGATCACCTCTCATTCTTCTAAATTCCAGGGAACATACACCCAGTCTAATCAATCTCTCCTCAACGGACAATCCCCTCATCCCAGGACTCAGACTGGTGAACTTTCGTTGCAATCCCTGCAAGGCTAGTTTATCCTTCCTTAGGTAAAGCGACCAGAACTGTACGCAGTACTCCAGGTGCGGTCTCACCAGGCCCCTAAACAATTGCAGTAAGACTTCTTCACTCTTAAACTCCAATCCCTTTGTGATAAAGGATAACGTAGCATTTATTTTCCTAATTGATGGCTGTACTGGTCGGTTAACTTTCTGTGATTCATGTACAAGGATACGCAGGTGTCTCTGAACATGAAAATTTCCCAGTCTCTCACCATTTAAACATTATACTGCTTTTTTATTTTTCCTTCCAAAGTGGATAACTTCAAAATTCCTCCATGCCCTCCTCCTGAACCTACCTCAGGTTTCGTTGTGCGCGATGCTCCACTGGTCACTTCCTGCATGACCCGCACGGTGTGAATGAATTGGAATGGTTCACACAGGAGCATTCCCTGTGTGTGCCCAAAGAACTTGAATGGAACCTGTCCTGACGTCAGTGACCGAATGGGCTGATACAACGCCAGCCTTCCAAATATGGTCAATGCATGAGCTGGCAGCATCTACATTAATCACTCCTGAAACAACAAGTGTTATGAAGCAAGATGGGCCCTGTTCTGAGGTTATTTAAACAGACACTCAACTAGTTCCAGCTGAGGTGTTTTACACTGACTTGTGCTGAGGTCAAGTTTGTGGAAGCACTGTGGTGAGTTACTGAAGCAATTTGGAGATCTGAACACAGCTTTGTAAACAGATGTGAATTCCGACTCTGGACTTCACAAAATTCACAGCTGTCACAGCTGCATTTAACACTGGGTGTCATTCAGCTTCCAGTCTTTTTGAAGCTAGGGCTTGGTAATGTAACATACAACAGTGGCACTTTGGTTAGCACTGCAGCCTCACAACTCCAACGACCTGGGTTCAGTTCTGGGTACTGCTTAAGTGGAGTTTGCAAGTTCTACTTGTGACCACGTGGGTTTCTGCCGAGTGCTCCAGTTTCCTCCCACAGCCAAAATCTTGCAGGTTGATAGGAACATTGGCCATTGTAAATTTCCCCGAGTGCAGGATGGTGGTGGGGATGTGGTAGGGAATAAAGGGTTAATGTAGGATTAGAGTAAGTGGGTGGCTGTTGGTTGGCGCAGACTCGGTGGGCCGAAGGGCCTGTTTCAGCGCTGCGTCTCTAAATAAATAAAAGGTAAACTATGTGTCACCATTACCTGTGGCTTTACAGCTCTTATTCTTGCAATAACCCCACTCCTATTACCTTTAACAGCAGTAGCATCGTCTGTGTAAACAGAAACCCAGTTCAATGATTCTGATTCCATGAAATTTCCATAATTTGAATAATTCCTCATTAGTTAATAGTTCTAGTAACGCCTGACAAAAAAGAAAATAATCAAAAATTACCCCCAGCCAGAAATAAGGATGTGAACTAATAATTGTACTGCACGACCAACATCAGTCAGATCATCGAGCTGAATTGTAAACTGTTCACATTTACAAACCCTTTCTGTCGATTGGCATTTCGAATCACTTGAAATGATGGCCATTAACTTTTGTGCTGCATTTTCACTCCCCATCACTTTGTCCATTTCTACAGCAGCTGGAAGAATCAGCTCCTCTGCCATCGTGTCGGCTTTCTTGCTTTGAACAATCTGAAACATTGTGAAGAAGGATGTTTTCATCAGCTTTTCTGGAACATGTTATATTTGTCATTTGAGTTTTCTGATGACTGTATTGTTTGTTTTTTCATCCAAAGAAGTCTTTCAATTTATCTTCATATTCCAGATGCCTCGTGGTGAGCTGCAGCTTTAGTTTTGCAGGTTTCATTGCTGCATTGGATAACATTTATAACCACACAGCACATTGTGGTCGTCCATCACTGAGCCCCATAAATCTGAATTCGAATGAACACTCCTCATACTTTCTATTCTGCATTTGTTTCTTTCTTCTGGACTGAAGCCTTCAGCTGCAAAAACTTGCAATGGCAGAATGAAGTCATGTCAAGCACTTTCCCATTTTACTGTAATATTCTCATCATAATTGATGAAGCTACCGAATACTGGACAAGGGCCTTTCACCGAAGGTGAATCGCTCTTCCCTTTACAGAAGACCAGCAGCAGCTGGCTTTATTTCACAGTAAAGTCCCCAGATGCAAGACAACAATTTAAACTCACAGCATGCAGTAGAACTCCAGACTGCTCCAAAGACCCTGACCAGCTAAAGTTAGATGCTCTTTAATGAAGCAGGTCATTTCCTATTAGCTGCTGGAGTCAAATCGTTTCCTTTATTATCGTTTTCTACAGATGATGCTCACAGTAAAGGGTGTGGAGCCATGTTCAAACTGGCCGTACGTGAGCAGAAAGTATTCCTCGCATTGGTACATTGACGAGACTTCGTGCGTGGATTGGATGAGGATCACATCAGTCACAATATTGTTCACAATATTCACAATATTCCCGTGGGATTGTGGTGACGGGTGTAAGTGAGGAGACACTCATGGGAATGACGGGCAGTCACTGCAAAAACACTTTAACACACAGGCTCGTCAAAGTGCTTATTTCACAGACACCCCGACCCCGGAGAGTCTCTGCAGACACCCAGGGTACATGGACCCCAGTGTGAGAATCACTGCATGAGAACAAGAGGCCAAATTCTGTGTTTAATAAGGGGAGGGAGATGAATGTTTACGAATGGTGTCTGAGTGTGAACCTCAGTCAGTGAGGACATGGTAATGTAGAATGGTTCTTATGTTACAGACGTCTGTGCTAATGCTTGAGAGATGTGAGTTTAAATCCATGGTAACTAGAGAATTTCAATTCAGTTGATTTACTAAATCAGAATAAAAATGTCTGTAATAGTGAATATGGAACTATCGGATTGTTGGAAAAATCCCTGTGGTTCCCTAATTGCCATCAGGGAAGGTGGCACACCTGCTCAAGGGCAATTAGGGATGGGCCATAGGTGCTGACCTAGCCAAGAACACTCACATCCTGTAACTGAGTGAAAACAAATGTGAGATGAAGAAAGTGGAAGATACTAAAATGCAACAATAACAAGGTGCATTTACCTAGCACCTTTAACTTATTGCAAGATCCCAGGGCATTTTACGAGCTATAATCAGACAGGAATTGCCCCTCAGCTAATGAAGGAGATATTCGAAGGAGTGACAGTCAGCTCAGTTAAGAAGGGGATGTTTGTATGGACTGAAAAGAGAAGGGTGGAATGTGGAGCGGATTAAGGAGGGAATACTGGAGTATGGGGCCAAGATAGTGGAAGGCAGCATTGACAAGACTGGGCCAAATGGGGGGAGGATGAACAAGCAGCTGCAGTAAAATTAACAGAAAGACCGGAGGGTGGGGAAGGGGAGGGATTGTAGGGCTGCAGGAGGTTACACAGATAGAGTTGGGAGGGTAGGAAGGGTTTAAAGATGAGGATGAACAGCACAGAGACTGTATGGGGGGAATCGAGAGAGAGGATCGAGGGGTTAATTTAGTGTTGTCAGCGTATGTGTAAGAGCACCAATGGGAAGCTTGTAGATGAGCAAGAAGGGATAGAGCAAGATAGATCTTTGGGAGTTATCAAAGGTTATGAAGAGCAGAAGACATTGCTGGAGATTTTCCGGCTCCATTCGGATTGGTAAGAGTGTGAATAAGCAAGGAAATTCCCACCAAGAGGCCAGTGCCAAAGAAATGAAGAGGCCACGGATTGGAGGAGAGGACGGAGAGTCTGGAGCTGGCATATGTGTGATTGAGGGTTTCAGTACCTGATGGACGGAGGAAGGGGTGGAGGCTGGTGACGTTATGGTGGTGTGAGGAGATGTCTTGTGTGATGGAGCGGATATGAGGTCAGAAACAAAGGTCAGGAGTGAATAGGGATCAGAGGTTGCAAATCATCATATTGATCCTGAGACAACAGCTAGGATGGGGAGTGGAATCAGTGACAAGGGTGTTGGGTTTGTGTTTTGGGTGGGAGGCTTCAATCTTCCCATGTTTAATTGGGGAAAATTGCAGCTTATGGGAAACGGACTGTTACTGTCTGATAACATAGCAGCAGTAGGGGGTCCAGAGAGATCGTAGAGAACTGGAGCTGGGTGTCGTCAACACACATGTGGAAGTTGACCCCATGTCTGCAGATGATGTCACCAGTGGACAGCATGTAGATGAGGAAGAGGAGGGAGTGAGAATGGGAAGTTCAGGGATTCCAGAGGTAATAGTGCTGGTGTGGGAAGAGAAGCCATTGCTGTAGATGTTCTGGCTACAATCAGATCAGTAAGAATGGAACCAAGCCAAAGCAGTCCCACCGAAAGAGGCCAATGTCACAGGTATGAAGAGATCACGGGTGGGTTTGCTGCATATTTGGAGGAAAGGGTGGAGATGAGGAGGGGTGAGGCATGCAGGGGTTTAAATCCAAGGATAATAATTTTAAATGTGGGGCATTGGGGGTCTGTGAGCAAATGTGGGTCAGTGAGGGTGAGGGTGATGGGTGAGTAGGACATGCTGAGGGCTGGACATGGACAGCAGAGTATTGGATCAGTTGACAATGATGGAAGGTGGTGGTTGGGTGGCTGGTCAGGAGTGAACTGGAGGAATGGAGTCAGGAGGTGACACAGTTGCAACTTTACTGGAGCCATTGACCAATGTAGAATAAACAGGTAAACATCTGCAGTGAAATAGCAGAGAGAGGAATGGCAATGGGACCCATTCAGTGTCCGTCCTTTCATATCACCCACAGTAATTTTTAGGCTGCAATCCTGAACATGGCCTTTAACTGTCACCATGTCAAAGACTCAAAAGTTCATATTTTACCAGTAAAACTGGAGGATCAGCGTGAAACGGGTCTGTTTTTGTTCCTGGATTCAATGTGCACTGCATACAAATCAGTAACATTTAGAAATGAATCTACAGGAGTGAATATGGTCAATACAATTCGAGCAAAACTATAAATGAATCTGCTCATTATTGTCGATTCATTCCTTTCAGCTTTATTCCTGAGAGAGGTCTAAATAAGATCACATTCTTGGGGCTTTGAGATGTTTGTGTTTTTTTCCACCAATTTATTTACATCAGAGTCAAAGCTGCTGATGTAATGTGTTTATTCAAGTTAGTGTAACTAATACTAATGAACAGGGGTATAACTGTGTCAGTGGAGACCTACCCCTGTATACATCAGGACTCTTTGGAATGGATCAGCTCAGAATGCTGGTCAGAGCTGTGGGTTTCAGACCAACTGAAGTCACTGCTTCTCACAGAAATGGGACGTGCAGTTATCTCTCAGACAGAAGATATTGACTATCCAATTCTTGCAGCTGTTGGCGGGTCTGGTAAGCCATTATCTCAGCTGTTAATGGCGTAAATCAATGTTAAGTTACTGATGTAATCGATATTATTTCCCACTATGTGTTTTACAACACTGCCTGTTCTGTTCCAGCAGTTGAATGATGCAATGTCCTCAGTATCTGCTTTTCAGTCTTATAGGACCGGAATTATAATTGCAGTGAACTTCCTTGATCCAACCCTGTTATTGTTACAGCATTATTCTCTGCACTGAATGTATTAGAATCAGCTGTCTGGGCTAAGAGCAGGAATCATACCATTAGGAGCTGTTCACAGTTTCATGTTATGGAACTAACCTGTCCTGAAATATTGATATGAATGTGTTTTCAGTGATTGATAATGAGACAGCTCACGGTCTCAGTGTTACTGAGAAGTTACTGAGGGATAGGATCGATTCCCACTTGGAAGAAAATGGGCTTATCAGTGATAGGCAACATGGTTTTGTACAGGGAAGGTCATGTCTTACCAACTTAATAGAATTCTTTGAGGAAGTGACAAAGTTGATTGATGAGGGAAGGGCTGTAGATGTCATATACATGGACTTCAGTAAGGCGTTTGATAAGGTTCTCCATGGTAGGCTGATGGAGAAAGTGAAGGCGCATGGGGTCCAAGGTGTACTAGCTAGATGGATAAAGAACTGGCTGGGCAACAGGAGACAGAGAGTAGCAGTGGAAGGGAGTTTCTCAAAATGGAGACGGGTGACCAGTGGTGTTCCACAGGGATCCGTGCTGGGACCACTGTTGTTTGTGATATACATAAATGATTTGGAGGAAAGTATAGGTGGTCTGATTAGCAAGTTTTCAGACGACACTAAGATTGGTGGAGTAGCAGACAGTGAAGGGGAGTGTCAGAGAATACAGCAGAATATAGATAGACTGGACAGTTGGGCAGAGAAATAGCAGATGGAGTTCAATCAGGGCAAATGCGAGGTGATGCATTTTGGAAGATACAATTCAAGAGTGAACTATACAATAAATGGAAAAGTCCTGGGGAAAATTGATGTACAGAGAGATTTGGGTGTTCAGGTCCATTGTTCCCTGAAGGTGGCAACGCAGGTCAATAGAGTGGTCAAGAAGGCATACGGCATGCTTTCCTTCATCGGACGGGGTATTGAGTACAAGAGTTGGCAGGTCATGTTACAGTTGTATAGGACTTTGGTTCGGCCACATTTGGAATACTGCGTGCAGTTCTGGTCGCCACATTACCAAAAGGATGTGAATGCTTTGGAGAGGGTGCAGAGGTTGTTCACCAGGATGTTGCCCGGTATGGAGGGCGCTAGCTATGAAGAGAAGTTGAGTAGATTAGGATTATTTTCAATTGAAAGACGGAGGTTGAGGGGGGACCTGACTGAGGTGTACAAAATCATGAGAGGCATAGACAGGTTGGATCGCAAGAGGCTTTTTCCCAGAGTGGGGGATTCAATTGCTAGGGGTCACGAGTTCAAAGTGAAAGGGGTAAAGTTTAGGGAGGATATGCGTGGAAAGCTCTTTACGCAGAGGGTGGTGGGTGCCTGGAACGCATTGCCAGTGGAGGTGGTAGACGCGGGCACGATAGCGTCTTTTAAGATGTATCTAGACAGATACATGAATGGGCAGGAAGTAAAGAGATACAGACCCTTAGAAAATAGGCCTCATGTTTAACAAAGAACAAAGAACAAAGAAAATTACAGCACAGGAACAGGCCCTTCGGCCCTCCAAGACTACTCCGATCCAAATCCTCTATCTAAACCTGTCGCCAATTTTCTAAGGGTCTGTATCTCTTTTCTTCCTGCCCATTCATGTATCTGTCTAGATACATCTTAAAAGTCGCTATCGTGCCCGCGTCTACCACCTCCGCTGGTAATGCATTCCATGCACCCACCACCCTCTGCGTAAAGAACTTTCCACGGATATCCCCCCTAAACATTTCCCCTTTCAATTTGAACTCGTGTTCCCTTGCAATTGAATCCCCCACTCTGGGAAAAAGCTTCTTGCTATCCACCCTGTCTATACCTCTCATGATTTTGTACACCTCAATCAGGTCCCCCCTCAACCTCCGTCTTTCTAATGAAAATAATCCTAATCTACTCAACCTCTCTTCATGGCTAGCACCCTCCATAACAGGCAACATCCTGGTGAACCTCCTCTGCACCCTCTCCAAAGCATTCACATCCTTTTGGTAATGTGGCGACCAGAACTGCACGCAGTATTCCAAATGTGGCCGAACCAAAGTCCTATACAACTGTAACATGACCTGCCAACTCTTGCACTCAATACCCCGTCCGATGAAGGAAAGCATGCCGTATGCCTTCTTGACCACTCTATTGACCTGCGTTGCCACCTTCAGGGAACAATGGACCTGAACACCCAAATCTCTCTGTACATCAATTTTCCCCAGGACTTTTCCATTTACTGGATAGTTCACTCTTGAATTGGATCTTCCAAAATGCATCACCTCGCATTTGCCCTGATTGAACTCCATCTGCCATTTCTCTGCCCAACTCTCCAGTCTATCTATATTCTACTGTGTTCTCTGACAGTCCCCTTCAGCATCTGCTACTCCATCAATCTTAGTGTCGTCTGCAAACTTGCTAATCAGACCACCTATACTTTCCTCCAAATCATTTATGTATATCACAAGCAACAGTGGTCCCAGCACGGATCCCTGTGGAACACCACTGGTCACACGTCTCCATTTTGAGAAACTCCCTTCCACTGCTACTCTCTGTCGCCTGTTGCCCAGCCAGTTCTTTATCCATCTAGCGCGTACACCTTGGACCCCTTAGATAGAGGATCTGGATCGGCACAGGCTTGGAGGGCCGAAGGGCCTGTTCCTGTGCTGTAATTTTCTTTGTTCTTTGTTATAAGGAGGCAGCACAATGTCCTTCCTCCCCAATGACATGGTTTAGTTTAACTGAGATTTCAATGTATTTAGTGGTTATCATTGTTATAAAATATTATTTCATTCTGTGTGTGTCTGACGCTGCTTCAGAGGTCTGGCTCCTGACCGGAGTTTGCTGCTGACTCTTTTACATCTCCTCTATTTCACTGTGGATGAATTCACTGTCAATGGATTACATTGAAAATGAAATGTCTTAATTTGATGTGCTGTCAGTTTATACTGTATCCATTGGAATCATGAGTCCTTCCATTTATCTGGAGATTTTAAGTAGCAGCAGTGATGTTGGTGTTTTATTAAACAATCTCGCTAATTACTACTAAATTTTATAATTCCAGCCGAAGGAATTTCAATGATTGTGAGCTGTGTCTGGAAGAGGCTTTCTATTCTGTGTATACCATGTATTGTCGATGAAGTGAACAATGTAGGTAACAGGTTGGCGATTTGTGTGATCTTTAGAAACATTAAACTACTCACTGAGGCTTCAGGATTGAATAAACTGATTCTGAGAATAAGATCATTGAACACGGGGCTTGGGAACAGAATGCAGGCACAGGATATTAAGCTTGAATGGGAGGGGAAAAGGATCACTGAGAAAGAGTACAAGGCAGTGCAGAGGGACAGAGAGAGGAACGACAGAGAAAGAGATGGAAGAGGAAAATGAGAGGAAGGGGAGAGGGAATGCAATAAGTGAGAGAGAGTGGTAGCAGTGCGAATAATTCATCAGAATGAACTGATGAAACTTCCAGTGCAATCCTGATCAGGAAATGTGAGTTGAAGATGGTATTAGGATGTTGTCAGATTGTGAGAGTTTTACAGTACTGGCCGAGTGTGTTTATCATGATTCAGTCATTCATCAGTTTTGCTGAATGTCACTGTTTCTTACTTACTGACTGAATAAATGTAATTAGAGAATGGAATGCAAGATTTATTGTTTGTAGTGAATTATTTAAGAAGGAAACAATAGAAATAGGAGCTGGAGTGCACCAAATGGCCCCCCGAACCTGCTGTTCAATTTGACATCATGGCTGATCTGCGACTTCAACTCCACTTTCCCGCACAATGTAATTATCTACTTAGAGTCTAAAATTCTATTGATCTCTATCTTGAATATACTCAAAGACAGAGCATCCACAGCTCTCTGGGTTAGAGAATCCCAAAAATTCATAAACCTCTGAGTGAAGAAATTTCTCCTGATCACAGTCCGAACTGGCTGACCCCTTATCCTGAGACCATGTTCCCTAGTTCTAGATTCTCCAGCCAGGGGAAACAGTCTCTCATGTACCCTGTCCAGTCCTCTCAGCATCTTATATGTTTCAATGAGATCACTTCTCATTCTTCTGAACTCCGGATAATATAAACCCATTCTACTCAATCTCCCCTTATTGGACAAAGCTGGCATCACAGGAATCAGCCTTGTAAAGCTGCATTGCACCCGCTCTCAGGCAGGTATATCCTTCCTTAGTTAATGAGACGAAAACTGTGCACAGTACTCCTGGTGTGGTCTCAACAGACCCCTTGAAATTGCACTATTTAAATGTCCACTGTGTAAGTTTATTAGTGCATTCGGGTGTTTTACTGCATTCTTCCTCTGAATTAATTATACTTTCAATTTGGATTTATCTGTAAATTTTGAATGTGTGCTTCTGTTTCCCGAGTCCCTATCAATTATGTAAATGGTGAATAACATTGGTCCCAGTGTCAATGCTTGGGGAACATCACTGCTCACCTTCCTCCAACCTGAGTAAGTAACTTTAACCCCTCCTCTCACAAAAACAGAAAATGCTTTAAATACTCATTAGGTCAGGCAGTATCTGTGGGGAGAAAAACACCTTCCATCAACATTCGTCACAAGCTGAAACATTAACTCTGTCTCTTCACAGATTCTGCCTGACCTGTTGAGTATTTGTAGCATTTTCTGTTTTTGTTTCAGATTTCTATAATTTGCAGTGTTTTGCTTTGTATTCGTGTTGAATCCACTGCCACTTCTCTTTCAGGAATGCCCACCTTGAAGAAGTTCAACTCTTCTTTCTGTTTGTCTCTTCGACCTTGTTCACCTTCATTATTGGAGAAACTTGAGGGACTAAAATCAGACCAGTCCCCAGGCCGACATCCGAGGGTTCCAAAAGAGATAGCTGCAGAGATAGTGGATGCACTGGCTATGATTTTCCGGAATTCCTTAGATTCAGGAATGGTCCTATCAGATTGGAAGTTGGCAAATGTTACGCCGCTTTTCAAGAAAGGAGGTAGAGAGAAAACAGGGAACTACAGGCCAGTTAGCCTAACACCAGTCATTGGGAAGAAGCTGGAAACTATTATTAAAGATGTCTTAACATTGCACTTGGAAAAGTATCGTATGATTGGAACAAGTCAGCATGGTTTTACTAAAGGGAGATCCTGTTTGACAAATTTATTCGAGTTTTTTGAGGATGTAACTAGCAGTGTAGATAAAGGGGAACAAGTAAATATAGTATACCTGGATTTTCAAAAGGCATTCGATTCCGTACCACATAAAAGATTAATAGGCAAGAATGAGGGCTCATGGTGTTGGGGGTAATATATTAGCATGGATAGAGGATTGGTTAATGGACAGGAAGCAGAGAGTGAGCATAAATGAAGTATTTTCAAGTTGACAGGCAGTGAACAGTGGTGTGCCGCAAGGGTCAGTGCTCGGGCCTCAGCTATTTACACTCTATATTAATGACTTAGGTGAAGAGACAGAGAGTAATATATCTCGTTTTGCTGATGACACAAATTTCGGTGGAAAGGTAAGCTACAGAGAGGACGTAGAGAGGCTGCAAAGAAATATAGACAGGTTAAGTGAGTGGGAAACAAGATGACAAATGAGTATAATGTAGGGAGGGATGAAGTTGCTCACTTTGGTCGCAAAAATAGAAAAGCAGAATTTTTTTTAAAGGTGTGGAACTTGTAAGTGTTGATGTTCAGAGATACTTGGGGGTACTCAAACAAGGAAGGCACAACGTTAACATGCAGGTGAAAGAGGCTATTAGGAAGGCAAATGGCACATTGGCCTTTATTGCAAGGGGATTGGAGTACAGGAATAAAGAAGTCTTATTAAAATTGTACAGGGTTTTGGTGAGACCGCACCTGGAATACTGTACGCAGTTTTGGTCTCCACATTTAAGAAAGGATATACTTGCACTGAAGGCAGTGCAGCAAAGATTTACTAAAAAGGTTCCTGGGATGAGGGGGTTGTCCTGTGATAAGAGGCTGAGTTAATTGGGCCTATATTTTCTGGAGCTCAGAAGAATGAGAGGCGATGTGATTGAGACATACATGATTCTGAAAGGCTTGAAAAGGTAGAAGTTGAGAGATTGTTCCCACTGGTCAGGGAATCTAGAACACGGGGACACAGTCTCAGGATAAGGGACCAATCATTCAGGACTGAGATGAGGAGAAATTACTACACTCAAAGGGTTGTGAATCTTTGGAATTCTCTGCCCCAGAGGGGTGTGGATGGTCCATCATTGAATACATTTAAGGCTGAGATAGACAGATTTTTGGTTTTGCAGGGAATCAAGGGATATGGGGAGTGGCCAGGATAGTGGAATTGAAGCCCAAGATCAGCCATGATTGTATTCAATGGCGGAGCAGGCTCGAATGGCCATATGGTCTACTTCTGCTCCTATTTCTTGTGTTCTGAAATACTTTCTATTTCCCTTCTTGTGTTTGATCAGGTAACCAAAACTCTGAAATAAAAATAAGAAGGTGCTGAAAATACTCAGCAGGTCTGGCAGCATCTATGGAGCGAGAAGCAGAGTTAACATTTCAGGTCAGTGACATTTCACCAGAAATACCAATCTCGCTTTCACAGTCAAAGCTCCTTCTTCAGCAACTGCCTCGAGCTCCAATTTATTCCACGTGGATTCCAACTGAAATTCCACCGTTTGTGTTTCGGATCCACCCAAGATGATTGATATCTCCTGACATTCAGCATTACTTAAACCATTGTTCTCGCCACATCCGAATATCCAGTCTCAAAGGGATGCGCCACCACATGCGCACTCTCGACCTCTCTCAAAGGCAGCACCATCTCACTCTATCTAAAGGCAGTCCTGGTCCACAGTTAAAAAAGGTCATGACCTGAAACATTAACTCTGTTTCTGTCTCCACAGATGCTGCCAGACCTGCTGAATTCTAGCAGTTTCTGTTTTTGTTTCAGATTTCCAGCTTCTGTAGTATTTTGCTTTTGTATTGGTATTTAACCCCGACTCCCGGTTTTCTGTTTTTGCAGCCAACTTGCTGTCCATTCTGCTGCTTGTCCTGTTATAGACAGATGAGAGCTGACAGGGCTGATTCCCTTAATTTCACTTCTCAACTGACAAAAGACAGTGTATTTTTGAAAAGCGTTTTAAATCCAGAGTGTTTCAATATCCGTGGAGAACTAAAACAGATTTAGATAGTATCAAACTTAAAGAAAAAGCCTACAATTGCACAAAGATGGGAGGCAGTTTGGAAGATTGGACAAAAGATAAAAAACAGCAAAGAATGACTGAAAGATTGATAAGGAAGGTAAAGTTAGAATACGAGAGAAAGCTAACTAGAAACATAAAGACAAACAGCAAGAGTTTCTATCGATATTTTAAAAGAAAAAATTCAACTAAGTGAGCGTTGGTCCTATAGAAAGTGAGTCTGGGGAATTAATAATGGATAATAAGGGGATGAAGATGAATTGAATAGATATGATGCATCAACATTCACTATTGAGGATACAAGTAACATTCCAGTATTAGCTGCAAGTCAGGAAATGGAATGGAGGGAGGAACTCAAGAAAATTAGCATCACCAGGGAAGTGGTACTGAACAAATTGTTGGAGCTGCAGGCTGACAAGTCCCCGGGTCCTGATGGCCCTCATCCTAGGGTGTTAAAAGAAGTGGCTAGTGAGATAGTTGATGTGTTAGTTTTAATTTTCCAAAATTCCCCAGATTCGGTGAAGGTTCCATTAGATTGGAAAATTGTAAATGTAACTCCTTTATTCAAAAAGGGAAGGAGACATAAATCAGGAAACTGCAGGCTAGTTAGCTTAACATATTTCTTAGGGAAAATGTTAGAAGCTATTATTAAAGATGTTATAGCAGGGCATTTAGAAAAATTGAAGGCAATCAGGCAGAGTCAACATGGTTTTGTGAAAGGGAAATCACGATTACCCAATTCATTGGAATTCTTTGAGAGAGTTACATGTGCTGTGGATGTAGTGGAACTAGTGGATGTATTGTACTTAGATTTCCAGAAGGCATTTGATAAGGTGCCACATCAAAGGTTATTGCAGAAAATAAAAGCTCAGGCAAAACCTGGCAAATGAAGTCCAATGTGGTAAAGTGTGAATGATCCGATGCCTTTCTCAGCCGTCACCTGGTCTTATTGAAACAGGGTTTAATTTTTAAACATGTGTTTTGAGCTCTGCCTTGATGAATCGTTGTTCACCACTTTACAATTATAAGGCAAATAAATGGGCACAAACAGGCCTTCTTAGGTTTAAAGAAGAAAAGTTAAAGTTATTAAAACTTAAACTTAAACTCTAATTTGCTTGATTCTTATAGATACACGGCGCGCCCCACGCTAGCATGCATACACAATATGCACAAAAAAGACAGAAAAGAGCAGAAAGAAAATAGTGGAGAGGTTTGAGGCAATATCGGAAGAGTTTGTTGTTATTGTGCTTTGATCACATTGTCGTCGTTTTGTAGGTAGTTCTTGCTTGTAGGTAATTCTTCCTTTTCGTTGGGGCCTTGTATTCTTCTTAAACCGTGTTCACTGAGGGAGACTTTTGTCTCTTGGGGTTCAAGTGTCTTCCATGGGTCTTCGCTTCCCGTGAGAAAAAGATGGGAGCAACAGGAGAGAGGTCTCTTCCTGTCCAGGGGCAAACAGCTTTCCAATTCTCTGTGGCAAGTTAAAATTCAAAAAAACTGCAACAGCCAGTTAGTCATGTGACTGGTCCGACCACATCAGGTTGTGCATTCGGCCATTTTAGCAGTTAGCCTGGAATGCTATCCTCTCCACCTTCAACGTCAGGTTATCAAAAGTCCATTGTGGATTAAATTGGAGCAGGGAGGGAACTCTGTGGCCGTTCCAAGCACAGTCTGCATATATACAAATTTATTTCCAGTCAGGGGCTTGGCAAAACCTTGTAATAGGCCTTCTTTTCTTCCCAGTAACAATTTTAAAATTTAATGTCCATGTAGCAAAATATCTATGCCTCATTCCTGACAGATGGGGGCCTGAATGACAATGAAATTGTTCACTTTGGCAGGAAGAATAAAAAAGAAGCATATGATGTAAATGGTTAGAGATTGCAGAGCTCTGAGATGCAGAGGGATCTGGGTGTCCCAGTGCATGAATCGCAAAAGGTTAATATGCAGGTACAGCACGTAATTAGGAAAGCTAATATAATGTTATTGTTTATTGCGAGGGGAATTGAATACACAAGTAGGGAAATTATGCTTCAGTTAGACAGGGTACTGGTGATACCACATCTGGAGTACTGTGTACAGTACTGGTCTCCTTATTTAAGGAAGGATGTTATTGCGTTGGAGGACGACAGGGAAGGTTTACTAGACGAATACCTGGAAAGTACGGGCTGTTCTACAAGGAAAGATTAGGCTGGACTAGGTTTGTACCCACTGGAATTTAGAAGAGTAAGAGGCGACTTTATTGAAACATATAAGATCCTGAGGGGTCTTGACAGGGTGGATGTGGAAAGGATGTTGCCCCTTGTGAGAAAATCTAGAACTAGGGGTCACTGTTTAAAAATAAGGGTTGCCCATTTAAGACATATGAGGAGATTTTTATTTCTCTCTCAGAGGGTCGTGAGTCTTTGGAATTCTCTTCCTCAAAAGGCAGTGGAAGCAGAGTCTTTGAATATTTTTAAGGCAGAGGTAGATAGATTCTTGATAAGCAAGGGGGTGAAAGGTTATTGGGGGTAGGTGGAAATGTGGAGTAATCAGTTCAGCCATGAAATTATTGAATGGTGGAGCAGGCTCGAAGGGCCGAGTGGCTAATATCTATCCTAATGCGTATGTTCATGTGTGTGTTCATATGTTCAATAGTCAAAAACAGGTTTTTCTCGTAAATTTAAAAGAAAAAGAAATGTTTATTATACAATCCCCAAAACAATATTTGCAACTTCACCCCGTCACACACATATGGACACATTGAGCTGAAAAGACAACATGTGTTGGGGTCTAATAGTTTTAAAACAGTTCACTGTAAAACTTGCTTGAAAACAAAAGAAACTCGGAAGGTTCAAGGAGGACGGGTGTGTTGTATCTTCTCCAGTTATCTCTCAGTTACTTGTGAAAGCCTGGTTCGATTTCTCAAGAAGG
The DNA here is from genome assembly GCF_036365525.1 of Heterodontus francisci. NCBI lineage: Eukaryota > Metazoa > Chordata > Chondrichthyes > Heterodontiformes > Heterodontidae > Heterodontus > Heterodontus francisci. The sequence continues at coordinate 203,832 of NW_027140402.1, forward strand.
GAGATGATGCTCGTAGGCCAACTCCAGTCCTTGCCTACATGTAGTTTTAGAAGGAGATCTTAAGCAGTTTCCTTCCTCTTCACTGGGAAAAGATGAAATCCTCATTTTTGAACTGAACTGAATTAAAATTGGCACTAATGCTGAAATGAATTAAACTGACATGGATTCCACTCTGATTGTTCCAGGCCTCACTACTGCTTCACTCAAATACCTCAAGTTTGTTTGGGTTTAGCTTTTTTTTTATAAGTTCATTATATAGTTCTCAAAATTTTTCCTATGTGGCTGTGACAACTCCCTGCCAAAAAGGGAAAAAAATAAATTCCTTGATATTTCATTTTTTTCAAAGTAGGAAAAGTCAGAACACACGATAGCACACATCTAAACGCATTCATTCACATACATTCCTCAGGGTCAATACTGCTAGACCTTATCTGTGCCTGAAGGGCTGAATGGCCTACTCCTGCTCCTATTTCTTATGTTCCACAGTTTAGTGGTGGCACGTTCTATCTTTCAATTCTGTACACCGTGTCAGCTTTAATATTGTTCTTCCCAGCATTGTGTACAATTTTCAGGTTAACTGGTTGGAGAAATAAACTCCATCAAAAAAGTCTGGTATCTTTGACTTGGAATTTTTCCAGGAATGTTAAAGGGTTGTGGTCAGTGCAGATTTGAATTGCTTGGTGTTTGTTATTTGCATAGACTTTGAAACGTTGAAGTGTTAGGAGGAAATGTGATGCCTCCGTTTCTATAGTGGAATATTTTCTTTGGTGTTTGTTCAATTTGTTTGAAAACTATCCAATTGGTCTCTTGGCCTGAATCATCACCTTGGAGTAAAACTGCTCCGACTCCATTACCGGCATCAATAGCCATTTTAAAAGGTTTGTTAAAACTCGGGCTACCAATACTGCATCATTTGTTAAAATTGCCTTCAGCTTTTCGAAATCTACCTGGTACTGCTCTGATCACATCACTTTTACACTTTTTCTTTAGCAAGTCAGTTAAGGGAACAGCTAAGGTGCTAAAGTTGGGAACACATTTTTGGTAGAACCCGTACATTCCCAGGAAATGCATTATTTCCCTCTTGGTTTTTGGAATGGGGATATCTACCCGGCCTTTGATTTTTACTGCCCTTGGCAGCACTCGACCTTCGCCTGCAATGTGGCCTAAATGCGAAATTGTCCACTTTGTTTAGACCTTTAAACAGTTCCCTTAAACGGTTCAAATGACCTTCCCAGGTATTGCTGTAAACTAACAGGTCATCCAGGTAAACACAGTTGTTTAAACCAGCTATCACCTGGTTGATTAATCAATAAATATGATTATATATGAATATGACAATTCAGTTTTTTCGACCGAATGCCATTATCTTGCAATGGATTAAGCCACCTGAGGTGATAAATGCTGAAATTCTTTTGACCTGGGTGTCTCGCTAACTTGCCAATATCCTGCTAATAAATCGATTTGACTAATGTGGATGGAGTTTCCTACTTGGTGGATGCAGTTTTCAATACAGGGGATTGGATATGAAACTTTTTTTTTACTGCATTAACTTTACTGTAATCAGTGCAGATTCTGGTTGATCCATCGGGTTTAGGATTAGTTCCAGCTGCTTTGGCTGGGTTCGATTAAATCTTTGTCCAGCATGTACTGAGCCTTCTTGTTGACCTGAGCCAATATATCGGGGCTCAGTCTATAAGGGTTCTGTTTTATCAATGGGGTCTCTCCTACATATACATCATGCTTTCTTAAGGATGTGTGACCCAGTTGGTCCCGGCAGACGTCCTCGCACTCCCTTAGCAGTGTTGCGAGGTCATGTGACCGCTTGTCAGAGAGATAGTCAAACACTGTGTCTGGTCTCCTTAAAATTTCCATATTTTCCAATTTGATAGTTGGGGGTTCAATTTGCAAATTTTCCGGGTTCTCTGTCTCCCCTAGTTCATCCTGACTCGTGCTATCCTCCTCTATTGCTTTTACTGCCTGCCAGATGCTTATTGGCTTGTCTGGTTCCTGACTGGTATTTTTTTCAGCATATTCATGTGGTACATTCTTTGCTTTTTCTGACTGTCTGGTGTAATAATCAAGTAATTTACGTCATTCACATTTTGCCCAGTACTATATGGGCCACTGAATCGACCTCTTAGCCGTTCACCTGGCAATGGTTTTAGTACAAGAACCTAGTCTCCTGGTTTAAATTCTCAGACCGCAGCTTTTTTTATCTGTCCGACTTTCCATATTTTCTTGGGAGGTTTTTACGTGTTCTTTTGATACCATGCAGGCTTTAAGCAGCTTCTCCCATAAGATGGGCACATCATATTATAAAGAGGATTCCTCAATTTGATCCAGTAATGTTTCCTTCATCATATTTAGGGGGCCTCCCACCTCATGTCCAAAAATCTATTTCAGAAGGCTGAAGCCTGTGGATTCATTGGGGGAATCCCTGCTAGCAAATTGTAAGAAAATTAAGCCTTTGTCCCAGTCATAGGGGTATTCACAACAATATGCTCCGGGCATAGTTTTTAGGGTTTGACAATACAGGTCCAGAGTCCCTGGTGAATGTGGGTGATATGCTGAAGATTTCAGCTTGTCAATACCAGCTGTGTATGACCTGCTGGAAAAATTGGGACATGAAATTGATTCCCTGATTAGACTGAATTTCTTTTGATATTCTGTATCAGGTAAAGAATACTGGGTCAACCCCTCAGCCGCAGCTTTGGCAGTAATTTTCCTCAAGGGTGTGGTTTCTGGGAATTAGGTGGGCATATTCATAACGGTTAAAAGGTACTGGTGACCTGTCCTCGTCTTAGCTATCAGTCCTACACAATGAATTAGAACTCGACTGAAAGATTCCTCGAAAGCAGCAATGGGGATTGTCACATCTCAGCTGAAGGATCACACTTAAAGTCACAGATTTAACTTTAACAAAGATTTAACGAGCTTTAATAAAAAGTCTTCTGTAAAGTTCTTGCTTACTGCTGCTCACTGTGGCTACAAAGCCTATCTGACCTTAAAAACAACCCCCAGGTCAGGTGTTTTCCCTAAAACACTGAGTTCCTTTCAGTTTCACTTCCAAGTACTGTTCAGTCTCTAATATTGAAGTCCATACATAAAACGATGACATTCCTCCCTTATCAGACTGAAACATGACCATGATTTTTCCTGCTTGATGAATGTAGCTGAACTTCCAAAATACAGTAACAAAATTTATAAACAAACTTAACAAATCATTATATTACTAACGTACTGAGTAAATGAATTTCTTCAATAACATTTACTTTCAAGGGCAGCTTTCGGTGTACACCTTATTATTTTGAACAACACAAACACAAAATCTTCATATCGCCTTGGTGCCCTCCTCTCACACCGTGGTCTTCCTGTTAGCTTAGGAACTCTGGTCAACACATCAGGATGAGGGAGTGTCGTCAGCCCCTCTGGAACCAATGTTTCTGCCTTTGGGTAACAAGCTGTCTGCTTGCCAACAGCATCACTGGCTTGGACTTCTGTCAGCTTTGCCTCAGCTCTTACATCTGGTTCATCTGCTGTTGTGTCTTTGTCACCATGATACTTTATAATGCATCAATAATTTCTGTCATACCGTACAGCTTCTGGCGACTGCGCAGTCACACTGTTTCCTTTCCTGACAATAACATTGTACAGCTTGGGATAATATGGCGTATCCATCTTACTTGGACTCTCCCATCTAAGCAATACTTCAAAACCTGGCGTCATATCAGACTGTCTAGCTCTCCTCCTGTGATCTGCACAAAACTTTGCAGCACATTTTTTCTCAGCATCATGATCTCAAACATTCTGATGAGCTCTAACGTCCCTCAGCTCTGATATCCTGGGACCTATTTGGCATCCAAATAATAACTCCCATTGTTGTGTGTGTAGTTGCTCTATATATGACCACATATGATAACAACACCTCCTTCTAGTCTTTTCCCTCAGCCTGAGCAATCCTGATCCATTTCTATAACGATTGGTTTTTGTCTTTCCACTTCCCCATGTGTCTGCCTGTGATATGCATGTTATCTGCAAAGGTCTGTGAAATGAATTGTGGCCCATTGTCTGCAAACAAAGTGACTGATGAGCCAGGCCTTGCAAACATTTCAGTCATGTAAACACCGTTCTCTCTGCTGTTCTAGACTTCATTGCCACATACTCTTAATAAATGCTGTAATATTCAATCTCCGCTAGTATGGACTCTCCTGACGGAAATGGACCTAAGAATTCAACTGCTACACCCTCACGTGGTCCAGCCGATAGCAGTGTACTGCGTACCGCTTCTGGTGGATTGGATCTACTGACAAGTTGACACCCATAACATGTTTTGACAAACAGCTCCACATCGCTTTCCATCCCTGGCCACCGTACTTTGGTTCGTAAATTTTGCTTCATACCAACAGCTCCCAAGTGACCCTCATGAGTCACCAGTCCAGGCCAAAGCATTTCTGGCACCCCCGGGATGGAGGTGTTGTAATATCACTTTAACAATGTGGGTACTTCACACATCATTACAGGAAGTAACATCAACCAACAGGCAATAGTTCAGTTGGAGTTGTGTTAGTCACCGAGTCACTTGTGTATTCTCGAGGGCTATTGTAAACCTGTTACTTAAAAATAAAGTGCCCACAATTTAATCACCACTCAAGATTGTTAGGCACCTTATTGCTGAAGGAAGCAATCATACAGCAGGCAGTGATCTGATCCCAGGGAGAGTATCTGATCCAGGATGGGGGTTGTCCAATCCTGGGGTGAGTGCTGATCCAGATGTGGAAGAGTGTCTGATCCAAGGATACGGCTGGTCCAATCTTGGAAAGAGTGTTTGATTCGGGTGGAGATGTGGGTGTCTGATCTCGGGATGTGGGTTGTCCGATCCAGGGGAGAATGATTGATTTTGGTGAGGGAGGGATGGAATACCTGATCCCGGGGAATGGGATATCTGATCCCGTGACCTGGGGGCCCTTGTATGAGATGTCTGATTCCCTGATGATGGGGAGCTTGGGGGGAGCAGAGGGATGAACTCCTCCTCTTCCTGGCCCACAAGCAGCGCTGTAAAGACACTTACCATCTCCCTGAAATTGTGCTACACTCTCTTCAGCTGCTGCTTTCCAGAGGCCTGGGAAACCCGGTCGGACACAGTTAAACCTGGAAAACAAATTATATCAGAGACGTCCAGACTCATTAAATATTTAAATTACTAACCCACCTCCTTGGAGTAGCTGTCTGCTCCGCTCCCTGTCCTGACTCAGTTAAACCCATATTTGGGCTGGCAGGAAGTGGGTTGGGGTTAGGTTGAGATTTTTAAAATTTAACCTCTGACCCAACCCTACCCGCCTGTTTTTGGTGCTAAAATTCTGCCCTTATTGTCTGGGTTCAGACACAGAGAATGTTTGATCAGTAATTTCCAGTCTCTTTTCCCTTCTCTCTATTACAGTTAATTTACTGGCGATTGTGATCCTGTCTCGGGGAAAGTGCGGACTCTCCACCTGCACCACTCGCTACCTGGAAGGCATGGCGATGGCAGATCTACTGGTCATTATTACTGAGGTCCTACTGTGGCGAATCACTTATTATTATTTCCCAGGATCTTTCCTGAACATCACCCCTGTGTGTAATGTTATCACCTGTCCTGCGTCGTGCAGCCACAGACTGTTCTGTCTGGTTCACCATCACTTTCTCCTTTGATCGATTTGTGGCTATTTGTTGCCAGAAGCTGAAAACTAAATATTGCACTGAGAAAACTGCGGCTGTGGTTCTAGCAACAAACTGCATTCTGCTCTGTTTAAAAAACATCCCCTTTTACTTTATATATAAACCAAAAGAGGTAGTCGACAATGTACCATGGTTCTGTGACAGAAAGCCAATCTGTTATACTGAGCCTGGATGGATGGGATTTGACTGGTTTGATACAGTTTTAACCCCATTGCTCCCATTTGCTTTAATTCTGTTGCTCAATGCGCTGACAGTCAGACACATTTTAGTGGCCAGCCGAGTCCGTAAGGGACTGAGGAGTCAGAGCAAGGGAGGGAATCGCAGTGACCCAGAGATGGAGAGCAGAAGGAAGTCTGTGATTTTACTATTCACCATATCCGGCAGCTTCATACTTCTGTGGTTGCTGACGATTGTAGATTTCTTATATTATAACATTACAGGAACAGATCCCGGAGATTACAATGATATTGAATATATATTTGGACAAGTCGGATATATGCTGCAGCTATTAAGTTGCTGCACAAACACGTTTATTTATGGGGTGACTCTGTCCAAGTTCAGAAAGCAGCTCATGAGCGTGGTGAAATATCCAGTTACGTCAATTATTCAATTAATTAATAAACAAAACTGAGAGCAGCTTAGAGGCGGGTACTAGTATTTACAGTCCATGAAGGGGTGGGGTGGGGTGGGGGGTATTCACATCTGGACAAGTGCAGTCGAGGAGCTGGAGTTGGGAGATAGGACCCGGGGCGAGGGAGCAGGGCCGGGCTTGGCACATGAGCCAACAGATCTGGTGCCTCAACTTGACGGCTGCTCGGATGGATAGCGCCGAGTACGTTCCTGGTCCCCATGTTAGCAGATATTGTGGATAATTCTCTCTCTTCAGGAATCGAGATCAGATGACCCCAGCGGAGAGGGGGAGGGTCTATCGCCTCCGACTCACAGTTCTCGGGTTCCAGCCACAAAACCACAAACAGACACTCCTCCCCACAACGCGGGGTACCCGGTACTGTGGGAGTGTTGCACTTTTGGAGGGTCAGTACTGATTGCTGCACTGTCAGAGGGTTAATACAGAGGGAGTGCTGCACTATCAGAGCGTTATTGCAAAGGGTGCACACACTGTCACGGGTCAATGCTGGGGGAGCACTGCACTGTCTGAGGGTTGGTACTGAAGGAGTACAGCACTGTGGAATGGGCAGTACTGAGGGAGAACTGCCTTGTTGGATGGTCAGTAATAAGGGAGGGTTGCGCTGTCAGTGGGGAAATACTGAGGGAGCACTGCACTGTTGGAGGGTCAGTACTGGAGGAATGTGGCACTGTCGGAGGGACAGTATTGAGGCAGTGTGTTGAACTTTTTACTCTCCTTATTCTGGTTCAGAGACGAGAATTACATGAATAATGGAATACACTCAACACACTGAGTCAGATATCAAAATTTGTTGAATTACCCCAGATGGCTAAACACCATGCAATACAATGCGTTATTCTTCTATGGATCACTTAACACTTATAATTATTTATTCCCAAAACATGAAGCAAATGAAATATATACAATCAACCAAGAGTGGTCAACAGTGCCACAGTGGTTAGCACCGCAGCCTCACAGCTCCTGCGACCCGGGTTCAATTCTGGGTATTGCCTGTGTGGAGTTTGCAAGTTCTCCCTGTCTGTGTGTGGGTTTTCTCCGGGTGCTCCGGTTTCCTCCCACATGCCAAAGACTTGATGGTTGATAAATAAATTGGCCATTATGAATTGCCCCTAGTATAGGCAGGTGGGAGGGAAATATAGGTGGGGGTGTGGTAGGAATATGGAATTAGTGTAAATGGGTGGTTGATGGTCGGCACAGACTCGGTGGGCCGAAGGGCCTATTTCTGTGCTGTATAACTAAACTAAACACATTGATTGTCATTTCCTGGCAACGAACCATCACTCCTTCTCCTTCAGTTGCAAACCAAAGTTTATCCTTTAATTTTAGGGAGGGACAAGACATCATACTGACAGTGGCTTATTGTCCAATTGGTATTTGTCTTACACCAAAATGTCCACCCTCATTGCGACCCCTTTCTTTGAGAAAGCCCACCCTGATGCTGTCCATCTTCCTTAGACTTTCTTTAGTGATTTTCCATCATGTGAAGAACAGCTGCAACATTTGGGGGTTGCAGATTTGTTGTAAGTTCATCCTTTGAACAGGACAACTTCCAGATAAAGGTATTTTACTGAAGAAGTTCTGTGTGATCTCACTCTCGTGGGACTTCTCAAAGCATCTTGGCTCATTAATTTGGATGGATATCTCCTTTAATTGGAACGTTGTTGCACCTTCTCAATAGCGTTATCTGGTTCCTTGCTGTTCCGGCCTCAGATCAGCCAACTTAAATTAAAAACAAGAAATCCTTCTGTCATTACAGTTCACTGCCTCTTCACAGGGTATGACAGCAAATATGATCAAGCTTCAACATGGGGTAAATTTTAGTAAAACTGTCTTACACCTGGTACCATTGCAGAAAATCTCTTCTGTTCATTTCTTCCCTCATAAATAATTGAAATAAAATGTTTATTGGAAAATAAAAAGGAGAGAGAAATAAATACTGAGCAAGATGGATGCCAATGTTTGGAAGGTAAAAAGAGGTAAGCATATGACTATTATTATCATCAGTGAGAGGAATATATCACTTCGGGGCTTTTGTAAGAGGATTTATTAATAAACTTGGGAATTGAGAGGAAGCCAGTTCATGGCTTGCAGAAAAAACCCCTGCTTCTGGGCGGAAATTTCTGATGGTGCACACAGTGATCAAATCTTCAACCTTGCTGTTATGAACACTGCACTCAAACCAACGGAACTAAGCAACTGCACAGACAGAGCTGGGTGTGGGTTTGAGCCCCATGCTGGACGATTTGTGTTTTGCTTCTCCCACTGGGTGACAGAGCTATTGTACAAACGATGGACACACCACATCCCTGAAACATTGTTCTGTTATAAAACTGTGCAATAAAATCTGAATGTGGAAATCAAAAGGAACTGGAAAAGAGGACGACAATCTATTAAAATAGATTTTTAAATTCAACATTGCACGAACATCCACATACATCGAAAGCTGCTCTGATATAAAATCCAGGAAATTGTGCCTCACATGATGTGAATGTGCAATCTTATGAATGGGACTTAGACATTGCACCACAAGCTCAGAGACAGGCACAAAGATTCCATTCCTGGCAGATTCACATCTTTAAACCTTGTTTAGATTCAGTGAATTGAAATTTAATTGAATCCTCATCTAACTTCCACTCTGTTAGTTCAGCACTTTATTTAAACTGAATCTTGGAGTTCTGTTTTACAGGGTGTTGGCTTTTTATTTCCCAGACCCACTGCTCCGATTAATCAGACTTTTTGCAGCTAACTGCTGCTTAATACTTGCTGCTTAAAAATGGTGAGGACTGAATACTTAATATTCAAGGAGACAAAGAGTTCAGAAAAGTTAGGGAAGGATAAAAGGGAGATGGGGTGACAGTACAGATGAGGGAAGACATTTTAGTTGGAAAGAGGATCACCTTGAGGGGGCAAGGACCGAATCTATTTGGCCATAGTTGAGAAGCAAAAAGTGTCTGATGACACAACTGGGGGTATTCTGTAGGCATCCAAGTAGAGAGATACCGAGACGAGAAAAACTCACAGAAGCGACGGCTTACCGGTCGAGTTGTACTCGGCCCTGTGGGACTGGGTCGGCCCGGACCTCCTGGAAGTATACGAGAGTGTGCTCCTGGCCGGCAGCATGTCAGAATCCATGAGGAAAGGCATCATCACTCTCATTTGCAAGCAGAAGGGGGAGAGGTCTGAAATCAGAAATTGGTGGCCCATCTCACTGCTTAATGTTGACTACAAGATTCTGTCCAAAGTCATAGCCAGTCGAGTCAAATCTGCTCTGGAGTTGGTGATTCAGACCTGTACTGTACCCGGCAGGAAGATCTCTGATAGTCTCGCGCTGCTCAGGGAAACGATCGCCGACGTATGGGACAGGAGGTTGGACACCTGCCGCATTAGCCTGGACCAGGAGAACGCTTTTGACAGGCTATCGCACACATACATGATGGATGTGCTTTCCAAAATGGGGTTTGGGGAGGGAATCTGCAATTGGATCCAACTGCTCTACGTAAATATCAGTAGTGCAGTCTCAATCAAGGGGTGGGAATCGGAAAGTTTCCCGATCAAATCTGGAGTCAGACAGCGCTGTCCTCTCTCCACGGTCTTGTTTGTTTGATGGATTGAACCCTTTGCTGAGTCTATTAGGAAGGATGCGAGCATAAGAGGGGTGACAATCCCAGGCACCAGAGGCACTCAGGTTAAAACTTCCCTGCAGATGGATGACGTCGCCATCTTCTGCTCGGATCCGATGTCCGTGTGCAGACTGATGAGCATTTGCGACCAGTTCGAACTGGCCTTGGGAGCCAAAGTTAACCACAGCAAGAGCGAGGCCATGTTCTTTGGGAAATGGGCTGACCGATCCTATGTCCCCTTCACCGTCAGGTCAGATTACCTGAAGGTGCTGGGGATATGGTTCAGAAGGGACGGGGCGTGCACCAAAACCTGGGAGGAGCGGGTAGCCAAGGTACGACAAAAGTTGGGCATGTGGGCCAGCGATCTCTCTCCATTGTGGGTAAGAACCTGGTCATCAGGTGCGAGGCGCTCACGTTGTTGCTCTACGTGGCGCAGGTCTGGCCCATACCCCACTCCTGCACTGTGGCAGTCACCCGAGCCATTTTCTGCTTCATCTGGGGATCTAAAATGGACCGGATCCGGAGGGACACGATGTTCAAATCTCTGGATAAGGGCGGGAAAAATGTACCCAACGTGGACCTCATCCTGATGACCACCTTTGTGTGCGGCTGCATCAAGCTGTGTGTAGACCTCCAGTACGCAAACTCCAAGTGTCACTGCGTGCTGAGGTTCTATCTGTCCCCGGTGTTGCGAAGGATGGGCCTGGTCACATTGCCGCGGAACGCTCCATGCAGTTGGGCCGTGCCTTACCACCTATCCTTCGTGGAGCAGTTTCTGCGGAAAAACACCTTTGACCACCGGTCCCTCAGGCAGTGGTCTGCACAGAATGTCATCAAGACCCTACGGGAAAAGGAGACAAACAAAAAGAACAAAGATAATTACAGCACAGGAACAGGCCCTTCGGCCCTAAGCCTGCGCCGATCCAGATCCTCTCTCTAAACATGTCGCCTATTTTCTAAGGTTCTGTATCTCTTTTCTTCCTGCCCATTCATGTATCTGTCCAGATACATCTTAAAAGACTCCATCGTGCCCGCATCTACCACCTCCGCTGGCAATGCGTTCCAGGTGCCCACCACCCTCTGCGTAAAGAACTTTCCACGCATATCCCCCCTAAACTTTTCCCCTTTCACTTTGAACTCGTGTCCTCTAGTAATTGAAACCCCCACTCTGGGAAAAAGCCTCTTGCTATCCACCCTGTCTTTACCTCCCATGATTTTGTACACCTCAATCAGGTCCCCCTCAACCTCCGTCTTTCTAATGAAAATAATCCTAATCTGCTCAACCTCTCTTCATAGCTAGCGCCCTCCATACCAGGCAACATCCTGGTGAACCTCCTCTGCACCCTCTCCAAAGCATCCACATCCTTTTGATAATGTGGCGACCAGAACTGTACGCAGTATTCCAAATGTGGCCGAACCAAAGTCCGATACAACTGGAACATGACCTGCCAACTCTTGTACTCAATGCCCCGTCCGATGAAGGAAAACATGCCGTATGCCTTCTTGACCACTCTATTTACCTGCGTTGCCACCTTCAGGGAACAGTGGACCTGAACACCCAAATCTCTCTGGACATCAATTTTCCCCAGGACTTTTCCATTTACTGTATAGTTCACTCTTGAATTGGATCTTCCAAAATGCATCACCTCGCATTTGCCCTGATTGAACTCCATCTGCCATTTCTCTGCCCAACTCTCCAATCTATCTCTTTGATGGACGTTGGATCCTGTCGGTTGGTTTCCTGAGCAGACCGTGAAAGTCATTTGGCGGAATGCCTCATCACCAGAACTTTCAAACAAGCACCAAGACGTAGCTTGGCTGATGGTGAGAAGGGACCTCCCCGTCAGATCCTTCATCCACACCCGAAGTCTCGCCCCCTCCGCACAATGCCCCCGCGGTGGCTGTGGTGGGGAAGAGACGGTCGCCCACCTCCTCCTGGAATGTGTCTTCGTAAAGCAGGTGTGGAAAGAGATGCAGAGGTCTTTGTCGAGGTTCATCCCAAGCAGCTCTGTAACACAGGAGTCTGTGCTCTACAGGCTATTCCCAGGGACGCACACCGAGACAAACATCAACTGATGCTGGAGGGCTATCAATTCGGTGAAAGACGCCCTTTGGTCTGCCTGAAACATGCTGGTCTTCCAGCGCAAAGAGTTGTCCACGACCGAAAGTTGCAGACTGGCACATTCCAAGGTCCAGGACTACGTGCTGGGGGACGCACTGAAGCTTGGGCAACCGCAGCAAAGGCTCAATGGGGAAAGACCACAGTGTAAGGACTACCCAGCAAGCTGAACTGAGGGGCTGGATCCATGGGAAACCCCTCGAGCTGTATCGGGAAATTTGTGTGCTGTAAATGTAAAAATGTAGTTGGCATGACAATGAAATGGAAGAGTTGTGAGGCAACTCATGATTGTGTAGAAGGAAACTGATCACCGTTGCACTGTTTGTATTTTTTTACTTGATGCTGTTTCAAACTGTTTGGGAATGTAATTTTTGCATATTTGTATGAATAAAGTATATATTGGAATTTTTTTAAAAAATCTATGTAGACAGTTCGAGGAGCAAATCTACAGGGAAATGACAGAGGTGTGCAAGAGCTGTGGATTAGTGATACTGGGGGACTTTAATTACCCAATATCAATTGGGATAATGATAGAATAAAGGGTGAGGAGGGAGAGGAATTTATGAAATGTATTCAGGAAAACCTCCTTGACTAGTGTGGTGCCAGTCCAGCTAGGAAGGAGATATTGCTAGATCTGGTGCTGGGGAATGAGGTGGACCACGTGTCTCTGGGGGAGCAACAGTGATCATTGTATCAGAAGTCTCAGACAAGTAATGGTGAAGATCAAGGAACAATCTCAACTAGAACATCTACATTGGCAAAGGGCTAATTTTAATGGGATGAGGAGGGATCTCGCCAGGGTAAAATGGAACCAAAGACTGACAGGAAAATCTGTAACAGAACAAAGGGTGATCTTTAAGGAGGAGATGTTTCAGGTATAGACTAGGGTCATTCCAATAGGGGCAAAAGTTAGGGGAAACCAAAGCCAGGGATCCTTGGATGATGAGAGAGATAGAAAATATGATGAAACAAAAAAAGAGGGTGCTTGATGAATAGCAGGTGAATTGTTAAAGTGAGAACCATGTTAAATACTATAAGTTGAGAGAAGAGGTGGAAAGTAAGACTGACAAAGACAGAATATGAGAATAGAATGGCAGTCAACATGAAGGGAACCCAAAAATCTTCTTCTGGCATGTAAATAACAAATGGGTGGTAAGAGGTGGGGTGGTGCCTATTCGGGACAAAGAGGATGGTATATTATTAGAGGCACAAGGCAAGGCTAAAGTCCTTAATGAGTACTTTGTATCAGTCTTTGCTGAGGAAGAGAATGCTGACAAAATATCGGTCGAAGCAGAGATGGTAGAGGTAATGGATGGGGTTAAAATGTTTAGGCAGGATGTACTGAAAATGCTGACTATGCTTAGAGTGGATAAGTATCCTGGGCCAGAGAGCTTGCATCCCAGATTGATAAAGGAAGAGGGGTTTGAGATAGCAGAGGAGCTTTTCATAATCTTCCAATCTTCCCTAGTTACAGGGGAGGTGCCAGAGGATTGGCGAGTGGCAAATGTGACACCCTTATTCAAGTAAGGGTGTGAAGACATTCGATAAATTGATACCCAATACAGATGGATTCAATGGTAGACAGCATTACCCAGATATTTTTACAGTGTTACCTGGTTATCTCATGCTTCGCTTTTGGCATTTTCGCAACTATGATCCAGGTTCAGTTTCTCATCAGAAAATTGAATTAGCAAACACAGTTGTTAAGTTATATTAATTAATTTCAGCTGCTCATGTGAAGAAAACAATTGTTAGAAACATCATTAATGAACTGATAGCCTGATTTTGAAATGAAATAAATTATTGCTGAGGGAGTTCTGACGAAGGGTAAACGACCTGACCCATTAACTCAATTTATTTCTCCGCAGATGCTGCCAGACCTGCTGAGTGTTTGCAGCATTTTCTGTTCTAGTTTCAGAGTTCCAGAATCCGCATTATGTTGCTCTCGTCTTGCTGAGGGAGAAACGAAACATCAATCATTTATTGTTTGTTTTTCATGTGGTGAACAGTTAACTTTATCACATTTTACACATTATACTTTAGGAATCTGGTCTAAAATGTTAATTACTTATGACACCGGGCTATTGCCAGAGTGGAAAAAAAATCATATATTATGTCCCCACCCAGTTCAAATTATGGAACTTCCCAAACCAGAAAGCTGCAACATCCGTGGCTAACTAAGGAAGTTACGGATGGTATCAAATTGAAAGAAAAGGCATCCAATGCTGCAGATTAGCAGGAGGCCAGCAGATTGGGAACATTTTATAAATCAACAAAGGATGACTAAAAAATAATAAAGAGAGAGAAATTGGATGAGAGAAAGCTAGCAAGAAATATAAACACAGACAGTAAACGCTTCTACAAATATATAAAAAGGAAAAGAGTAGCTAAAGTGAGCAATGGTCCCTTGCAGGGTGAGACTGGGGAATTAATAATGGGAAACGAGGAAATGGCAAAGGCTTTGAACAAGTATTTTGTATCTGTATTCACAGTAGATGACATGAAAAGTACCCCAAGAATAGAAAAAAATCAGGAGGCAAAAGGAAGGAAGGAACTTAAAACAACCACTATCACTAGAGGAAAAGAAATGGGAATACTGATGGAACTAAAAGCTGACAAGTCCCCTGGATCTGATAACTGCAGCCGAGGGTCTTAAAGGAAGTGGCTGCAGAGATAGTAGATGCATTGATTGTAATTTTCCAAAGTTCCCTAGATTCTGGACAGGTCCCAGCAAATTGAAAACCACAAATGTAACACCTCTGTTCAGGAAAGGAAAGAGACAGTAGGCTGGACAGTATAGGCCAGTTAGCTTAATGTCTATCATTGGGAAAATGCTAGAATCTATTATTAAGGAAGTATTAGCTGGACATCTGGAAATCACAAGACAGTCAAACAGAGTGAACATAGTTTTGTGAAAGGAAAGTCAAGTTCGACAAATTTATTCGAGTTCTTTGAGGATGTAACAAGCAGGGTGGATAAAGGGGAACCAGTAAGTGTAGTGGATTTGGATTTCGAAAAGCCAATCGATAAGGTGGCACAAAAAAGGTAACTACACAAGATAAGAGCTCATGGCATAGGGGGGGCGATATATTAGCATGGATAGAGCACAGGCTAACTAATAGGAAACAGAGAGTCAGGATAAATGGGTCATTTTCAGGATGGCAAACTATAACTAGTGGATTGTCACAGGGATCAGTGCTGGGGCCTCAGCTATTTATAATCTATATCAATGACTTGGATGAAGGCACCGACTGTATGGTAGCCAAATTTGAGGAAGATACAAAGATAAGTAGGCAAGAAAGTTGTGAGGGGGATAGACAGTGTCTGCAAAGGGATTTAGATAGGTTGAGAGAGTGGGCAAAACATTAGAAAATGAAGTAGAATGTGAGAAAATGTGAGGTTATCCACTTTGGCAGGATGACTAGAAAAGCAGAATATTATTTATACATAGAATCACTGAATAATACAATGCAGAAGAGGCCCTTTGGCCTATCGAGTATGCACCGATGCATTCAAGACACCTCACCTGTCTACCTAATCCCATTTGCCAGTACTTGGCCCATAGCCTTGAATGTTATGATGAGCCAAGTGCTCATCCAGGTATTTTTTAAAGTATGCGAGGCAACCCGCCTCTACCACCCTCCCAGGCAGGGCATTCCAGACTGTCACCACCCTCTGGGTAAAAAAGTTCTTCGTCAAATCCCTCTTAAACCTCCTACCCGTCAGCTTAAACTTGTGACACCTCGGAACTGACCCTTCAACTAAGGGGAACAGCTGCTGCCTATCCACCCTGTCCATGTCCCTCATAATGTATGAGAGAAAGCTAGCTAGCTTTCTCTCATAGCTTTCTCTCATACACAGAGAGACTGCAGAATGCTATGGCGCAGAGGAACCTGGGTGCCCTTGCACATGAACCACAAAAAGTCAGCAAGGTAGAGCAAGTAATTAGAGAGGCAAATGTAATGTTGGCATTTATTGCAAGGGGAATGGAGTATAAAAGCAGGGAAGTCTTGATACAACCGCACAGGGCATTGGTGAGACTGCACCTAGAGTACCGTGTACAGTTTTGAACACCTTATTTAAACAGGAACATACTTACATTGGAAGCAGTTCAGAGAAGGTTCACTAGGCTGGCTCCTAGTATGAGGGGTTTAACCTTATGAGGAAAGGTTGAGCAGGTTGGGCCTATACTTATTGGATTTTAGAAGATTGAGAGGTGATTTTATTGAGACATATAAGATCCTGAGGGGGCTTGACAGGGTAGATGATGTTTCCCCTCATGGGGGAAACTAGAACTGGGGGCACAGTTTCAAATTAAGGTGTCTCCCATTTAATACGGCAATGAGGAGGAATTTCTTCTCTCAAAGGGTTGTTGATCTTTGGAATTCTCTTCCCCAATGAGTCGTGGAGGCTAAGTCATTGAATATATTCAAGACTGAGTTAGACAGATTTTTAATTGACAAAGGAGTCAAGGGTTATGGGGGCAGGAAGGAAAGTGCAGTTAAGATCACAATCAGATCAGCCATGATCTTATTGAATTTTGAAGCAGGCTCGAGGGGCTGAATGTCCAATTGCTTCTTCTATTTCTTGTGTTGTTCTGCTCTTATTTCACATTGGAGGTGAATGTGATAACTGCGACTCTACAGAAACTGCTCACTTGTCCTGCCCACAGTAAGAAGTGTTCAGTGAGAATGCTGAATTTCCCTTTCTGCAGAAACATCACCAGCCAACAGATTTGGAAGTTGGTGCTGCTTATGTTTGTCCCTTTCTATTTATAAAACTTTCTGGCCGTCTGATTCCAGTTCATGTCTCTTCCAACTCTATTAAATAAGAAAGAAGGGGGTTTGACACTGACCAGACCTGAACTGTGCCTGATATTTATATCTTATCCTTTATATTTAGTGTTTCCAGGCCCAGTTCTCAGAGTCAGCTTTAATTCAGTGGTTGCATCACAAAATCAACTCAATCACAAGTTTAAGTCAGTCTCCCTGCGATCACTACCTGTTTTTTTAATTCCAATTTTCAGTTCACTTCTTTTACAACAAAACAAATTACAACCATCAGTTTAATTTAGCACTGGATAATTTTATTAGCAGAAGCCTTTGAATGATCCAGAAATGACTCCTATCTCCTGGGAGTGAGGCCATTCCATGGCCATATTAGAATGAACAAACGTCTCGGCTTTTTGAATCTCCAAATTGGAAGTTAATAAAGAATTTCCAGCGACCTGTGAACAACAAACATATGTCTTTCATAAAGATAAAGCTAATCCACAATTGGTTATTTATACTTATACTTATAAATGATTAATTATCTCCACTAGGCGAACTGTACAATCACCACAGTTATTTGTAAGTTGCAATAAGATGTTCCTGTTCATTAGTTTTAAAACAGCAATAGGTATTTTCCAGAAAACATCTCTGTTGGAACCTCAGTCCCAGTTAGATTGAAAGTGGACAATTAATGTCTTCGCTTGTTCATTGTGGACAGGTCTCTGACTTCGAATAAGTCTCATTAACTTTCAATGAGGTGGCAGTATTTCTGTGCTCCCATTTTACAGTCTGTCCTGTTCATGCACCATGTTTTTATTCTCCTCTCCCATTCTTCACAGGATACAGATTACAAGCATCATCAATCTAGCTGCTGAAAAGCATTGGAAGAATCTGGTCACACAGGTATTGAAACGTTCATTATCTGCCATTTTACAAGTTGGTTGCTTTAAACACAGTACGATGTGCAATCATCTTGAAAAGAGATTTTCTTCAATAACCAGGACAAATTGAATTGCAAACCTGACAGACAAACACAGGCGAACAAGTGACTAGTGAACACAAACCTCATGGTGCTCATTTTTAGATTTATTGCAGTCATCTTAAAAATCAATTGAAAGAATATTACAGTGAAATGATTTGGAAAGTAGGTGTGACTTTTGTTGGGGCATTTCTTTGCCCTATTGGTGAAACTTTCTTGCACCTGACTCCTGTTTATGTATCTGCTTCCTCTATTGAATGAGGAAGGAGATATTTGATCATAAATCAACTGGATTATGTGCCTTTGAGAGGGGATTTCTGCACCGTCAGGGCTGGAAACAGGAGTGAATGAAAGACACTATGTGTAGTTTGATTTTGTACAGAGGGAGAGCAAATCTAACAGGGCTGTGAGATATTGGCCTGGATTTTACAGCCCCAATAGTGGCGAACACTGAGACTTACCTGTTCTTTCCCGAAACCTCTGTAATTTTCTCCCTTTGAGTATCCAATTCTCTTTTGAAAGTTACAGTTGAATCTGCTTCCACTGTCCTTTCAGGGAACGCATTCCGGATCACAACAACTCACTGCATAAAAATAAAAAATCTCCACATCTCGCCTTTTGCCAATTACCTTCAATCTGTTCACTGGTTTCTGACCCTTCTGTCAATATAAACAGTTTCTCACTTAACACAAAGAAGAACATTGGATAATGTTCAATGCTTTGAATAAATTTCTCCTTAACCTTCTCCATTATAAGGAAAATGACTCCAGTTGCTTTTAGTCCATCCACATAATGGAAGTCCCTCATCATTGATGCCATTCCAGTAAATCTCCACTGCAAGTCTTTCGCATTCTTCCTGAAGATTTATGCTAGCCCTTGTCAAGATTTTATAATCCACATTATAATCTGATGGGCCGCCAATTCTTTAAATTCCTTCTGAACGACCTTGTTTTTATAAGCTGAAATTACCATACCTCTCCCTATAGATGAAGACAGCCTTCCCTCACTGTTAATCTCCTTAAAGATGTCGTAGTGAGAGAGGCTGCCCTTGACATCAAGGCAGCATTTGACCAAGTGTGGCATCAAGGAGCCCTAGTAAAATTAAAACCAATGGGAATCAGGGGAAAAACTCTCCACCTCTTGGAATCAAACATAACACAAAGGAACATGGTTGTGGTGATTGGGGAGGCCAATCATTTCAGCTCCAGGACATCACTGCAGGAGTTCCTCAGGGTAGGTCCCAGACCCAACCGTCTTCAGCTGCTTCATCAATGACCTTACCTCCATCATTAGGTCAGAAGCTGGGATGTTTGCTGATGATTGTACAGTGTTCAGCACAATTCACAACTCCACAGATCCTGAAGCAATCTGTGTCTGCATGCAGCAAGATCTGGACACTATTCAGGGTTGGGCTGATAAGTGACAAGTAACATTCTCACCACACAAGTGCCAGGCAAAATCTATCCACAGCAAGAGAGAATCGAACCATCTCCTCTTGACGTTCAACAGCATTACCATTGCTGAATTCCCAACTCTCCCACAACCCATATCAACATCCTGGAGGTTACCATTGACCAGAAATTTCCTCGACCAGCCTTCTAAACACAGTGGCTACAAGAACAGGTCAGAGGCTAGGAATTCGGCAGCGAATGACACAACTCCTGACTCACTAAAGTCTGTCAACCATGTCCAAGGCACAAGTCAGGTATGTAATGGAATATTCTCCATTTGCCTGAATGAGTGCAGCTACAACAACAGTCAAGAAGCTCGACCCCATCCAGATCAAAGTAGCCCTCTTGATTGCCATCCCATCCACCACCCTAAATTTTAACTTTCTCCACTACTGTTGTGCTGCAACAACTTGCCAAGCCTTCTATGACACAACTTCCAAGCATGCAAATTCCACCATCTAGAAGGACGGGGTGGCACAGTGGCACATTGGCTAGCACCGCAGTCTCACAGCTCCAGCGACCCGGTTTCAGTTCTGGGTACTGCCTGTGCGGAGTTTGCAAGTTCTCCCTGTGACTGCATGGGTTTCTGCTGGGTGCTCTGCATTTCCTTCCACAGCCAAAAACTTGCAGGTTGATAAGTAAATTAGGCATTGTAAATTGCTCCTAGTGCAGTTCTGGTCGCCACATTACCAAAAGGATGTAGATGCTTTGGAGAGGGTGCAGAGGAGGTTCACCAGGATGTTGCCTGGTATGGAGGGCGCTAGCTATGAAGAGAGGTTGAGTAGATTAGGATTATTTTCATTAGAAAGACAGAGGTTGAGGGGGGACCTGATCGAGGTGGACAAAATCATGAGAGGTATAGACAGGTTGGATAGCAAGAAGCTTTTTCCCAGAGTGGGGGATTCAATTACAAGGGGACACGAGTTCAAAGTGAAAGGGGAAAAGTTTAGGGGGGATATGCGTGGAAAGGTCTTTACGCAGATGGTGGTGGGTGCATGGAACGCATTGCCAGCGGAGGTGGTAGACGCGGGGACGATAGCGTCTTTTAAGATGTATCTAGACAGATACATGAATGGGCAGGAAGTAAAGAGATACAGATCCTTAGAAAATAGGCGACAGGTTTAGATAGAGGATTTGGATCGGCGTAGGCTTGGAGGGCGAAAGGGCCTGTTCCTGTGCTGTAATTTTCTTTGTTCTTTGTTCTTTGTCGATAGGTGGTAGGAGAATGGTGGGGATTTGGTAGGGAATATGGGGATTAATGTAGGATTAATGTAAATGGGTGGCTGTTGGTAAGCACAGACATGGTGGGCCGAAGGGCCTGTTTCAGTGCTGTATTTCTCTATGACAAGAGCAACTGATGCATGGGAATGTCACCACCTGTGAGCTCCCCTCCAAGGCACATGCCATCTTGACTTGGAGCTTTTTCGCTGTTCCGTCACTGTTGCTGGGTCAAACTCCTGGAGCTCGCACCCTAAAAGCACAGCAGGAATACCTCGGTACTGCAGTGGGTCAAGAAGGTGGCGCACAATCACCTTCTCAAGGGCAATTTGGAATGGACAATAAATGCTCAATAAATAATGCTCATATCCCATGAAAGAAAAGTGGTCTTAAAACTCTACCAAAGAAATCTTTATAAAATTCTTCAGTCAGTCCACGTGGCCTGGGGATCCCCACACCTCAATTCCAATTATTGTTACTTTTACTCCCACTAATTCTACTGCATTGTCACACACTTCTCTCATCCCCCTTTAAACCGTCTTCAATAAAACCACTCACTTTTCTATTAACAATTTGCAAATATCTCCTTTTGCCTATAACTCATAATAAATTGGAGATACTAGAATGGCTGGAGGTAAGTAACATTGTTAAGTCGCCAGGACCCGGGATACTCAAGGAAGTAAGGCTGGAAATTGAGAAAGTGCTGGCCAGAATTTTCAGGGTTTTTTTTTGATTGACAGCTGCAAACCACTTGTTCATCCCAGGACACAAAGATGAACAAAATTGAATCATTGCTGAGCAAATTTTAATGTCCCACATCTGCAGTTTTTCCCCAAATTTGGGGATTCTCATCCCAAATCCTCGGACCTTTTATTCTCTCTTCCAGCAATATTTTGTCTTCTGATTAAACTTAATTCTGGACAGGTTGTCCTCTGAGGGGCCCAGCACTCCGAGTTCCTCTGCAGACATCTGGTTGCTGTTAGTGGACCAAAGCGCCCTGAAACCTGAAAGAAACCCTCTCCCACAGCCCTCTGAACATGTATCCATTACACCATTTTAGTTGTGTGTCAATGGTTTAATTATATGCAGGTAAAGGGTGCTAATTAGGGGTTTTAGTTGAGCACTTATAAGCAGACACTCACTGGGATTGGGGGAAGTGTTGAGTGAGGAGCTATATGTTTGTAATACTTTTACTCTGCATAATAAATGTGAAACTGAGTAAATATAAGCTCCAGCATTATCTTTCCATAACAAACCTTCTGGAATTGAACAGAGAAGCAGAGAATGATTGCATAAAGCTGAAGGCTAATCATAGCAATATTAGGCAGGAACAGAGGAATTTATATTGGGGGCAGCTGTTTGAGGGTAAATCAACATCTAACATGTGGGAGCCTTTCAAACATCAGTTGATTAGAATCCAGGACCAGCATGTTCCTGTGAGGAAGAAGGATAAGTTTGGCAAGTTTCGGGAACCTCGGATAACGAGGGGTATTGTGAGCCTAGTCCAAAAGAAAAAGGGCCAGAAGGCTGGGAACAGTCGAAGCCCTTGATGAATATAAAGACAGCAGGAAGGAACTTAAGCAAGGAGTCAGGAGGGCTAAAAAGGGTCATGAAAAGTCATTGGCAAACAGGATGAAGGAGTATCACAAGGCTTTTTATCTGAATATAAAAAGGAAGAGGGTAACCAGGGAAAGGGTTGGCCCACTGAAGGACAGAGGAGGGAATCTATATGTGGAGCCAGAGGAAATGGGTGAGGTACTAAATGAGTACTTTGCATCAGTATTCACCAAAGAGAAGGACTTGGTGAATGATGATTCACGGGAAGGGAGTGTAGATAGTCTGAGTCATGTCGTTATCAAAAAGAGGAGGTGTTGGGCATCTTGCAAAGCATTAAGGTCGATAAGTCCCCAGGGCCTGATGGGATCTACCCCAGAATACTGAGGGAGGCAAGGGAAGAAATTGCTGGGGCCTTGATAGAAATCTTTGTGTCCTCATTGGCTACAGGTTAGGTCCCAGAGGACTGGAGAATAGCCAATGTTGTTGATTTGTTTAAGAAGCGTAGAAAGGATAATCCAGGAAATTACAGGCCGGTGAGCCTTACGTCAGTGGCCGGGAAATTACTAGAAAGGATTCTGAGGGACAGGATTTACTCCCATCTGGAAACAAGTGGACTTATTAGCGAGAGGCAGCATGGTTTTGTGAAGGGGAGGTCGTGTCTCACTAAATTGATGGAGTTTTTTGAGGAAGTGACGAAGATGATTGATGTAGGATGGGCAGTGGATGTTGTCTATATGGACTTCAGTAAAGCCTTTGACAAGGTTCTCATGGCAGATTGGTACAAAAGGTGAAGTCACATGGGATCAGAGGTGAGCTGGCAAGATGGATACAGAACTGGCTCAGTCATAGGAAATAGAGGGTATCAGTGGAAGGGTGCTTTTCTGAATGGAGGGGTGTGACTAGAGGACTTCCGCAGGGATCAGTGCTGGGACCTTTGCTGTTTATACTAGATATAAATGACTTGGAGGAAAATGTCGCTGGTCTGATGAGTAAGTTTGCGGATGACACAAAGGTTAGTGGAGTTGCAGATAGTGATGAGGATTGTCAGAGGATACAGCAGGATATCGATCGGTTGGAGACCTGGGTGGAGAAATGGCAGATGGAGTTTAATCTGGACAAATGTGAGGTAATGCATTTTGGAAGATCTAATACAGGTGGGAAGTATACAGTAAATGGCAGAACCCTTAGGAGCATTGACAGGTAGAGAGATCTGGGCGTACAGGTCCAATGGTCACTGAAAGTGGCAACGCAGGTGGAGAAGGCAGTCAAGAAGGCATACGGCATGCTTGCCTTCATCAGTCAGGGAATAGAGTATAAAAATTGGCAAGTCATGCTGCAGCTGTAAAGAACCTTAATTCGGCCACACTTAGAATATTGTGTGCAATTTTGGTCGCCACACTACCAGAAGGACGTGGAGGATTTGGAGAGGGTACAGAAGAGGTTTACCAGGATGTTGCTGGGTCTGGAGGGCATTAGCTATGAGGAGAGGTTGGATAAACACCGATTGTTTTCACTGGAACGATGGAGGTGGAGGGGCGACATGACAGAGGTTTACAGAGTTTTGAGTGGCATGGACAGAGTGGATAATCAGAAGCTTTTTCCCAGGGTGGAAGGGTCAGATACTAGGGGCCATAGGTTTAAGGTGCGAGGGGCAAAGTTTAGAGGGGATGTGCGAGGCAAGTTCGTTACACAGAGGGTGCCTGGAACTTGCTGCCTGTGGAGGTGGTGGAAGCAGGTACGATAGCGATGTAGAAGAGGCATTTTGACAAATACATGAATAGGATGGGAATAGATAGTCGGTAGATGGGTTAACGGCAGCGAAAGGAGAGGGAACCAGCAGGCAGTGCAGGGATCCCCTGTGGCCGTTGCCCTCAACAACAGGTATACCGTTTTGGAAACTGTTGCGGAGGACGACTTACCAGGGGTAAGCAATGGGGTACAGGTGTCTGGCACAGAGTCTGTCCCTGTTGCGAAGAATGCAAGGGGGAAGAGGAGCAGAACTTTAGTCATTGGGGACTCCATAGTTAGGGGAACAGATAGGAGGTTCTGTGGGAACGAGAGAGACTCACGGTTGGTGTGTTGCATACCAGGTGCCAGGGTTCGTGTTGTCTCGGATCGTGTTCTTGGGATTCTTAAGGGGGAGCGGGAGCAGCTCCAAGTCGTGGTCCACATAGGCACCAACGACACAGGTAGGAAGAGAGATGGGGATTTAAGGCAGAAATTCAGGGAGCTAGGGTGGAAGCTTAGAGCGAGAACAAACAGAGTTGTTATCTCTGGGTTGTTGCCCGTGCCACGTGATAGCGAAGCGAGGAATAGGGAGAGAGAGGAGTTGAACACGTGGCTGCAGGGATGGTGTAGGAAGGAGGGTTTTGGTTTCCTGGATAATTGGGGCTCTTTCTGGGGTAGGTGGGACCTCTGCAAACAGGATGGTCTTCACCTGAACAAGAGGGGTACCAATATCCTGGGGGGGGGGGGGAGATTTGCTAGTGCTCTTTGGGGGGGTTTAAACTAATTCAGCAGGGGAATGGGAACCTAAATTGTAGTTCCGGTGTACAGGATGTTGAGAGTAGTGAGGTCAGGGATAAGGTTACAAGGACGCAAGAGGGCACTGGCAAGCAAGAACTTGGTTTAAGGTGTGTCTACTTCAATGCCAGGAGCATCCGGAATAAGATGGGTGAGCTTGCAGCATGGGTTGGTACCTGGGATCTCGATGTCGTGGCCATTTTGGAGACATGGGTAGAGCAGGGGCATGAATGGATGTTGCAGGTTCCGGGATTTAGAAGTTTCAGTAAGAACAGAGAAGATGGTAAAAGGGGGGGGGGTGTGGCCTTGTTAATCAAGGAGGGTATTACAGCGGCAGAAAGGACGTTTGAGGACTCGTCCACTGAGGTTGTATGGGCCGAGGTTAGAAGCTGGAGACTCCCTGTTGGGAGTCTTCTATCGACCTCCGAATAGTTCCAGAGATGTAGAGGAAAGGATAGCGAAGATGATTCTCGACAGGAGCGAGAGTAACAGGGTAGTTGTTATGGGGGACTTTAACTTTCCAAATATTGACTGGAAATACTATCGTTCGAGTACTTTAGATGGGTCAGTTTTTGTCCAGTGTGTGCAGGAGGGTTTTCTGACACAGTATGCAGACAGGCCAACCAGGGGCGATGCCACATTGGATTTGGTACTGGGTAATGAACCCGGCCAGGTGTTAGATTTAGATGTAGGTGAGCACTTTGGTCATTGTGATCACAATTCGGTTAGGTTTACCGTAGCGATGGGCAGGGACAGGTATATACCGCAGGGCAAGAATTATAGCTGTGGGAAAGGAAATTATGATGCGATTAGGCAAGATTTAGGATGCCTAGGATGGGGAAGGAAACTGCAGGGGATGGGCACAATCGAAATGTGGAGCTTATTCAAAGAGCAGCTCATGCGTGTCCTTGATAAGTATGTACCTGTCAGGCAGGGAGGAAGTTGTCGAGCGAGGGAGCCGTGGTTTACGAAAGAAGTTGAAGCACTTGTCAAGAGGAAGAAGAAGGCTTATGTTCGGATGAGACGTGAAGGCTCAGTTAGGGCGCTTGAGAGTTACAAGCGGGCCAGGAAGGATCTAATGGGAGAGCGAAGAAGAGCAAGGAGAGGACACGAGAAGTCATTGGCGGATAGGATCAAGGAAAACCCTAAGGCTTTCTTTTGGTATATCAGGAATAAAAGAATGACTAGAGTTAGATTAGGGCCAATCAAGGATAGTGGTGGGAAGTTGTGTGTGGAATAAGAGGAGATAGGGGAAGCGTTAAATGCATATTTTTCCTCAGTATTTACAGTAGAGAAAGAAAATGTTGTCGAGAAGAATACTGAGATTCAGACCACTAGGCTAGATGGAATTGAGGTTCACAAGGAGGAGGTGTTACCAATTTTGGAAAGTGTGAAAATAGATAAGTCCCCTGGGCCAGATGGGATTTATCCTAGGATTCTCTGGGAAGCCAGGGAGGAGATTGCAGAGCCTTTGTCCGTGATTTTTATGTCGTCATTGTCGACAGGAATAGTGCCAGAAGACTGGAGGGTAGCAAATGTTGTCCCCTTGTTCAAGAAGGGGAGTAGAGACAGCACTGGTAATTATAGACCTGTGAGCCTTACTTCGGTTGTGGGTAAAATATTGGAAAAGGTTATAAGAGACAGGATTTATAATCATCTTGAAAAGAATAAGTTCACTAGAGATAGTCAGCACGGTTTTGTGAAGGGTAGGTCGTGCCTCACAAACCTTATTGAGTATTTCGAGAAGGTGACCCAACAGGTGGATGAGGGTAAAGCAGTGGATGTGGTGTATATGGATTTGAGTAAGGCGTTTGATAAGGTTCCCCACGGTAGGCTATTGCAGAAAATACGGAAGTATGGGGTTGAAGGTGATTTAGAGCTTTGGATCAGAAATTGGCTAGCTGAAAGAAGACAGAGGGTGGTGGTTGATGGCAAATGTTCATCCTGGAGTTTAGTTACTAGTGGTGTACCGCAAGGATCTGTTTTGGGGCCACTGCTGTTTGTCATTTTTATAAATGACCTGGAAGAGTGTGTAGAAGGGTGGGTTAGTAAATTTGCGGATGACACGAAGGTCGGTGGAGTTGTGGATAGTGCCGAAGGATGTTGTAGGGTACAGAGGGAGATAGATAGGCTGCAGAGCTGGGCTGAGAGATGGCAAATGGAGTTTAATGCGGAAAAGTGCGAGGTGATTCACTTTGGAAGGAGTAACAGGAATGCAGAGTACTGGGCTAATGGGAAGATTCTTGGTAGTGTAGATGAACAGAGAGATCTTGGTGGCCAGGTACATAAATCCCTGAAGGTTGCTACCCAGGTTAATAGGGCTGTTAAGAAGGCATATGGTGTGTTAGCTTTTATTAGTCGGGGGATCGAGTTTCGGAGCCACGAGGTCATGCTCCAGCTGTGCAAAACTCTGGTGAGGCCGCACCTGGAGTATTGCGTGCAGTTCTGGTCACCGCATTATAGGAAGGATGTGGAAGCTTTGGAAAGGGTGCAGAGGAGATTTACTGGGATGTTGCCTGGTATGGAGGGAAGGTCTTACGAGGAAAGGCTGAGGGACCTGAGGTTGTTTTCGTTGGAGAGAAGGAGGAGGAGAGGTGACTTAATAGAGACATATAAAATGATCAGACGGTTAAATAGGGTGGATAGTGAAAGTCTTTTTCCTCGGATGGTGATGGCAAACACGATGGGACATCGCTTTAAGTTGAGGGGTGATCGATATAGGACATATGTTGGAGGTAGTTTCTTTACTCAGAGAGTAGTAGGGGCGTGGAACGCCCTGGCTGCAACAGTAGTAGACTCGCCAACTTTAAGGGCATTTAAGTGGTCATTGGATAGACATATGGATGAAAATGGAATAGTGTAGGTCAGATGGTTTCACAGGTCGGCGCAACATCGAGGGCCGAAGGGCCTGTACTGCGCTGTAATATTCTAAAAAAAAGAGGGATACTGTCCCCGGAAGAGCTGAAGCTTTTAGTTTAGACAGGCATCAAGATCGGCGCAGGCTTGGATGGCCGAAAGGCCTGTTCTTGTGCTGTACTGTTCTTTGTTCTTTTGTTCTTTGACGCTATGACACAATACTCTGGTTGTGGCTTAACCAGAGCTTTATAAAGTTTCAGCATAACTTCCCAGCTTTTGTACTCAGTGCCTCTATTAATGAAGCCTCAGATCCCTTATGCTTTACTCACCACTCTCTTAATATGTCTTGCCACCTTCAAATATCGATACACATGAACCCCAGGTCCATTTGTCCATTCAATCTTTAGAACTGTGCCATTTAGTCTATATTGCCTTCTGTCTGGATGCATCACCATTCACTTCCCTGTATTTATTTCCATCTGTCACTTTCCTGCCCGTTCTGCTTGCCTCTCTATGTCCTATTTGGTATCATCCTCACTGTCTGCCACACTTCCAAGTTTGGTATCATTGCAAAATTTTCAAATTTTACTCTGTATTCCAAAATCCAAGTAATTTTTATATTTCTGAAAACAAGCAATGTTCCCAGCACTGAGCCCTGGGGAACACCACTGGCTACCATCCTCCAGACTGAAAAACAACCCTTTACCAGAGATCACTGTTTGCTGTCCTGAAGCTGACACTGAGCCTCCTATTCCATCAGCGTCAATTTTTCAAACCAGCCTTCCATGTGATACTTTGTCTAATTCTTACTTAAAATCCATATTGGTAACATCCACTGCATTCCCTTCATCAAAAAATTGAATTAGTTTAGTCAAGCATGATATGTCTTTTATAAACCCATGCTGGCTATCCTTAATGAACTCAAATCTCTTGAAGTGTCTGTTGATATTTTCCCTGATAATTATTTCTAAAACTTTACCCACCACTGATGTTAAACGAACTGGCCTGTATTTGGTAGGACTGCCCTTATGCCATTTCTTGAATAAAGGTGTTACATTTGCCACTCTCCAATCCTCCGGCACCTCCCCTATATCCAGGGATGATTGGAAGATTATGGCCTGTCTTTCCGCTATCTCCACCCCCACTTTCTTTAGTAACCTGGCATGCAAGCCATCCGGAGCAGCTGACTGATTTACCCTCAACATAGGCAGACTTTCCAGTACTTCCTACCTCTCACTTTTACCCTATCCATTGCCTCTGTTTGCTTCTACTGATATTTTGTGAGATTCCTCTTCCTTAGTAAACACTGGTACAAAGCACTCATTAAGTATTTGAACCTTGCCCTGTGTCTCTAAGTATATATTCCCCTCTTTGTCCCTAATAGGGCTCACTCCATCTCTTACTGTTTACATGAGTTGACCTTGGAGTCGCAGCTAATCTGTCTGAAGTGGAGAATCAATGTCAGTGTCACAGAAAATGAGACCAAACAAGATAGACAGAGAGAGAGAGAGAGATATTCAGGATATTCAGGATTATCCACAGGAGACTACAATCTCCCCTGCATAGACACATGACCCTGACTGTGAGGCGATGGTGAATCCGGGGAGATCAATGCATGGACACAGTATGTGTTGTCATTGTAATGATAATTGATAATGAAAAAGATTTATAGCAGAGCACTTAGAGAACCATGGCAGAGTCAGCATGGATTTACTAAAGTGAAATCATGTTTGACAAATCTACTAGAGTTCTTTGAAGATGTAACTAGTAGAGTTGATGAGGGGGAGCCATTGGATATGTTTTATTTGGCCTTTGAGAAGGATTTCGACAAAGTCCCAAATAAGAGATTAGCGTGTAAAATTAAAGCCTATGGGATTGGGGGTAGTGCATTGCGATGGATAGAAAATTGGTTGATAGACAGGGAATAAAGAGGAGGAATAAATGAGTCTTTTTCTGAATGACAGGCAGTGACTAGTGGGGTGCGGCAAGGATCGGTGCAAGGACCCCAGCTATTCACAATGTATATTAATGACTTAGATGAGGGAACTAAATGTAATATCTCCACATTTGCAGTGACACAAAACTGGGTGGGGGGGGGGTGTGAGTTGTGAGGAGGATGCAAAGAGGCTTCAGGGTGGTTTGGACAAGTTGAGTGAGTGGGAAATTTCATGGCAGATACAGTATAATGTGGATAAATGTGAGGTTATCCACTTTGGTAGCAAAAACAGGAAGGCAGATTATTATCTGAATGGCTATAAACTGAGAGAGAGGAATATGCAGCGAGACATGGGTGTTCTCGTACACCAGTCACTGAAGGTAAGCATGCAGGTGCAACAGGCAGTAAAAAAGGCAAATGGTATGTTGACCTTCATAGCCAGAGGATTCGAGTACAGGAGCAAGGATATCTTGCTGCAATTATACAGGGCCTTGGTGAGGCCACACCTGGAATATTATGTGCAGTTTTGGTCTCCTTATCTGAGGAAGGATGTTCTTGCTATCGAGGGAGTGCAGCGAAAGTTTACCAGACTGATTCCTGGGATGGCGGGACTGACAGATGAGGAGAGAATGCGTCGGTTAGAATTATATTCGCAGGCGTTCAGAAGAGTGAGGGGGGATCTCATAGAATCCTATAAAATTCTAACAGGACTTGACAGGGTAGATGCAGGAAAGATGTTCCCGATGGTGGGAGAGTTCAGAAACAGGAGTCATAGTCCAAGGATATGGGTTAAACCTTTCAAGGCTGAGATGAGGAGACATTTCTTCACCCAGAGAGTGGTGAGTCTGTGGATTTCGCTACCACAGAAAGCAGTTGAGGCCAATACATTGTATGTTTTCAAGAAGCAGTTAGATATAGCCCTTGGGGCGAAAGGGATCGAAGCATATGGGGCGAAAGCGGGAGCAGGTTACTGAGTTGGATGATCAGACATGATCATAATGAATGGATGAAGGATAAGTTTGGCAAGTTTTGGGAACCTTGGATAACGAGGGATATTGTGAGCCGAGTCAAAAAGAAAAAGGAAGCATTCATAAGGGCTAGAAGGCTGGGAACAGCCGAAGCCCTTGGGGAATATAAAGAAAGTATGACGGAACTTAAGCAAGGAGTCAGGAGGGTTAAAAGGGGTCGTGAAAAGTCATTGGCAAACAGGATAAGGAGAATCCCAAGGCTTTTTATACGTACATAAAGAGTAAGTGGGTAACCAGGGTAAGGGTTGGCCCACTCAACGACAGAGGAGGGAATCTATGCGTGGAGCCAGAGGAAATGGGCGAGGTACTAAATGAGCACTTTGCATCAGTATTCACCAAAGAGAAGGACTTGGTGGATGATGAGTCCAGGGAAGGGTGTGTAGATAGTCTGGGTCATGTTGTTATCAAAAAGGAGGAGATGTTGGGCGTCTTGAAAACATTAAGGTAGATAAGTCCCCAGGGCCTGATGGTATCTACCCCAGAATACAGAGGAAGGCGAGGGAGGAAATTGCTGGGGCCTTGACAGAAATCTTTGTATCCTCATTGGCTACAGGGGAGGTCCCAGAGGACTGGAGAATAGCCAACGTTGTTCCTTTGTTTAAGAAGAGTAGCAAGAATAATCCAGGAAATTACAGGCCGGTGAGCCTTACGTCAGTGGTCGGGAAATTGTCGGAGCGGATTCTTCGGGACAGGATTTACTCCCATTCGGAGACAAAGGGACTTATTAGCGAGAGGCAGCATGGGTCTGTGAAGGGGCGGTCGTGTCTCACTAAATTGATCGAGTTTTTTGAGGAAGTGGTGAAGATGATTGATGAAGGAAGGGCGGTGGATGTTGTCTATATGGACTTCAGTAAAGCCTTTGACAAGGCCCTCTTGGCAAACTGGTAGAAAAGGTGAAGTCACATGGGATCAGAGGTGAGCTGGCAAGATGGATACAGAACTGGCTCAGTCATAGAAGACAGAGGGTAGCAGTGGAAGGGTGCTTTTCTAAATGGAGGGCTGTGAATAGTGGTGTTCCACAGGGATCAGTGCTGGGACATTTGCTGTTTGTAATAAATATAAATGATTTAGAGGAAAATGTAGCTGGTCTGATTCGTAAGTCTGCGGATGACAGAAAGGTTAGTGGAGTTGCGGATAGTGATGAGGATTATCAGAGGATACAGCAGGATATAGATCGGTTGGAGACTTGGGCGGAGAAATGGCAGATGGAGTGTAATCTGGACAAATGTGAGGCAATGCATTTTGGAATGTCTAATACAGGTGGGAAGTATACAGTAAATGGCAGAACCCTTAGGACAGGCAGAAAGATCTGGGCGTACAGGTCCACATATCACAGAAAGTGGCAACGCAGGTGGATAAAGTAGTCAAGAAGGCATACGGCATGCTTGCCTTCATCGGTCAGGGCATAGAGTATAAAGATTGCAAGTCATGCTGCAGCTGTACAGAACTTTAGTTAGACTACACTTGGAATACTGCATACAATTCTGGTCGCCACACTACCAGAAGGATGTGGCAGCTTTGGAGAGGGTACGGAAGAGGTTTACCAGGATGTTGCCTGGTCTGGAGGGTATTAGCTATGAGGAGAGGTTGGATAAACTCGGATTGTTTTCACTGGAACGACGGAGGTGGAGGGGCGACATGATTGAGGTTTACAAAGTTATGTGTGCCATGGGCAGATTGGATGGTCAGAAGATTTTTCCCAGGTGAAAGAGCCAGTTATTAGGGGACATAGGTTTAAGATGCGAGGGGGAAAGTTTAGAGGGATGTGCGAGGCATGTTTTTTTACATAGAGGGTGGTGCGTGCCTGGAACGTGCTGCTGGTGGAGATGGTGGAAGCAGGTACGATAGCGATGTTTCAGAGGCATCTTGACAAATACATGAATAGGATGGGAATAGAGGGATACGGAGCCTGGAATTGCAGAATGTTTTAATTTAGGCAGGCATCATGATTGGCGCAGGCTTGCAGGGCCGAATGGCCTGTTCCTGTGCTGTACTGTTCTTTGTTCTTTGAATGGCGGAGCAGGCTCGAAGGGCCAAATGGCCTACCTCTGTTTTTATTTTCTATGTTTACTCGACCCAATCTCTCTTCATACGTCAGTCCTGCCATCCCATATCCATTGGGCTCTAGATTTGGCCGTCACACCCCTTTTATTTGTGGGAACATGTTTACTCTGAATCCCTTGAATCTCCCTTTTGAACCTCCCACTGTTCTGACACTGATTTCCCTTCGAGTAGCTGTTTCCAGTCCACTTTCGCAAAATCACTCCTCAATTTAGTAAAATTGGCCTTGCCTCAGTTGAGAATTCTAACCCCTGTTCTATCCTTCTCCTTTTCCAAAATTATGTTAAAGCTAACTGAATCATGATCACTATCACCAAAATGCTGTCCCACTACCACTCTTTCCACCTGGTCATCTTCATTTCCTAAAGATAAGTCTAAATCTGCACCCTCTCTTGTTGGCCTTGCTACAGACTGGGCAAGAAAGTTCTCCTGAATGCACCTCAATAATTCTGTTCCCTCAATTCCTTTCATACTAAAACTATCCCTGTTAATATCGGGATAGTAAAAATCCCCTACTATTACTGTCCTATTGTTAAGGCACCTCTTAGAGATTTGCCTACATTTCTGCTCTTCTATCTTCCTCTGACTGTTTGGGGGTCTATAGTACACTCCCAGCAGTGTGCTTGTCCCTTTTTTGTGCCTTCGCTCAATCCATATGGGCTCATTTGATGAACCTTCCAACACATTATCCCTCCTCACAGCTGTAATAGTTTTCCACTCCCCCTCCTTTCTTGTCCCCTCCCTATCACGTCTGAAAGCCCTGTAACCAGAAAACTACCATTCCTGTCCCTCCTTAAGCAATGTTTCTGTAATAGCTATGATATCATACTGCCACGTGTCTAACTGTGTCCTCAGCTCATCTGCTTTATTCGCTATACTTCTTGCATTGAAATAGATCCCCTTGAGCATTACCAAACTCTTGTTTTTATCTTCTAACCCTCGTTTCCTCTGTCTTCCAGACTCTTCCATTAATTTTCCACCTTCCATTTTCATTTCTGATTTTGTCCCAAATGAGTCGACACTCAGGTCCCCATCCCCCTGCCAAACTAGTTTAAACGCTCACCAACAGCACTAACAAAACGTCATAGAGTTATACAGCATAGAAACAGGCCCTTTGGCCCATCGTGTCTGTGCCAGCCATCAAGCACCTAACTATTCGGATCCCATTTTCCAGCACTTGGCCCGTAGCCCTGTATTCTATGGCGTTTCAAGTGCTCATCCAAATACTTCTTAAATGTTGTGAGGGTTCCTGCCTCTACCACCTCCCCAGGCAATGCATTCCAGATTCCAACCACCCTCTGGGTGAAAAAATCTTTCCTCAAATTCCCTCTAAACCTCCTGCCCCTTACCTTAAATCTATGCCCCCTGGTTATTGACCCCTCCGCTAAGGGAAAAAAGTTTCGTCCTATCTAACCTATCAATGCCGCTCATAACTTTGCATACCTCAATCATATCTCTCCTCAGCCTTCTCTGCTCCAAGGAAAACAACTCTAGCCTTTTCAGTCTCTCTTCATAGCTGAAATGCTCCAGCCCAGGCAACATCCTGGTGAATCCCCTCTGCACCCTCTCCAGTGCAGTCACATCCTTCCTATAGTGTGTTGACCAGAACTGTACACAGTACTGCAGCTGTGGCAAAACTAGCGTTTAATACAGCTCCATCATAACCTCCCTGCTCTTTTATTCTATGCCTCGGTTAACAAAGGCAAGTATCCCATATGCCTTCCTAACTATCTTATCTACCTGTGCTGTGATCTGAGGCTTTCATCCTCACTATTTACGACACCACCAATTTTTGTGTCATCTGCGAACCTACTGATCATACCTCCTATATTCACATCTAAATCATTAATGGACACTACCAACACCAAGGGTTCCCGCACCTATCCCTGTGGTAAACCACTGGTCATAGGCTTCCACTCGCAAAAGCAACCCTTGAGCATCACCCTCTGCCCCCTGCCACGAAGCCAATTTTGGATCCAAATTGCCAAATTGCCCTGGATCCCATGGGCTCTTACCTTCTTAACCAATCTCCCATGCGGGACCTTATCAAAAGACTTACTGAAGTCCATGTCGACAACAACTACTGCTTTACCCTCATCTACACATCTCGCCACCGCCTCGAAAAATTCAATCAACTTAGTTCGACAAGTTAAATCAAGTTAGTTCCACAGGGGAACTCAGTCCCAGCTCTGTTCAGGTGCAAACCGTCCAGCCTGTACAGGTCCCATCTCCTCCAGAATCGGGCCCAATGTCCCAGGAATATGAAGCCCTCCCTCCTGCACCATCTTTCCAGCCACGCATTCATCTGTCTTATCCTTCTATTTCTATACTAACTTGCTCGTGGCACTGGGAGTAATCCGGAGATTACTACTTTTGAGGTCCTGCTTGTTAATTTCTTACCGAGCTCCGTAAAGTC
Organism: Heterodontus francisci; assembly: GCF_036365525.1. Lineage (NCBI taxonomy): Eukaryota > Metazoa > Chordata > Chondrichthyes > Heterodontiformes > Heterodontidae > Heterodontus > Heterodontus francisci. Next base: position 238,732 of record NW_027140402.1, read on the forward strand.
TGACTGCAAGACCACATCCCTCTTTCTACCTATGTTGTTGGTTCCGATGTGGACCACGACTGTTGGCTGTTCATCCTCCCACTTCAGGGTGCTCTGCAGCCACTCAGTGACATCCTTGACGCTGGCATCATGGAGGTAACACACCATCCTGCATGCACGTCTGCAGCCGCAGAAACACCATTCTGTTCCCATGACGATTGAATCACCAATCACTGTGGTTCTTCCAGTTTTCCCTGTACCCTCCTGTGCAGCTGAGCCAACCATGGTGCCATGGACTTGGCTCTGGCTGCACAACCCAGGTAACGTATCACTTTCCTCTGTATTCGGAACTAAATTCCTGTTGGAGAGTGAGATGCACTCAGGGGTCTCCAGCACTACCTTTTTGACTGCCTGGTGCTCACCCATTCCCTCTCTCCCTGCATACCCTTAATCTGTGGAATGACCACATCCATAAATATGCTATCCATGAAGCTCTCATCCTCACAAATGCCCTGCAGTGTCACCAGCTGCCGCTCAAGTTCCAAAACCCGGAGCCCAAGCTGCTGCAATTGACAACATTTCCTGTACAAATGATTCTCCAGGATACAGGAAGCATCCTGGAGCTCCCACGTAGCACAAGACGTGCTCTCTCCAGGTTGAAGCTCCCCTGCCTTTCCTTTATTTATTAGTTGACCCTTTGCTACTGCGAAACAAAAACCTTACCAATGCTACAACACTTTAGAATTATGAATAAAACCTTACCAGTACGGATAAATCCTACTAATGATCCATACAAAGAACAAAAGAACAAAGAACAGTACAGCACAGGAACAGGCCATTCGGCCCTGCAAGCCTGCGCCGATCTTGATGCCTGTCTAAACTAAAACCTTCTGCACTTCCGGGGACCGTATCTCTCTATTCCCATCCTATTCATGTGCTTGTCAAGATGCCTCTTAAACGTCGCTATCGTACCTGCTTCCACCACCTCCCCGGGCAGCAAGTTCCAGGCACTCACCACCCTCTGTGTAAAGAGCTTGCCTCGCACATCCCCTCTAAACTTTTCCCCTCGCACCTTAAACCTATGTCCCTTCGTAACTGACGCATCCACCCTGGGAAAAATCTTCTGGCTATCAACTCAGTCCATGCCACTCATAACTTTGTAAACCTCTATCATGTCGCCCCTCCACCTCCATCGTTCCAGAGGAATCAATCCGAGTTTATCCAACCTCTCCTCATAGCTAATGCCCTCCAGACCAGGCAACATCCAGGTAAACCTCTTCAGTACCCTCTCCAAAGCCTCCACTTCCTTCTGGTGGTGTGGTGACCAGAATTGCACGCAATATTCTAAGTGTGGCCTAACTAAAGTTCTGTGCAGCTGCAGCATGACTTGCCAATTTTTATCCGCTATTCCCCGACTGATGAAGGCAAGCATGCCGTATGCCTTCTTGACTACCTTATCCACCTGCGTTGCCACATTGGACCTGTATGCCCAGATCTCTTTGCCTTTCAATACTCCTAAGGGTTCTGCCATATACTGTATACTGTACAGTTCACAAGTTAAAATACACCTTACTCAAAGGCAATACTCACTAGTTACTCACTTGTTCCTTATTATTAATGCTTAATTTTGTACTTGTTTTTAGTCCACCAGTTGCTGAGAAGCTACAAGCCAGCTACTTACACACACACCCTAGCAGCAGTGTACGAACTTGGCTATTTACTGATGTTCCCTAACATTAGATACTCACCAAACAATCACTTTGCAGCTTTCATGGGATGTCACCGTTCACTTTTTTTCTCAAACTCCGGACTCCTGTCCGCTGCTGTCCTGGTTGGTAAGTGCTGCAGGCCGCGATCCTCAGGCTCTATTTAACTGCTCCCCCCTCCGTGTTCCTCCCCCAGGTCCTCTCCTGTCCACTGCTGTCCTGGAAGGTAAGCGCTGCAGGCTGCGATCCTCAGGCTCTATTTAACTGCTCCCCATTCCGTGTTCCTCCCCCAGGTCCTCTTCTGTCCGCTGCTGTCCTGGAAGGTAAGCACTTCAGGCCGCGATCCTCAGGCTTTATTAAACTTCTCCCCCCTCCGTGTTCCTCCCCCAGGTCCTCTCCTGTCTGCTGCTGCCCTGGACAGGAGTTGCCCTGGGCGTCCTCAGCATCGATACCGAACCCCATGATGTCTGATGGCATCAGGTCAAACATGGGCAAGGAAACCTCCTGCTGATTACCACCTACCGCCCTCCCTCAGCTGATGAGTCAGTACTCCTCCATGTTGAACACCACTTGGAGGAAGCACTGAGGGTGGCAAGGGCACAGAATGTACTCTGGGTGGGGGACTTCAATGTCTATCACCAAGAGTGGCTCGGTAGCACCACCAGTGACCGAGCTGGCCGAGTCCTAAAGGACATAGCTGCTAGACTAGGTTCCCTCTTTACGTTGAGGACACCCTCCATCATGTTGTGTGGCATTACCACCATTCAAAATGGGATAGATTTCGAAAAGATTTGCAATACAAAACTGGGCACCCATGAGGCGCTGTGGACCATCAGCAGCAGCAGAATTGTACTCGACCACAATCTGTGACCTCATGGCCTGGCATATCCCCCACTCTACCCTTACCGTTAAGCTGGGAGATCAACCCTGGTTCAATGAAGAGTGCAGGAGGGTATGCCAGGAGCAGCACCAGGCAGACCTCATAATGAGGTGTCAACCTGGTGAAGCTTCAACATAGGACTACTTGCATGCCAAACTGTGTCAGCAGCATACGATAGACAGAACGAAGTGATCCCATAACCAATGGATCAGATGTAAGCTCTGCAGTCCTGTCAAATCCAGCCGTAAATGGTGGTGGACAATTAAACAACTAACTGGAGGAGGTGACTCCACAACTATCCCAATCCTCAATCTTAGGGAAGCCCAGCACAACAGTGCGAAAGATAAGGCTGAAGCATTTGCAACAATCTTCAGCCAGAAGTGTCAAGTGGATGATCCGTCTCAGCCTCCTCCTGATGTCCCCAGCATCACAGATGCCAGTCTTCAGCCAATTCGATTCACTCCACGTGATATCAAGAAATGACTGAAGGCACTGGATACAGCAATATTACGGCTATAGCACTGAAGACCTGTGCTCCAGAAGTTGCCGCACCTCTAGCCAAGCTGCTGCTGTCCAGCTACAATGCTGGCATCTAACCGGCAATGTGGAACACTGCCCAGGTTTGTCCAGTAAACAAAAACAAGGACAAATGCAACAGTCCTGTGGGGACAGATCAAAAGTAAGCTAATCAGCTAACAAACTAACTGTAGAGTTGTGGAGCCAATTTATAAAAAATAACAAGCAGAAGCAAACAGGACAGCTGCAGACAGCCTAATAGTAGCCTATTGTTTAATAATCAGCCGAACAGTTCAAGGAGAGGGATGTGAAACTACTGAAATAAGATGCAAGAATAAAATGCTGGGAGGAAGGAACCAATCATGCACTGATAATAGAAGTCTGCAAACCACTCAGAAACAAGGGGGGGGGGGGGGGCATTACTAGTTTTATTTGACTAACTATAAGAAAGGCTTGCTGTATTGAGTACATGTTCTTTTGTTTTGTTCTTTTGCATGTTCTTTTGTTTTGCCTTTTGTTCCTTTTATATCCTTGCAATATAACAACCATATACTGCAATAAAGTTTCTAAAAGTTACGGTCGGACTTTGTCTCTCTTTGTAACTGATGGGATCCAACAACTTGGCGTAGTCGGCAGGATCGCTGGAGGATAAAGACTGAAACCCTGGACATCGGACCTATATCGCCCCCCGGAGGTAAGGACTCCTCTTTACTTTAATGAGTCCTCGGCCGTTGTCTAGTTTCGTTACTCCTCCACGCGATCCCAAACACTTCCGAGGCTCGAGACCCGCCTTATAGACGTCTAAATCGGCGGTGTTCAATGGCAATACACCAGCCTGGCTGAAAAGCTCCACGGCATCTGTATAAGAAGCCCGACGGCTCGAGACCCCCTCCCCCACACAAAATTGGTACAATGACTGACGATGGAAACCTACAGTTGCCAAACACCGTAAAAGGCGGGCTGGCCCTGCCAGACGTTTCCGACGATGAAATTCTTCGGCAGTTAAAAGGATATATCGAGCAACAGTTTAATTTGGCTAAAACCTGCACTGAAATTGAACAGAAATACGGTGCCTCCAAGAGACAGTGGTCCCTGCAAGATATAAAGAGAGTTTGGGGAAAAACGACCCGTTTAAAGGATAAAGAACGGACCCAATGGTCCTTAGCCGTAATGGGCCAGATCCGACAGCGTAATGAAATTCTCCAACAAGCTCAACTGTCTGAACATGACCGCGACCTGATTAATGCGAAGGACCAATTGAAGGCGATCTGCGAACAACTGAGAAAGGAAAAGCTTAAATTAGAACAATTAGAGACTGAAAAACAATCTGAAAAGGAAAGGCTGGAGATTGAAATTAAAGACAGACAGGCGACTCAACCGAAGGGAACGGGACAGCCCTGCAGACCCCACCGACCACAACCATCTCGCCTGTACCCAAATCTGGAGTCGTTACTAAAAGAACTACGAAAAATGCAATGGCGTGAAGCCGGTATGGAGGAAGCTGAGTCCTCCAGTGAAGAAAGAGATACTGATGATGAGTTTCCTTTTGCGCGGCTCACCTCAATTAAACAGAAGCGCGTTCAGGTCAAGCAGGAAAAGAAGACTACAGATGGTAAGGAGGTGATCAGGTCTGAGCACAACACATATTGGATGTATGTCCCGGTAGGTCTTGAAAAAATTGATAAATGGTCCAACGAATTGCCTGACCCGAAAAAGTGGGGTCAGCAGACGTGGGAACAGTTGGAACGTCTGAAGGGAATTTACCACCTCCACCCATGGGACGGGGTACAGATTTTGACTGTGATGGAGCCCGGGCGAGCGGGGCGAAGACTGAACAGAGAGTTCCAAACTGCTTTGGGCAAGGACGAGCAACAACTAGATGCCGGATGGGCCGCGAATAGTCAGTGGCTGTGAACATTCTGCCCCGCAAAGACGGATTGGAATAAAATTACAGCCTGTCAGCAAAAAGGTACCGAAGAGGTGCTGGAGTATGAAGAGAGGTTTCGATATGTTTGGGTAGCACACTTGGGGATAACGGACATTGCTCCAGAGGATCTGGACGATACACGGTTGGTGCCTTTGAAGTCTGCCTTTGTTGCGGGGCTAAAACCAGAATTATCCAAGATGCTGGAGGTAACCTTACCAGAGTAGGAAGGCACAGGAGTAACCTACATGCAGTTGATTGATCGATGCAGTCAGCTGGACAGGGACATCGGAGCAAAGCTCTGTGTTCTGTAGGTGCGTTGGTCAACCAAAGGCCCTGATAAGGCGCATGATAGGTGACCTGGGACATGCCACCACTGCGGGAAGGAAGGCCATTGGGCTAAGATGTGTAGAGCGAAAGGACGGGGAAGAGGACGACAAGGATACAATCCGGCACCGAGATCAGGTCCCTATCCTGAGAACTGTGACCAAGAAAAATTCAAACAGTTGTCACCCCAGAAACAGAAGGAGATACTGGCATTACTTGGTGCGGCAAAAAACGAGCGGAGCCCACCCTCGCCCTTTCGGTGCCCTGCCTGGCACTAATAGAACAACGAAGAGATGAATTGGATATAACCACGAAGGTGGGCGATCAAGATATAGACTGCCTGCTAGATACTGGGGCCGAAATAACGTGTCGACCTCAACCACACAGGAAATCTATACCGATGGACGGTAAAGTTAAGACTGCCCACGGGGCTGGTGGCCATGGATTGGTGATCAGGAAAACTCAGCCCATATGCATTAGTCTTGTACCACACGAATTGACACCAGTCTGGATAGGTCCGGTGGACCAGGCCATTCTGGGCATGGACGTTCTTACCCAGCTGAACTCCTTTGTTGCATTTTGAAGGTGGCCAGGTAACATGGTCTATCAGAAGTCTGAAGAAGGAGGAGCTGAGGGAGCACCAAATATGGGCTCGGGATAAGAACGATTGTGGGCTACTTCAAATGGAAACGGCAACGTTAACAGGATCCGCTCCACCCTGTACTAAACAATACCCCATTAGTCCAACATCTATGGCAGGAATCTTACCCATAATTCGACAATTAGAGGAGCAAGGCGTGCTGGTTAAAACACACAGTACCTCCAACAGCCCTGTGTGGCCAGTACGGAAACCAAACGGGACCTGGCGGCTTACTGTTGACTATAGAAGGGCTAACCAGTATATTGATCAAAAGGCTCCTCTGGTAGCTGACCCCTCCACGGTATTCAATGCCCTGAGGCCAGAACATGAATGGTTCTCTGTTATAGACATTGCCAATGGATTTTGGCCGGTGCCACTGGCACCCGAGGTCCAACCGTGGTTCGCCTTTACCATTCAACAACAACAGTACACCTGGACCCGGCTGCCACAGGGTTTCCACAACAGCTCTACGGTATTTCATATGGCCCTACAAAACCATTTGAGGGAGTTACCTCCCATGCACTCCACGGTCATCCAGTACATGGACGACATCCTGTTAGCCTCTGAAACGGAAGAACAACACGAACAAGATCTGCATACCCGCTGGACCACCTTCATTGGAGAGGACACAAGACCAGTATCGACAAAGCACAAATAACAAACGAAGAGGTCATGCATCTGGGACAAAACATTTCGAAAGAGGGAACTTTCCCAGGACAGGACAACAGCCATCCGGACTGCCGAACAGCCCACCACTATCCAGGAGGTTAGGTCCTTTTTGGGTTTGTGTAACTTCAACAGAAATTGGATCGACTCCTACACACAACTGGCTCAACCGTTAAATGATCTCTTGAAAGGGAAGCAGACGTCGAAAGAAGCAGTCATCTTCACAAAAGACCAACAAGAAGGCTTCGAGAATTTAAAGAAGGCCTTGTGTTCGGCACCGGCTCTGGGAATCCCTGTCAATGGGAAACCTTTACCTTGTTTGTACATAAAAAAGAGGGATACACCAGCATTCTCGTCATTGTCGACAGATTTTCCAGATGGGTAGAGGCCGTCCCAGCCAGAAGAGCCGCGGCCAATCACACCGCTAATGTCTTGTGTAAGGACTACATCCCCAGATGGGGAGTACCGGTCAGCATTGATTCTGACCAAGGGACTCATTTTACAGGCGCGGTCTGTCAGGAAGTCTGTCAAATACTGGGATTTACAATGTCCTCACCAACTACAGTCCTTGGGCCAAGTGGAGTGAATGAACCAGACCCTAAAACAACGACTATCTAAGTATCACCAGGAAGGAATATCATGGCCCCAGATGCTGCTGATAGTTCTGTGCAGTATTAGGGTAACTCCGAACAGAACTACGGGCCTGAGTCCATTTGAAATAATAACAGGGAGACGCATGTCTCTGCTGGGAACAATTGATCTGCGAAAAGCTGATTGTCACCTGATGAGTGACGCTCTACTGGAATATTGTCAGAACCTAACAAATGCTGTCAGTTCTGCTTCCTCGCAGGTATCGGCAGCTTGGGGTGACCCACCAGAAGGAGGGCACGAGATCGTCCCGGGAGTCTGGGTCTACGTGAAGAAAATACATAAAGAACCATTGGGCGCCAAGTGGGAAGGACCTTTCCAGGTGCTACTGATCACCCAGGCAGCAGTTAAGGTGGAAGGGAAGAAAGCCTGGATACACGCCTCTCACGTCAAAGCAGCGATCTGTGACTAAACATCGACCTGCTATCAGGATAATTACCATTTGCCAATATGGTCAGTATTTTTATTATCCTCTTTGCATACATTTTAAGTATCTGCTTTCTATTGGCTAACCAAACCTTTTCACTTTGAGGAACTAATCGAGTGTCCAGGGAAGTGCACATTAACACCTTCCTTTACCTGTTTTATACCTATGCCAAGGCAGCTAACACGTGCCCATCCATGCCAGAGGAGGCATTCCGTTGCGGCCCATACCTCTTAATATATCTCAGATGGGATGGTGGCTGAGAACCCATGCGTTGGGACAGAGGGTTTGCGACCCCCTCCTTCATATAGGTTCGGTATTCGCCAAAACCTGATATCATCCGGATATAACGATAGCATGTGGGGTTCGTATACACCTTCCTTTAATGGCTCGAGTACAGCTCCTTATCTTGCATTGACCAATACCTCAGGAGTGGGATGGCCTATGGGGATAGTGTGCATGTCCCGTAATTTGACCGATGGCTACCCCGTCAGTAATAGCATTTGCAATTATACAGTGCTCATAGACCCCCCCCCCCCCCTCCCCACCCCCAGGCGACAACGTCTCCATTTCCCTTTTTAATCACACAGGTAAAAGCCATTGGAATCTCACGTTTCAGCCCAAGACACTATATGTATCCAAATTCACCTCCTATAATGGCACTTATCCTTGCAGAAAAGAGGGGTACATGTGCCTTGAGAGGGCCCAAATGCTGCACCTACATTCCAGATAGCTCCAAAGAGATCTCTAATCTGGCGGAGAACACCCAAAAGGAGATAGCGAAACTCAAACAACCCCCAAATCCCACCTTATGGGTTGGGCGAGAGGGTGGTTGGGCTCAATAGGGACCTCAATGGTACAGGGTTTGATCTTTTTTGTTATAATCAGAATTTTGTATTTTACGTTTTTGCTTATTAAGTGCTAAACAAGTAACTGAAGCCCTGCCAAGCTTATGCCCTTACAGAGCTCTCACCGTCCCCCCTTGTGGCACAAGTGGGCAACGTATTAAGCGCAACCCCTCCGGGTGTTGAAGGCTGTTTCTAGACGAGTAGAGACCATTAAAGGCACCTAGGTGGGATTGATGGAATGATTCTTAAAGACGTTTGAAGAATCAAAGGGGGGACTGTGGGCACAGATCAAAAGTAAGCTAATCAACTAACAAACTAACTGTGGAGCTGTGGAGCCAGTTGATAAAAATAACAAGCAGAAGCTAACAGGAAAGCTGCAGATAGCTTAATAGAAGCCTATCGTTTAAAATCAGCCCAACAGTTCAAGGAAGGGGGATGTGAAACTCTGAAATAAAATGCAAAAATAAAATGCTGGGACGAATGAACCAATCATGCACTGATAACAGAACTCGGCAAAACACTCAGAAACAAGGAGGGGGCATTGCCAGTTTAGTTTGAATAACTATATGAAAGGTTTGCTGCAGTGAGCACATGTTCTTTTGCTTTGTTCTTTTGCAATTTCTTTTTTTATTGCTTTTTGTTCTTCTGTATCCTTGTAATGTAACAACCATATACTGCAATAAAGTTTCTAATAGTTACGGTCGGACTTTGTCTCCCTTTGTAACTGATGGGATCCAACAGTTCTGTCTTCACATAGGAGGACACACGTTAGGGTTAGGGTTATTTCCCAGAAATGTTGGGGAACATATGGTCTAGTGAGCAGGAGGAGCTGCATGAAATCAGTATTAGTAGGAAAATGATGTTTCGGAAATTGATGGGATTGAAGGTCGACAAATGCCCAGGGCCTGACAATCGACATCCCAGACTACTTAAGGAAGAGTCCCTTGAAATAGTAGATGCATTTCTGGTCTTTTTTCAAAATTCTATAGACTCAGGAACAGTTCCAATGGATTGAAGGGTAGCTAATGCAACTCCACTATTTAAAAAAGGAGGCAGAAAGAAAATGGGGAATTATAGACTGGTTAGCCTGACATCAGTAGTGGGGAAAATGACAGAGTCCATTATAAAAGATGTAATAGCATAGCACTTGGAAAACAATGACATGATCAGACAAGGTCCACATGGATTTAGGAAAGGGAAATTATGCTTGACACACCTACTGGAATTTTTTGAGGATGTAACTAGCAGAATGGATAAGGGAGAACCAGTGGATGTGGTGTATTTGGACTTTCAGAAGGCTTGCGATAACGTCCCACAGAAGAGATTAGCGTTCAAAAGTAAAGCACATGGGATTGGGGGTAAGGTACTGACATGGATAGAGAACTGGTTGGCAGACAGAAAACAAATAGTAGGAATAAACGGAGCTTTTTCCGAGTGGCAGGCATTGACTAGTGGGGTACCGCAGGGATCAGTGCTGGGACCCCAGATATTCTCAATATATATTAATGATATAGATGAGGGAATTAAATGTAATATATCCAAGTTTGAAGTTGACACAAAGCTGGGTGGGAGTGTGAGCTGTGAGGAAGATGCAGAGATGCTCCAGTGTGATTTGGACAGGTTGAGTGAGTGGGCAAATACATGGCAGATGCAGTATAATGTGGATAAATGTGAGGTTATCCACTTTGGTGGCAAAAACAGAAAGACAGATTATTATCTGAACGGCGATAGATTGGGAAAGGGGGAGGTGCAGCGAGACCTGGGTGTCCTTGTGCACCAGTCACTGGAAGTAAGCATGCAGGCAGTTAAGAAGGCAAATGGTATGTTGGCCTTCATAGCGAGAGGATTCGCGTACAGGAGCAAGGATGTCTTGCTGCAATTATGCAAGGCCTTGGTGAGACAAAATCTGAAGTATTGTGTGCAGTCTTGGTCTCCTTATCTGAGGAAGGATGTTCTTGCTATGGAGGGAGTGCAGTGAAGTTTCACCAGACGGATTCCTGGGATGGCGGGATTGATGTATGAAGAGTGATTGGGTCAATTAGGCCCGTATTCACTAGAGTTTAGAAGAATGAGAGGGGATCTCATAGAAACATACAAAATTCTGACAGAACTGGACAGACTAGATGCAGGAAGGATGTGACAGTTTTACATAAGTTGGCAAGGAAAAATTGTTTCCATTAACTATTGGTACAAGGACTCGGGGACACAGAATGAAGATTTTCGGCAAGAGATGCAGGGGGAATGTGCGGAAGAACTTTTTTGCAGTGATTGGTAATGATCTGCAACTCGCACACTCATGTGACTGTTACATCATCACTCTGACAGTGGGAGGTGTTGATCCCACTTTCTTCAGCATTAACACTTTCCATTCTTATACTACACTGTATGTCCAAAAGATGGTTAGAGGGAACTTCTTTCATTTATTGAAACATCAATAGCCGCCAGTTGAAAATCAACTCAACCCATCAGAGAGAGAGAGAGAGAACTTCCTGCATCCAGTCCTGACCCTGTCTCACTCAGTAGCTGCTCATCCAGACCCCACTCTCATCAACAATGAACATTTTACCGAGACCCTTCAAATACTGTTTATAACAGGCAGAAAAGTTCAAAGTTCACACAGCTGTATTGAATAGAACAAGATTTAATATCTTCTCACTGTCTCTCGGTAACCACGAGACATTGATTTTCTCATTTGGTTCCTTTTATTTTTCTTGTTCCTCACTGACAAATATTCCAAACCTCAGATCAACCCTCCCACTTGTGTCATGTCCCAGTCTCGGTGAAAGCAACACAGAACGACACAAACACTTTGAAACATACAACGCGTTCATATTTTCCTTCAGTGAGATTAATGTCGAGCTGTTTTCCAGGTTGAATGCAACTGTGAACAAACTTCTATCAAAGAAGTTGCCTTTGAAATATCAGCACTGAATTTCTGTACAAGGAGGACGAGCCATTCCAAACTCACATCCTTCATAAAGGCTGTTTTCTCCAATGATTGTAATTCATCATGTAATTTGAACTCTAAGTTAAAGTCCACAAGACACAGATGTTGATACCAAAACTTATAAATCACATTGCAAATGTGAAACAAGGCTCTGTCTGAGAGCTGAACCCAGGATCTCCTGCTTACTAGACAGGTGCTTTAACCAACTAAGCTACAGAACCAGATCGCAGATTTACCTACAATTGAAATCAGAAGTGGTTACTATTTATTCTCATCCCACTTCTCCACAGGTCACAACAAAAATTTTAACTTTTCCCACTTACTGATACAGTCAATCATATACTCTATTTTTCACAGAATAGAAGACACTGACCAGGTTTCTTCAATGAACAACAAAATTAACAGTTTCTTACAGAACACGTTTTAACTAGTCATGAATTAAAGCATAAACACTCAGGTGGAAATTTTAAAAGTTCCCTTTTTATCTTAACCAACTTTTAAAGTCCCTTTCTTACCTCAGCCCCGCACACGGACACACACATACACCGGTTAACTGAAAAAAATAAAAGGGATTTTGTTTTACAATTCAGAGTTCTGTTAAAGACAAAAAAAAAACACTTGGACTGATTACTTGCTCATTTCTGAACAAAACAGCAGATGTGATATGTTGTTCCAAAACTGGCATACAGTCTAATTTCTGAGTATACGTAGACAGGTCACTTGGGTCATTTGGAACAGTTTTTTAGAGGCAGTGTTGAGAATTAATTTTAGCAGTCTTTCTTCAAAGACAGGAGGTGAGATGAATTGACACAGTGAACTTCTCAGAGTCTTTTAAAGATTTGCTGCAAAACAAGCTGGGTTGCGGTCTTTTCTCCTTCCTTGACACTTCTTCAGGCTAACTTTATCTGCTGCTCACTGCAGAAGGTAAAACACACTGACTGCTACAAACAAAAGCTTGTGATTTTTCTGCTCTCTTAGGTGCGCACTGCTGCTGCCGGGCTTGTCCAATCTCGAGGCATAACTGACCTCTTTGTGCACATTTCCCCGAGTTACCAGGGTTTCTTTTCTATATTTAACTTGGCTCATGTGACAATCAGTAAACATGGTTGCCAAATTAGTACTTGCAGTGCCTCTTTAAAAAGAACTGGTCCCAAATTTATTCAGTTCGATGATGAGTTCCTCAAAAAAAAATGTTTTTAATAATCAAAATCACTTCCATAACATCATGTACTTTCCCTGAGCTTCAGGTTATTGCAAGTCTCTCTGGCTGTGTTTTTTTCTGTTGATTTTGCACTCAGGTTCTTTCTGAATCCATGTGTTTGCAGATCTTTGTGAGTGAGAGACATGGAGATATGCTTAAAGATTTCCCGATGAATTATTCATATCTCCATCTTTCTGTGAACTTTGTACAAACACATTAATGTGGGAATCACACACATCAGGCCGTCAAACTTCTCCACTAAACATTGAAAGGTGACAGTGTTTATTGTGACGGGGTTCCATTTATTCAGACACATCTGGTATAAAAATAACAGCGATCGAGACGTGACTCACACAGGTAATGTATTTGTATATTATGTTCCTGACGTAATGATGCAAATAAGCACTCCCTTGCACTTGCCACGCTTGGTGAATATTTTCACTGCTGATGCCCCCTGAATATATTTGAGAAAATGCTGATGAGGATGAGATAAAAGTCTGTAAATATAGGCAGCAAACAGCAGCAGGGTTTGCGGTGAACAAGATCAGCCAGCTCCTGGTGACCTACCTGCTCGGATGGTGGAGACTTTGGGTGGATTGTGTGAAGCCTGGGCCACAGACTGTCTCCTCAGTTGAATGAGATGCCGCAGGGTCTTAGTGTGCATCCGATTCAAAGTGATTATTTGGAACAATATGGCTGAACCCATGGGATACATCGGAAGGCTGTGAACATATGAGAGGGATTGAGAATGATTGAGTTCATGTATTAAAAGAATTTACATGTTTTTCAGAGCTAATAACATATTGGAATGTGAAGATGAAAATAAAGAGGTCAAGACTCAGAATAAGGCATTTTTTGAGGGCATGAAAGCAATTTTGCAAATGGAAATTGGCCTGGAAGTGTATGACCAGCTAACAAAGCTTCCTGCTCCCATCAAGGCAAAAGATGTGCCATTCAAAACAATCATCACCAAGTTGGAGGAACATTTCAAAACTAAGCCACTAGAGATCACGGCAAGCTAGAATTTTGGAACCAGAATGCAGAAAAGTAGTGAAACAGTTGGTGAGTACCTTGTGGCACTGAAGCATTTAGCACTACTTCGCAACTTTGGCACATTCTTAGACCGTGCATTATGAGACAGATTTGTTCTTATATTGGTGGATGAGAAAAGATACTAAACACACAAAATCCTACATCTGAGCTAACGTGTAAGATTGCTCTTTCAATGGAGATAGCATCAATGAATGCTCGGGAATTTCATCCTGTGCCAGTGACAGTAACACACTTCATGAGAACTTCAAAAAATCTGTAAAATGGGCTTTCACATGGCAGATAAAACACAGAGAATTGTGAAGAGATACAATTTGGGAGGAAAAATAAGGAGAGGCCAAATAAATGAAATGGTACCATTCTAAAGTGAGTGCAGCAGCAAAGAGACAATGTACACCAATCTTAGAAGGTTTGAAAAGGCTTCTAAGAGCGAATAGAGGCATAGAGTAAAAGCAAATACGTTATGATAAACCTTCACAAAATACTGGGTCTGAATGGCGGACTCCTGTACCTCCACAGAAAGCATCCATTCCAGGTTTACACACACTCGTCAGAATGTGATGTCATGTTACAGTTGTATAGGACTTTGGTTCGGCCACATTTGGAATACTGCGTGCAGTTCTGGTAGCCACATTACCAAAAGGATGTGGATGCTTTGGAGAGGGTGCAGAGAAGGTTCACCAGAATGTTGCCTGGTATGGAGGGCGCTAGCTATGAAGAGAGGTTGAGTAGATTAGGATTATTTTCATTAGAAAGACGGAGGTTGAGGGGGGACCTGATTGAGGTGTACAAAATCATGAGAGGTATAGATAAGGTGGATAGCAAGAAGCTTTTTCCCCAGAGTGGGGGATTCAATTACAAGGGGACACGAGTTCAAAGTGAAAGGGGAAATGTTTAGGGGGGATATGCGTGGAAAGTTCTTTACGCAGAGGGTGGTGGGTGCATGGAACGCATTGCCAGCGGAGGTGGTAGACGCGGGCACGATTGTGTCTTTTAAGATGTCTCTAGACAGATACATGAATGGGCAGGAAGCAAAGAGATACAGACCCTTAGAAAATAGGGGACAGGTTTAGATAGAGGATTTGGATTGGCGTAGGCTTGGAGGGCCGAAGGGCCTTTTCCTGTGCTGTAATTTTCTTTGTTCTTTTTTCTTTGTTCTTTGAATCACTCTCCACATATCCCACCAATCCAGGCTCGGACACCCTCTTCAGGACCACTCTCCATAGATCCCACCACTCCACGCATGGATATCTCCCTCACGATCAGATCACAGGTCCTTAGTCCTACCACATCCAGTCATGAATGATGGTGGACAGATGAGATGAGGAGGCACTAAAAACATTCCCATCCTCAATGATGCTGGAGCCAAAGCTGAAGCATTTATAACAATCTTCTGTCAGAAACTGCTCAGTGGATGATTCATTTCGGCCTCCTGAGGTCCCCAGCATTACAGTTTCCAGTTTTCAGCCAATTTGATTCACTCCACATGATAGCAAGAAACAGTTCAAGGCACTCGATACAGAAAAGACTATGGGTCCAAACAACATCCCGGCTCGAGGACTGAAGACTTGTGCTCCAGAACCAGCTGCGTTCTCAACCAAGCTGTTCCAGTAGAGCTACAACGCAGGCATCTACTCGACAATGTGGAAAATTGCCCAAGTGTGCCCTCTCCAGAGAGAAAAGCAGGACAAATCCAATCTGACCAATTGCCGCCCCATCAGTCTACTATCAATCATCAGCAAAGTGATGGAAGATGTCATCAACAGTGCTATCAAGCACCACACACTTGGCAATAATCTGCTCATCGATGCTCGGTTTAGGTTCTGCCAGGGTCTCTTGGCTCCAAGCAAATACTAGCAGGTAGAGTACAATGTGGGGAAATGTGAGTTTATCCACTTTGGTAGGAAGAATGGAAAAGCAAAATATTATTTATATTGAGAAAGACTACAGAATGCTGCGGTGCAGAATGATCTGGGTGTCTTTGTACATGAATCACAACAAGTTGGCATGCAGGCAGAGCAAATAATTAGGAAGGCAAATGGAATGTTGCCCTTTATTTCAAGGGGAATGGAGTTTAAAAGTAGAGAAGTCTTGCTACAAATGTACAGGGGGTTGGTGAAACCACACCTGTAGCAATGTGTACAGTTTTGGTTTCCTTATTTAAGGAGGGATATATTTGCATTGGAGGCAGTTGAGAGAAAGTTCACTGGATTGATTCCTGTGATGAAGGTGTTGTCGTATGAGGAGAGTTGAGCAGGTTGGTTGAGGGACATAGATAGGCTGCAGAGCTGGGCTGAGAGATGGCAAATGGACTTTAATGCGGAAAAGTGTGAGGTGATTCACTTTGGAAGGAGTAACAGGAATGCAGAGTACTGGGCTAATGGGAAGATTCTTGGTAGTGTAGATGAACAGAGAGATCTTGGTGTCCAGGTACATAAATCCCTGAAAGTTGCTACCCAGGTTAATAGGGCTGTTAAGAAGGCATATGGTGTGTTCGCTTTTATTAGTAGGGGGATCGAATTTCGGAGCCACGAGGTCATGCTCCAGCTGTGCAAAACTCTGGTGAGACCGCACCTGGAGTATTGCGTGCAGTTCTGGTCACCGCATTATAGGAAGGATGTGGAAGCTTTGGAAAGGTTGCAGAGGAGATTTACTAGGATGTTGCCTGGTATGGAGGGAAGGTCTTACGAGGAAAGGCTGAGGGACTTGAGGTTGTTTTCGTTGGAGAGAAGGAGGAGGAGAGGTGACTTAATAGAGACATATAAGATAATCAGAGGGTTAGATAGGGTGGATAGTGAGAGTCTTATTCCTCGGATGGTGATGGCAAACACGAGGGGACATAGCTTTAAGTTGAGGGGTGATAGATATAGGACAGATGTTAGAGGTAGAATCTTTACTCAGAGAGTAGTAGGGGCGTGGAACGCCCTGCCTGCAACAGTAGTAGACTCGCCAACTTAAAGGGCATTTAAGTGGTCATTGGATAGACATATGGATGAAAATGGAATAGTGTAGGTCAGATGGTTTCACAGGTCGGCGCAACATCGAGGGCCGAAGGCCCTGTACTGCGCTGTAATGCTCTAATTCTAATTCTTCCATCACTTTAGGCCCCATCAGTCCATTCTCAACCATCAGTAAAGTGATGGAAGGTGCCATCAAGTGGCACTTGCTTAGCAATAACCTGCCTCAGAGACGCTCATTTTGGGTTCTGCCAGGGACACTCAGCTCCTGACCTCATGACAGCCTTGGTTCAAACATGGACAAAAGAGCTGAGGTGTGAGTGATTGCCCTTGACATCAAGGCAGTATTTGACCGAGTATGGCATCAAGGAGACCGAGCAAAACTTAGTTCAATGGGAATCAGGGGGAAAACCCTCCACTGGCTGGAGTCATACCTGGTGCAAAGGAAGATGGTTGTGGTTGTTGGAGGACAATCATCTGAGCTCCAGGACATCACTGCAGGCACTCCACAGGGTAATGTCCTCGGCCCAAACATCTTCAACTGCTTCATCAATGACCTTCCTTCAATCATAAGGTCAGAAGTGGTGATGCTCGCTGATGATTGCACAATGTTCAGCACCATTCACGACTCCTCAGATACTGAAGCAGTCCGTGTAGAAATTCAGCAAGACATGGACAATATCCAGGCTTGGGCTGATAAGTGGCAAGTAACATTCGCGCCGCACAACTGCCAGGCAATGACCATCTCCAACAAGAGAGAATCGAACCATCTCCCCTTGACATTCAATGGCATTACCATTGCTGAATCCCCCACTATCAACATCCTAGGGACTACCATTTACCAGAAGCTGAACTGGAGTAGCCATATAAATACCGTGGCTACAAGAGCAGGTCAGAGGCTAGGAATCCTGAGGCGAGAAACTCACCTCCTCACTCCCCAAAGCCGGTCCACCATCTACAAAGCACAAGTCAGGAGTGTTTTGGAATACTCGCCACTTGCCTGGATAGGGGCAACTCCAACAACACTCAAGAAGCTCAACACCATCCAGGACAAAGCTGCCCACTTGATTGGCACCCCATCTACAAACATTCACTCCCTCCACCACTGACGCACAGTGGCAGCAGTGTGTACCATCTGCAAGATGCAATGCAGCAATGCACCAAGGCTCCTTAAACAGCACCTTCCAAACCCGTGACCTCTACCAACTAGAAGTACAAGGGCAGAAAATGCATGGGAACACCACCACCTGCAAGTTCCCCACCAGGTCACACACCATCCTGACTCGGAACTATATCGCCTTTCCTTCACTGTCGCTGGGTCAAAATCCTGGAACTCCATTCCTAACAGCACTGTGGGTTCACCTACCCCAAATCGACTGCAGCGGTTCAAGAAGGCAGCTCACCACCACCTTCCCAAGGGCAATTAGGGATGGGCAAGAAATGCTGGCCTGGCCAGCTGTGCCCAGAATCCCACGAATGAATTAAAAAAAGCTATCTCCAAAATGGTCACCCACTGCTACTTGCCCAGCTTCATTGCTGAAGATTCGCTCTAGAGTTGTTCCCCCTCTCATTGGGATTGTGACGTGCTGGCTATTATAGTTCTCTTGAATGCAGTTCAAGAATTTTGTGCCCTCTGTGTCCTTCACACTGTTTGTATCCCAGTTGATATTGGGATAGTTGAAATCCCCAATTATCATTTCCCTATTGTTTTGCACTCAGCAATTTGCCTACATATTTGTTTTTCTATCTCTCTCTCACTATTTGGGGGTCTACAGCACACTCCTAGTAGTGTGGCTGCCCCTTTTTTATTTCTGAGCTCCTCCCATATGGCCTCATTTGATGATTCATTTAGCATATAATTCCTCCTCAAAGCTGTATGCCTTCCTGAACTAATAATGCTGCACTCCCACCTTTTGCATCTCTATGCCACATGAAAACTCTATATCCAGAGATGTTGAGCTGCCATTCTTGCCCTCTTTAAGCCAAGTTTCCCTTATTGCAATGGTATTGTGTTGCCATGTGTGGGCACAGTGGCACAGTGGTTAGCATCACAGCTCCAGGAACCCGGGTTCGATTCTAGGTACTGCCTGTGTGGAGTTTGGAAGTTCTCCCTGTGGGCTTTCGTCGGGTGCTCCGGTTTCCTCCCACTGCCAAAGACTCGTCGGTTGATAGGTAAATTGGCCATTGTAAATTGCACCTAGTGTCCGTAAGTGGTAGGGAATATGGGATTACTGTCGGGTTAATATAAATGGGTGGTTGTTGGTCAGCACAGACTCAGTGGGCCGAATGGCCTGTTCCTATGCTGTACTATGTGCCTATCTGTGCCCACAGCTCATCAGCATTATTTACCATCTGAAGATACATACAAGTATTAAAATTAGGATCAGGAGTAGGCCATTCGACCCCTTGACTCTGCTCCCCATTCAATAAGTTCATGGTTGAACTGATTACTCCACAATCCCGCCTACCCCCGATAACCTTTCACCCCTTTGCTTATCAAGAATCGATCTTCCTTTGCATTAAAACTATTCAAAGTCTCTGCTTCCACCGCCTATTGAGGAAGAGAGTTCCAAAGACTCACGACCCTCTGAGGGAAAAAAATTCTCCTCATCTCTGTCTTAAATGGGCGACCCCTTATTTTTAAACAGTGACCCCTAATTCCAGATTCTCCAACAAGGAGAAACATTCTTTCCACATCCACCCTGTCAAGACTCTTCTGGATCTGACATGTTTCAATCAGGTTGCCTCCTTAAATAAATAAATATCCTTTAACACTGTCAAATTCCTCTGCTGCACACTTTTTAACCTTTGCTTCTTCTATCTTTCAGAGTCATTCGCTAATTTTCTGCCTCCCATTCCCTGCCCTGAAATTGCCCTGTCTGAAACTGCCCTCAGGTTCCCATCAAGCTGCCAAATTAGTTTAAACAATCCACAACAGCACCAACAAACCTTCCTGCACGGATATTCATTCCAGTCCTGTTCAGGTGTAGACCGTTCGACTTATACAGGTCCTACCTTCCCCAGAACTGGTCCCAATGCCCCAGAAATCTGAAGCCCTCCTTCCTGCACCATCTCTCCAGCCATACATTATTCTGGTGTATTCTCCTATTTCTATACTCACTAGCACGTGGCCTTGGGAGTAATCTGGAGATTACTACCTTTGAGGTCCTGCTTGTTAATCTCTTTCTGAACTCCCTAAACTCAGCCTGAAGGATCTCATCCCTCTTTCTTCCGATATCGTTGGTACCAATGTGGACCACGACCTCTGGCTGTGCACCCTTGCCCGCCAGAATGCTCTGCTGCCACTCAGTGATATACATGATCCTTGCACCAGGAAGGAAACCTGGTTTGCGAGCACTGAAATGCCTATATGTTCCCCATAACTATACAATCCCCTACCAGTATTGCTCTCTTGTCTTTTCTCCTCCCTCCCTGCACAGCTGAGCCACCCATTGAGTTCTGGTCATGACTCTCGCTGCACTCTCCAGAGGAACCCTCTCTCCCATCGGTACTCAGAACAGAATGCCGGTTAGAAAGTGGGATGCCCTCCAGGGACTCCTGCACCGCCTGCCTTGACCTTCTTGTCTGTCTGGCAAACTTCCAATCACTCTCCGCCTGTGCTCTCTTAAGCTCCTGAAAATTCCTATCCACGTAGTTCTCTGCCTCGTGGATGCACAACAGTGACTCAGTCGTTGCTCGAGGTCTGAAACCTGGCGTTCAAGCTTCTGCACCTGGTGACACTTCCTGCAGATGTGTTTGTCAAGGACACATGGTGCATCCATGACTTCCCATATACCGCAGGAGGCACATTCTAATTGGTCAAGCTGCCCTGCCATTACTTAGCTTCACAAACTAATTGTTGCTCGTGTAATAAGTGTAATAAGTAGAATAATTTACCAGTTACACACCGATCAGCTTCTTCCCCTGCATCATGGAGGCTGAAAAGGCAGAAAAGAAAAGCAAGCCCAAAGAGCACCTCCTTCCCCTAGTCAGTGAAGTCCCTCACACATCAACTCACGGCTTTACACTCTGTCCAAACAGCACTTTCTAATGAGTAATTATTAATAAATTACACTAACTAAAACATTAGTAACCTTACCAATTACAATGTAGCTACTTGAGGGTTTTTAAACAAAGAGCATTTTTCCCTATCCTGATTTCAGGCCCCACTCTGGACACTTTCTTTTGATTCCAGGACGCTGAGGGTGGGGTGCTGCTGAATATCCGGGCCGTGCTGCTGCCCAAGAAAACCAGCGCTCCATGCAGCAAAACCAAGGCAATCTGCCAGGATTTTATCAAATACCCAAAGGCTCTTTTCAGATCCACCCACAGTATCTGAAATGGCTGATTACTGTCTGAAGTCTGCTGTACCCACACCTCTGTCTATCCCTCTTCATCGAGAACAACCAGCGTCATCTTCCATTCCTTTCACCATCATGTGTTTAACTCGCTTCTCCTAGTAGACAGTCAGATATCAATGTAATAATGAAATGATCTGTGTCAGTCCTGGCCATTTCCCTGTCCTGATTTCAGACCCCACTCTGGACACTTGTTTCCCATTCCAGGACCTTCTTGTATTAATATTCAGCACCACCTGTCACTCAGAAACTTGTCTCAATGAACCTATCCTTTTAATGAACTTCAAACTGCTGCTGTCTATTTCTCGAGGGAAAGAGCTGCTCACTGTGCAAGGATGTGAGGGGAATGTAACCCGGCTGCTGGTGAGAAGGTACGGTCTTCTCAATCAAAAGCTTTTTATTTTACCATAGTGATTCCCAGATTCCCAGCTGTTCCGTTGAGGATTTTGTTTTCACCGAAATTTCTTGTTAAATACAAATCTGATTCGAACATGTCAGGAACAAGACAGAATGGGAACCTTTTGAAAGGATGAAGCAACTATTTCAGTGGCTTCTCACTGTCCCCCTGAAGCCTGTGTGAAGGGGAATTACCAATGGTCTGTAATTTATTACTTCCACACCGAGTTTGAGTTATTTTTCGCGTGAAAGATTGCTGAACGGAGTCTTTTACTGTCAGTTACGGGTAAGAAGTTGACAAAAATTGACAAAAACAAAGCTGTTCATAAAAGAGCGGCAGCAAGTTGAGTCGGTAAAAGCAGAATTGTGTTTCGAAAAGCTTTTTTTAATAGTTACGGGAAAATAGATTTTTATGTACTTTTCCAGTAGATCACTTCTTTTCCACAGTGAAATTGGCGGCTTTCACGAATTCAAATATTCTGCCAGGTTGACAGGTTCAACCAATGATTTGCTGTATTTTGTTCTTCGAGGTTCTCCGTTTGGATCATTCATGTGAGCTATTGGCCGTGTGGCCTAATGGATAAGGCCTTCGGTATATTTAATGAGGTTGTTAGAAAATTGTACGTTCAAGTCATACCGTGGTCATTTTGGCCCAAAGGGGTAATGCAGGGCTTTGGGGGTCGAGTCGGGGACTAAACCGATTGGAAACCCAACATGGACTTGATGGGGCGAATGGCCTCCTCATGTGCTGCTCGGACTTGGTGAGAAGAGGGTGACCAATCAGAAGTGGGCTGGGGTTGCAGCAGGATCAAACTGTGGCAATTCCAGGTCCTTGAATGACTGAGCTGAAACTGATCAGTTTCATAAACCCTGTCAGTTTCACTGCAGGAAACACCGTCTCGGGGGAAATAACATCTCAAATAATTCCATTTGACTAATTATTCCATAATAAAACAATGCGCAGATGTGAAGGTGTGATGTCACATTTCACTGTGAGGGGAGAATCTGCCATCTGGGTAAATCAGCAACTTTATAACATCGTCTGTACGTTTGGAAAAGGAACGATGAAAACTCTCCCCAAAACCCTGGTGCGGTGGAAAGGCTCAATTCAGAGAATGGAATATAACGAGAGTACAGCATAAATCATTAACTGTTATTTCCCGCATAAAACACACCGCAGCTCCCGTTCCCAGGTCACTGCTGTCCCTATGAGGCGGTGGGTGGCTCTGAAAAGAGACTTGGTTTTGTGTTTGGGAGAAACGGTCGAGTTTTTTGACCGCTGAATCCACAGGGAGTGCGGACCTGCCGTTTCAGAGCGGACACCACATGGTTACATCTTGCGCTTGACCTGCTCAGTGCAGATGACCGCTTCACTGATGCTGCATTATGCAGGAAAACCACAACGATCCTCCCAGGCAGTGAAACACATCTTCCCAGAATCTCCATACCAGATTGAAACAGAAAACACAATGACAGTGAGAAAGTTCCAGAGTTACATAGCATTAAAACCAATTAAATAAACCAATTCTGGAGAGATGTTGGTGTAGCTTTTTCAGGGAGATTGTGGGTGGCTTTTAAAAGAGCCGTTCTGTTTCGAGTGTTTTCAGTACATGGTGGAGTTTAACTTGGAGCTGATGTTCTTGGTCACTCACTTTGTCCCTTTTCACATTCCGAGCGCTTTGTTGGGTGGAAGTATTTATTCAGACAGTTTCAACAGATCAGAGCCGACATTGAGTTAGAAACCAGAAATGGGAGTACGGGTCACAGACAAGGAATTTAGGCTGAACCTTTATAAATCTCACTGGTTATTGGCCTCAGCGAGAGCATTGTGTCCAATTCCATGCTCCACACTTTAGCAGGAATGTCAAGGCCTTCGAGAGGGTGCAGAGGAGATTTACTTGAATGTATCAGAGATGCAGGAATTCAGCGAATGTGGAAAGAATGCTGTTCTGGGGTGTGTGAAGCTGGGGGCCTTCTTCTTAAAGTACAGATGTTAATGAGGCAGTTAATAGTTGTGTTCAACATTGTGAAGAGTTTTTATAAGAATAAAGAAGTTTGACTGCAATTAGACAGAACCTTGGTGAGATCACACCTGGAGTACTGTGCACAGTTTTGGTTCCCCTTACCTAAGGAAGGATATACGTGCCTTGAAGGAAGAGTAACAAAGTGTCACTCGATTGCTTCCTGGGATGACGGGATTGTCCTATGAGAAGAGATTGAGTAGACGAGGCCGATATTCCTCAGAATTTAGAAGAGTGAGGGGTAATCTTCCTGGCACCTAAAAATCTTAAGCGATTTATCACGGTAAATGCTGGGAGGATGATTCCTCTGGCTGGGGAATCTAGAACTAGGGGTTAGTCTCAGTATAAATGGCACAGTCATTCAGGACTGAGAAGCAGAGAATTATTTTCACTTAAAATGTTATAAATCTTTGGAATTCTCTATGCAGAGAGCTGTGGATGCTCAATCATTGGGTCTATCCAAGAGAGAAATCGATAGTTTTTTGGATACGAAGGGAATCAAGGAATCTGTGCAAGTGTGGTAAGATGGAGTTGATGCAGAAGATCAGCTGTGATCTTATTGAATGGCAGAGCTATTTCGATGGGCCGAATGGCCTACTCCTATTTTTTTTATGTAAAGTTCCATTCCTCCCTGTCAATATTTTATTTTCAAAAAGAGAAATACTGCCCACATTTGGAATCTGAATAATAACGGAAGATTCTGGAAACACTCAGCAGTTCCAGCAGTATCTATGGAGAGACGAAAGTTAGGGTGACAGAACTGGACCATTAACACGAGCTTCTCTTTTTCACAGTAGTTTCTGGACTGGCCGAGTGTTGTCAGTATTTCAGGCTTTTTCTTTCTGTATTTCATCCCTTTCCCATTTGACTATTTGCTGTGAAACTTTCAGCGTTGTGCTCAGTCAGTTCTTTGTGTAGTTAGGTTTTCTTTATTTGAAGTTATGTAAATAGCATCCTGAAATGAATTTGCCAAATGATTGGGCAAATTGTTACAACCAGTTTTTGAGCAAGTTCTCCACGTCCACGTTGAAAGATCCCTTCACATTTGTGACGACCATACAGGACTTGCATATCAATAGCAATGCTGTGTCCCTGTGCTCATTTGACATTGCTAGCGTTTTCACCAATGTACCACTTCAGGAAGCCATAGATATTTGCACTGCAGCGCTATATCATGGTGATCTTGACCCGCCACCATTGAGTGAATCAGTATTCATTGAACTTATGAACTCGGCAACCTGCACAGTTGAGTTCAGCTTTTTTGACACCATGTATCGCTGGTGTTGCCATGGGATCCCCTCTAGGCCCAGCTCTCACAAACATCTTTTTTGGATTCCATGATGAACCTGTTTTTCAGGGAATGACACCTAACCTCCTACCTCTTGCATATTTCCGATATGTAGATGATACGTTTGCTATATTTGAATTCGCAGCTGCATGAAATAATTTCCTCGCACGTCTTCATGGGCTCCATCCTGCACTCAAATTCACCTGTGGAATGAAGCAGTCAAATGAACTCCCTTTCCTTGATGTACTAGTTGAGAAATCTACTGAGAGGTTTTCTACCACGGTCTATCACAAACCTACCTTCACTGGTCAATACACGCATTGGGATTCTTACAGTTCCACGCGCTATAAGATTGGTCTTATCGGAAACCTCATAAATAGGGCTGAGCCATTTGCTCACCATGCAAGCTTGATGCTGAAATAGGGCGAATCAAAGACATCCTGCATTACAATGGCTACACTGATCAGATCATTTCTCTCTGCATATCACTCAAACTTATGAACGGGCTGAAGGCCGTCATTTTGAGCCCTGAAAAGTGCCCAGTCTCCCTCAAATTACCCTGGAAGGGTAATATATCCCAGTATTTCAGCAACAGGTGAAGGTAGCTGTTTCCTGCTGTTACTATGCAGGCGCAACAAGTGTGGTGTTTGCCACTAACAGGATGCTGCTGTCAAGCAAAAGAGACGTCCTGCCTATCACACAAATTAGGAATGTGATATATGAATTTCAATACCAGTGTGATGCTAGGTTTCTAGACCGTACATCCCAAGACTGGTGGATTGTATCAAATAACATGTCCCTTCCGCTGTTCGCAATGGGTCCTACCCAACCAACCCATACTTGCAAAACTCAAAACACAGTATCCAACATGAGATGTGATTCCACGATAGGACAACATTTGCTAAATAATTCTCAGTGTGCTAAGAATTACGCTGACAACCGATTTAAGACTGTCAGTAGGGCTCGCAGTGTGGTGTATTGGTGTGTACTGTAAGCTACATATATTAATACACAGGGCCCTGTTCTTTGCAGACAGAAAGAACATGCACACATTTTGTGCCAGTTACAGCTAAACAAAATAAGTGACAGCCATTCACTGGCTCATTCCTCAGGGCAATGCCTTGAGCAATCAGAGTCAACTGACTGGTTTAAACTTCAAACAAAGCTCGTCAATTATCTGCCAGTTACCATAAACTGGTGCATTCTGAATGGCAATGCCTCTACCAATCAGAGTTCACTTGCCAAACAATCAGCACTCTCTTCTCATATAGAAGAAAGTTGTTGTTTTCCCTTGAGTTGGTATTCTTGTGGATTGCCCTGCTGAGTGCAAGGCGAAAACAACTGGCTACCAAAGTTTGGACAACATGTCACTATTTTCACGAAATGATTACTTTTATTTTCAATTCAATATAAAGCAACATGAGTGTAGCATTTACAGACAAATTCTATTACCTCACATTGCCTGATTCTTTCACACTGACAGACTATGTGAACTACTACCCCGATTTTGCAGTTCTCACTTCCAGTTAGCAATTGTCAGCAATGTGTGATACAGTGCAGTTTACAGACCAGACCGTCAATCACAACATGCAATAATTGTTCCACTTCTGTTGGACTGGTGGGATTTAGAAATGCCAGGATTTGAGATGAGGTGTCATTGCATTTAGTTAGTCATTTCATGGGATGTGGATATCGCCAGCCAGGCCAGCATTTATTGACCATCCCTAATAGCCCATGAGAAGGTGGTGGTGAGCGTACTTCTTGAACCACTGCAGTTCATGTGGGCTAGGTACACCCACAGTGCTATTAGGAAGGGAGTTCCAGGATTTTGACCCAGCGACAGTGAAGGAATGGCGATATAGTTCAAAGTCAGGATGATGTGTAGCTTGGAGGAGAACTTTCAGGTGGTGGTAGTCCCATGCATTTGCTGTCCTTCTCCTTCTAGATGGTAGAGGATGCAGGTTTGGATGGTGCTGCCTGAGTAGCCTTGGTGCATTGTTGCAGTGCATCTTGTAGATGGTACACGCTGCTGCTACTGTACGTCAGTGGTGAAGGGAGTGAATGTTGTGGATGGGGTGCCAATCAAGCGTGTTGTTTTGTCCTGAATGGTGTCGAGCTTCTTGAATATTATTGGAGCTGCACCCATCCAGGCAAGTGGTGAGTATTCCATCACATTCCAGACTTGTGCCTTGTGAGTTACTCACCGCATGATTCCTCCCCTCTGACCAGTTCTTGTAGTCACAGTATTTATAAAGCTACTCCAGTTCAGTTTCTGGTCAAAGGGAAACCCCAGGAAGTTGATAGTGGGGGATTCGGCGATCGTAATGCTGTTGAAAGTCAATGGGAGATGGTTAGATTCTCTCTTGTTGGAGAAGGTCATTGCCTGGCACTTGTGTGGCGCGAATGTTACTGGCCACTTATCAGCCCAAGCCTAGATATTGTCCAGGTCTTGCTGCATTTCCACACGAACAGCTTCAGTCTCTGAGGAGGCATGAATGGTGCTGAATTTTGCAATCATCAGCGAACATCCCCACGTCTGATCTTATGATTGAAGGAATGTCACTGATGAAGTAATGAAGAAGGTTGGGCTGAGGATACTACCCTGAGGAACTCCAGCAGTGATGTCCTGGAGCTGAGATGATTGACCTCCAACAATCACAACCATCTTCCTTTGTGCTAGGTATGATTCCAACCAGTGGACAATTTTCCTCCTGATTCCCATTGACTCCAGTTTTACTGTGGCTCCTTGATGCCATACTCAGTCAACTGCTACCTTGATGTCAAGGGCAGGCACTCTCACGTCACCTCTTGAGTTCAGCTCTATTGTCCTTGTTTGACCCAATGCTGTAATGACGTCAGGAGCTGAATGGTCCTGGCGGAATCCAACTGAGCGTCACTGAGCAGGTTATTGTTAAACAAGTGCTGCTTGATAGCACTGTCGATGACACCTTCCATCATTATACTGATGATTGAGAGTGGACTGATGAGGCAGCAATTGGCTGGGTTGGAATTGTCCTGCTGTTTGTGTACAGGACATACCTGGGCAATTTTCCACATTGCCAGTGTTGTAGCTGTCCTGGAACAGCTTGGCTAGAGGTGCAGCAAGTTCTGGAGCACAGGTCTTTCGTACCATTGCCAGAATATTGCCCGGGCCCGTAGCCTTTGCTGTATCCAGTGCCTTCATTCATTCCTTGATATCACCCGGAGTGAATTGAATTGGCTGAAGACTGGCATCTGTGATGCTGGGGACTTCAGAAGGAGGCCGATATGGATAATCTACTCGCTACATCTGGTTGAATATTGTTGCAAATTCTTCATCCTTGTCTTTTGCACTGATGTGCTGGGCTCCCCCATCATTGAGGATGGGCTTATTTGTGGAGCCACCTCCTCCTCTTGATTGTTTAATTGTCCACCACCATTCATCATTGGACGTGTCAGCGTGTAGAACTGATCCGTTGGTTGTGGGATCACTTAGCCCTGTCTATTACATGTTGTTTCTGCTGTTTGGAATGCACTTAGTCCTGTGTTGTAGCTTCATGAGGCTGACGCCTCATTTCAAGGTATGCCTGGTGCTGCTCTTGGCATGCCCTCCTGCACTCTTCATTGAATTAGGGCTGGTCCCCAGCTTGTTGGTCATGTTAGAGTGGGGGAATATGCCGGGCCATGAGGTGACAGATTGCGGTTGAGTACAATTCTGCCACTGCTGATGGTCCACAGCACTTCATAGATGCCCAGTTACGCATTGCTAGATCTGTTCAAAATCTATCCCATTTAGCACAGTGGTAGTGGCACACGGCACGATAGAGGGTATCCTCAATGTGAAGACGGGACTTCATCTTCACAAGGACTGTGCGGTGGTCACTCCTACCAACACTGTCATGGACAGATGCATCTGCGGCAGGCAGATTGGCGAGGATGAGGTCAAGTATATGTTTCACTCTTGTTAGTTCCCTCACAACCTACTGCAGACCCATTCGAGCAGCTATGTCCTTTAGGACTCGGCCAGCATGGTCAATAGTGGTGCTACCGAGCCACTCTTGGTGATGGACATTGACGTCCCCCAGCCAAACTACATTCTGCGCCCTGTTCCCCTTTCAGTGCTCCCTCCAAGTGGTGTTCAACATCGAGGAGTACTGACTCATCAGCTGAGGGGCTGGGGGGCGCGGGGAGGGGCAGGTGGCATGTGGTAATCAGCAGGAGGTTTCCTTGCTCATGTTTGACCTGATGCCATGAGTTAGCCCAAACATTAGTTACACCGTTCTGCCAAATCAGTCAGACTGTTGCCCTGTACATGACAGTGAGAATCATTCTCAGCGCTCAGAACTCCCAGAAAAAGTAAAGTGGAAAAATGTCATTCCATAACCCAAAGGCTCTTTTCAGAGCCACCCACAGTCTCTGTGAAAGGACTAGTTACTGTCAGGAGGGAGTCAGAGATGGAGTTATTGCAACAGTGGATTGATCAGTTTCACATCTGATGAAAGGTCACTGACCTGAAACGTTAACTCTGCTTCTCTCTCCACAGATGCTGCCAGCCCTGCTGAGTATTTCCAGCATTTCTTGTTTTCATTATAGCACATAGTTCCCGTTTCAAAGTTACAGAATTAACCGCAATAATGTACTCAGCGATTCAAGTTAAATATCAGCCCAATATTTACACATGTGATATGTTTATAAGTTTCAGTATTAATTCCCATAGTGCATCCTGACATATACATTAGATATAACATAACATCAGAAATAGGAGCAGGAGTAGGCCATTCGGCACCTCAAGCCTGCCCCATCATTCAGTAAGATCATGGCTGATCTGCCCCAGACCTCAACTCCTCTTTCATGCCAGCTCTTCCGAGCCCTCAACTCTCCAATATTTCAAAAATCTATCTACCTCCTCTTTAAATACTTTCAGTGATCTAGTCTCCACAACTGTCTGGGGTAGAGAAGTCCAGACATTCACTACCCTCTGAGAGAAGAAATTCCTTTGCATCTCAGTTTTAAATGAGTGTCCCCTTATTCTTTAACTATGTCACCTAGTTTGAGATTCCCTCACTTGTGGAAACATCTTCTCAACATCTACCCCGTTAATAAAAACAAGAAATGCTGGAAATACTCAGCAGGTCTGGCAGCATCTGTGGAGAGAGAAGCAGAGTTAACGTTTCAGGTCAGAGACCCTTCTTCACCCTGTTAAGCCCCCTCAGAATCTTGTACGTTTCAATAAGATCACCCCTCATTCTTCTAAACTCTAATGAATAACCTGTTTAGCCGTTCTTGATAAGTCAACCCCTTCATCCCAGGAATCAGCTGAGTAAATCTCTTTTGAATTGCCTCCAATGCCAGTATATCCTTTCTTATGTCTAAATCTCAAGTGCGATATCAGATTGAGAGAATCTGAAAGATAGTATAACCTGAGATACAAATTGAGATTTCAGTTTAAAACTCCCCCGGATTGTGAAACTGAAAGATACAATGGCAATTTAATTTGTATAGACTGTGCTTTGGATCACATTCCAGCCCTCATACAGTATCAGACTGGAAGATACTGTAGCAATTCCATTAGTGCAGACTCAGCTCTACATTACAGAGCAGGGAACATATTTAAACAACCGGGAACACTTTTACACAAGACGGATCATATTTACACAACTGAGAAGATCTTTACCCAACAGGGAACCATTTTACACAATAACAGAGAACATCTTTACACAACAGTGAATATAGTTACACAACAGAGAACATATTACACAGCAGGAAATATATTTAAAAGAACACAGAGGACATATTTACACAACAGAGAACATGATTACATAAATCATTGGTCTTTCACTGTCTCTTGCTGGTTTGCTCAGTACCTTTCTCTGTCTGTTCCTTTCTGGATCCTGATAACCTCTTCCTGGTTTTCTGTGTGTCTTTCTCTGCCTACCTCATTTTCGGTGCTGTTACTCAGTGTCCTTCGGTGTCATCAGGTGGCAGGACCGTATCTCCAACACAGAAGTCCTCGAGGCGGCCAACATCCCCAGCATATACACCCTACTAAGCCAGCGGCGCCTGAGATGGCTTGGCCATGTGAGCCGCATGGAAGATGGCAGGATCCCCAAGGATACATTGTACAGCGAGATCGTCACTGGTACCACACCCACCGGCCGTCCATGGCTCCGCTTTAAAGACGTCTGCAAACACGACATGAAGTCCTGTGACATTGATCACAAGTCGTGGGAGTCAGTTTCCAGCGATTGCCGGAGCTGGCGGGCAACCATAAAGGCGAGGCTAAAGTATGGTGAGTCGAAGAGACTTAGTAGTTGGGAGGAAAAAAGACAGAAGCGCAAGGAGAGAACCAACTGTATAACAGCCCCGGCAAACAATTTTATCTGCAGCACCTGTGGAAGAGTCTGTCACTCTGGAATTGGCCTTTATCGCCACTCCAGGTACTGCTTCACAAACCACTGACCACCACCAGGCGCTTACCCATTGTCTCTCGAGACAAGGAGGCCAAAGATTGTGTTATTG
The DNA here is from genome assembly GCF_036365525.1 of Heterodontus francisci. Taxonomy (NCBI): domain Eukaryota; kingdom Metazoa; phylum Chordata; class Chondrichthyes; order Heterodontiformes; family Heterodontidae; genus Heterodontus; species Heterodontus francisci. Next base: position 270,006 of record NW_027140402.1, read on the forward strand.
CGCAGTGAGGGTGAGTTCGACAGCACGTGTTGCTGAGTCCACGATTCTTGAGCAATCCGACTGCAATCCTATTCTTCTAAAAACATTGGGGAAATGAACATATTTCACGAACAAGCAGCTAAAATATAAAGTAACAGTTAGCACAGTGGCGCAGCGGAAGCGTGCTGGGTCCACAACCCAAAGGTCGATTGATCGAAATCATTCTCTGCTATTTATGTTTGATAGTAACACAAACATTTCACTTTCAAAACATGCAGTATTTACCCATAACAACAAGATGCTTCCTGAGGCACTCTATTGCAATCAGCTTTTTCCTTCCAGTGAACACATCAATCAGCAACAACTCACTTTTGCTTACACGAACACAAGCTGCACATGCTGCAAACACGGACCAGCCGAGTCTCTCCCACTTTGTCAACGCCTTCCTGCAGAGCCTCCTTTCCACCACCAGATGGTGATGTTGGCCACAATAAAACCAGGGCAAATGGTCACAGTGAGAAGACGGTCAGGAACAGAAAATAAAACAGGAACAGGGAAAACCTTTACACAACAGCAGGGTACTTCTTTACACAACAGAACACATATTTACACACCAGGAAATACCTTTAGACACCAGGGAGAATGCAATCATGCAAATGCCTTGTTTCTCCATCTCAGTCTCGTTGTCTATCCCTCTCTCTGTCCCTCACTTTTGCTTCCTCACAGTCCACTGGTTTTCTGAGTGTTTTTCTCTCTGTCCCGTTTTCGATGGTGTTACTCAGCGTCCTTGTAACATTGTGTAGCCAGGCTGAGCCTCCCAACACCTGTGTTGCTGTAATAAAAACAGAAAATGCTGGAAATGCTCAGTAGGTCTGGCAGCATCTGTGGAGAAAGAAACAGTTAACAGTTCAGGTTTGTTTCGTTAGCTCACATTAACTTTGTTTCTTTCTCCACAGATGCCGACAAACTGCTGACTATTTCAAGCATTTTCTGTTTATGTTTCAGATTTCCAGCATCCGCAGTATTTTGCATTTGTACGTGTGTTGCTATATCTGGGACTGTTTGAGTGCAATGCTATTGCTTCATAAACAGCGTTGAAACAAACACTTACCTCGCGAACACACAGCACCAATACACAGCTGGATATCAACAGCAGCCTGCAGCAGAGGGCGCAGTGGAAGTTTATCAACACAAATAATTCACCAACACAATATTTACTGCGATCCTCAATCACACCACGCTTCATTTTAACACGTTTTACTCTTCATTTACATCGACTTCTTGCTTCCAATAAACACTTCAATTTGGAACACAGCTTCTAAATCACCTTTATTCACAAACCCAAACACACGCTACAAATGCTGCAAACACACACCAGCCCAGACTTTCCTCTTTCTGTCAACCCATTCCTGCATCACTGCCTCTCCACCAACAGTTGTCGCTAGAATCATACAATCAGAGAATGGTTACAGCACAGAAGGAGGCCGTTCAGCCTGTCGAACCCGTGCTGGCTCTCTGCCAGAGCAACTCACCTCGTCTCACTCCCCAGTCAGTTCAATTTTGGTGGTGGGAAAACTTCTCGAAAGAATAATTCGGGACAAAATTAATAGTCCCATGGACAAATGTGGGTTAATTCAAGAAAGCCAGCATGGATTTCTTAAGGGAAAATCATGTTTAACTGTCCTGCTGGAGTTTTTTGATGAGGTAACAGAGAGGGTTGATGAGGGCACTGCTGTTGATGAGGTCCACATGGACTTTCAAAAGTAATAAAAACAAGAAATGCTGGAATCACTCAGCAGGTCTTGCAGCATCTGTGGAAAGAGGAGCAGAGTTAACGTTTCGGGTCAGTGACCCTTCATCGGAACTGGCCCGAAACGTTAACTCTTCTTCTCTTCCACAGATGCTGCCAGACCTGCTGAGTATTTCCAGCACTTTTGTTTATATTTCAGATTTCTAGCATCTACAGTATTTTGCTTTTATTGACTTTCAAAAGGAGTTTGATACGGTGCAACACAACAGACTTGTGAGCAAAGTTATAACTCATGGAATAAAAGGGACAGTAGTAACATGGATATGGAATAGGCTGAGTTACCGGAAACAAAGAGTCGTGATCAATGGATGTTCTTCGGTATGAGGAAGGTTTGCAGTGGAGTTCCCCAGGAGTCAGTGTTGGGACTCTTGCCTTTCCTGATATATATTAATGACCTAGACCTTGGTGTCCAGGACAGAATTTCAAAGTTTATGGATGATACGAAAATTGGAAGCATTGTGAACTGTAAGGATGATAGTGTAGAACTTCAAAAGGACATAGACAAGTTGGAGGAATGGGAGGACAGATGACAGGTGAAGCTCAATGCAAAGAATTGTGAATTGATTCATTTTGGTAGGAAGAACATGGAGAGACAATATAGAATAAAGGGTACAATTCTAAAGGGGGTGCAGGAGAAGTGGGACCTGGGGGTATAAGTTTTTGAAGGTGATCGGATTAGTTGATAGAGCACTTAATAAAGCATTCAGTATCCTCGGCTTTAGTGATAGAGGCACAGAGTACAAGAACAAGGAGGTCATGTTGAACTTGTATAATACACTAGCCTCAGCTGAAGTACTGCATCCAGTTCTGGGCGCACACTTCAGGAAAGATGTGAAGGCATTGGAGAGATTATGGAAAAGATTCATGAGAATGGTTCTAGGGATGAGGAACTTCAGTTATGAAGATCGATTGGAAAATTTAGGACTGTTTTCCTTGGAGAATAGAAGGCTAAAAGGAGATTTCATAGTGGTATTCAAAATGATGAGGGGTGTGGACAGAGTGGATGGGGAGAAACAGTTCCCACTTGTGAAAGGATCGAGAACGAGAGGGCACAGATTTAAAGTAATTGGTAAAAGAAGCAAAAGTAAGATGAGGAAAACTTTTTCAAACAGCGAGTGGTTACAGTATGAACTGCCTGAGAATGTGATGGAGGCAGGTTCATTTGAAGAATTCAAAGGTGAATTAGACTGATATCTGAAAAGGAAGAATGTGCAGGATTACGGGGACAAGACGGGGGAAGTGACATGAGGTGAATTGCTCATTTGGAGAGTCAGTGCAGACACGATGGGCCAAATGGCCTCCTTCTGTGCAGTAACAATTCTGTGATTCCAATGTTCAAGTTTTTTATATATATGGTGGTCGTGACACTGACCTTTGTGGACATCACTGTCCACCATCTTCCATTCTGAAAAACAACCAAATATCACAACTCACTTTTTTTGATATTTCATCCATTTTTTAATCCAAGCAGATACTGACCCTCCTATTCCAGGAACCTCAATTTTGTTACCCAGCCTTTTATGTGGTAGTTTGTCAAACGCTTTCTTAAAATCCATATAGACAACATCCATTGCTTTCCCTTCATCAACCTTTTTTGTTACTTCATCAAAAAAATCAGTTATTTATTAATAGATGCAGCACTGAAACAGGCCCGTCGGCCCATTAAGTCTGTGCCGACCAACAACCACCCATTTATACTAATCCTACATTAATCCCATATTCCCTATCACATCCCCACCATTCCTCTACCACCTACCGACACGAGGGGCAATTCACAATGGCCAATTTACCTATCAATCTGCAAGTCTTTGGCTGTGGGAGGAAACTGGAGCACCTGGCGGAAACCCACGCAGTCACAGGGAGAACTCAAACTGCGCACAGACATTACCCAGAACTGAACACGGGTCGCTGGAGCTGTGAGGCTGCGGTACTAACCACACTTTGTCCAAAATGACCGTGACAAGACTCTAACCTACAATCTTCTGATAACTTTGTTAAATACTTCGAAGTCAGACGCCTTACCCATTAGGCCACACAGCCATCAGTAAAGAGGTAAAAAGGTGCTGAACCTCTCAGTTTTCGGTCTACCCAAAACAAGTTCAAGCCCTGAATAATGAACAGAAAGCCTCATTAGTTCTGTGAATAATACAATGATTTAATAGACAAAGTTTTGAAACATTCCTGCCCATAAATCTTGGTAACAGAGAGTGTGTGGATCTCCTGGCTCAGAATGTTTAATGGATACAGTCCTCAGATCCGACAAGGAACCCCTGAGCATCCACATCGAAGACAGTGTGGATGAGGAAATGTAAGAGCCGGGAGCTGAAACTCAGGGGTGGCCGAGCTCTCCTGTCATTGAGCTTGTGTGTCTGCTCTGCTCGCCGCACTTCCGGCTCTACTTTGTTTCCAATGAAAAGATGAAAAGGGCCGTTCGGTTTTCCTCTCACTGACAGCGTGTTGCACTCGGGTTAATATAACCCGGGACTTTTGCTGCTGAAATGAATTCTGCAAGGTCCCAGCAAACACACCGGCTCCCTCCTTTCTACCCTCTTTCTATCGGATTGCTTTTCCAGGAGGGGCTCAATAATAACAAACCTTCTGTAGGAAATGACCGCAAATTGAGCATCTAAATGGGGCAAGTGGGCAGCTTTCTGCGTTCTAGGTTCCCCCTACCCCGCCCCTCCCTCCCTCCAGTCCAAGCCCCTGTTCACTTACTTTGTTGGGACTTTGATGAGGGTGAAATGGGGAAAGTTCCCATTGACGTTTGAATGCTGAATTGCTGCAGAGATCTGCGCACGCGCGATGTAGCCCCGTCCCCAGTGGGACGTCACAATGAGGAGTGGAGCGCATGCGCAGCCTTTCCCCAACCCAGTCTGTGAGGCCATTCACTCAATCAGGGGAAGATGCTTTAAATCAATGGCTAATGGAGACTTCACGGACCCGGGGAAAGGGAACAAACAGCATCTGCTTCCAGCAGCCACTGCTTGGTGAGTGTGTCCGCAGATGTGCTCAGAGATTAGCATTGAGTGGCAGGAAGTTGACGGGGAGTCACGGAGTGTTTGTAACAGACACTGTAGAGCAGGAGCTGCTCCCAGAATATGGAGTGAGCCGGGGACACGGGGAAGGGAGAGCTGATTCTCCGACACTGTCTGTCCAGGCTCAGGGAGACACAATGGGAAGAAATCACTATTGAAAATCACTGACAATTTCACCACCCAAAGGAGAGGGAATTTTCCTGCTTTTACTTCCACACTCTCACTGTTTGTTGGATCGTGAACAGTGGGGGAAAAATAGCCGCAAAATAACGATGTGGACAGTTAGACAACGAGCATTCAGTGCAGACAGCAGGTGAGAAGTGTGAAAGGCGCATTTTAAATAGTGGCTGCTTGTTTTCCGTTGAAATAGAAATGTGACTGTGTCAAGGTCACTGCTCTATCGGACAGTCCCAGTCATTGAGAAGTGCAGGGCTTGTGTTGTTTCTGAATGTCACAAACTTGTTGTAAAACCACTGCAAACACCTGGTAAACAGAAGCTGAATGCTGCAATACTGCAGTGGAATCAGACACTGACACTGTTTGTGTTCCTGGTTTTCATTTTGTGATTGTTCATAATGATTATTACTGAGACGGTTACATTGATCGCTTTTGTATCTTCTACCTCACCAGTTTTTTTTCATTCCTGCAGGAAAATACACGAAGGAACCTGAATGGATGTGGTGATTCTTGGCCAAAGGGAAAAATGCAGTGATCTCGTTCCAACACACAGTCGGTACAGGATCACTCCCAAAGCACAGAGGTTCTGCCAACTCATCAGTTCCACTGGAACAAACAAAAGAAGTAGTCAGGCAGACACTGATTCCAAAGTCGAGAGACACATTTTCAATCCAACAGTCGAACAACAACAGGACAGACAGAAGTTGTTTCCATTTCACTCCAATTCAGTACAGCTGACAGGTTGATACATCAATCACAGTCCAAAAACAAACCAACTATCAGATCTCAATAAACTCTGTCACCATGGTCACATTTTAAATATAAAATCTGAAATAGAACAGATAAAATTTACCTGATTGAAAGGTACAGAATGAATGCAAGGAGGCTTCAAGGGGATTTGGACAGGCTAAGTGAATGGGCAAGAACATGGCAGATGGAAGATAATGTAAACAAGTGTGAAGTGATCCACTTTTGTCGAATAAACAGAAAGACAGAGTATTTCATAAATGGTGAGATGTTGGGAAGTGTCGATGCCCAAAGGGACCTGGTGTCCTTGTTCATGAGACACTAAAAGCTAGTATGCAGGTGCAAAAAGCAATTAAGAAGGCAAATGGTATGTTGGCTTCATTGAAAGGGGATTTGAGTACATGAGTAAAGATGTATTGCTTCAATTGTATAAAGTCTAGATGAGACTGCACCTGGAGTATTCTGTACAATTTTGGTTTCCTTATCTAAGGAAGGATAGACTTGTCAGAGAGGGAGTGCAACAGAGATTCACCAGACTAATCCCCTGGGATGGTGGGATTGTCTTATGATGAGAGACTGCAGAAACTAGGCCTAAATTCTCTAGATTTTCGAAGAATGAGAGGTTATCTCATTGAAACAGACAAAGTTCTGACAGGGTGTGACAGGGTAGATATGGATAGGAGGTTTCCTCTGTCTAGTGAGTGTAGAACAAGGGTACACAGTCTCAGAATAAGGACAGGCCATTTGAGACTGAGATGAGCAGGAATTTCTTTACTCAGAGGGTGAGAAATCTGTGGAATTCTTTATCCCAGAGGGTTGTGGAAGATCAATCATTGAACATATTCAAGACAGAAATCGATAGATTTCTAAATACTAACAAGATCAAGGAATATGGAGATAGCAGGGAAAAATGGCGTAGAAGTAGATGATTAGCCACGATCTGTTTGAAAGTTGGAGCAGGCTCGATGGGCTGAATAGCTTAATGCCCCTATTTGCTATGATCCTATGAATCCCAATAATGTACATCAGAACTTTAGACCAAGTTATGCATTACATACCAGTTCAAAAATCCCACAGAGATTAAGACTGAAAGATACAGTATCAATTCCATTACTGCAAAATGAAGGACTTGGAGCTTGCAGACCAGCCCATGTATAGGATTGAAAGTTATATTTTCATTCACAATCGTTTTCACAGAGCTGAATATTGAACACCTATCCAAAACTTGTCCAGGACTTCCAAATAAAACCTACAACTGTAAAATACAGTTAATCCATATTTTAAATTAAATACAAGGCGAACAAATATTGATACATTAAGAGAGCGGGAAACAGTGAGAGCAGAGTGGAGCATAAAGAGCCCAGGAGACAGAGGGAGCAAGAGTTCACTCGGAGAGCAGGGAACAGCGAGAGCAGGCATCAAAAAAGGCAAAGGAATGCACATTTAATGGGAGAACACTGAACGGTGTAGAGGAAGTGAGGGATATTGGAGTGAATGTCCACAGATTCCTGAAGTAGCAGCACAGGCCAATAAGGTGGTTCAGCAGTTATATGGAATCCTTTCCTTCATTAGCTGCGGTATAGAATATAAGGGTGACCTGGTATCCATGTCAACAAGTCAAGAGGAAGAGGGCGGCTTATGTTAGGATGATACGTGAAGGCTCAGTTAGGGCGCTTGAGAGTTACAAGCTAGCCAGGAAGGATCTAAAGGGAGGGCTAAGAAGAGCAAGGAGAGGACACGAGAAGTCATTGGCGGACAGGTTCAAAGAAAACCCTGAGGCTTTCTATAGGTATATCAGGAATAACAGAATGATAAGAGTTAGAACAGGGCCAAACAAGGATAGTAGTGGGAAGTTGTGTGTGGAATCAGAGGAGATAGGTGAAGCGTTAAATGAATATTTTTCGTCAGTATTTACAGTAGAGAAAGAAAATGTTGCCGAGGAGATTACTGAGATACAGCCAACTAGGCTAGATGGGATTGAGATTCACAAGGAGGAGGTGTTAGCAATTTTGGAAAGAGTGAAAATAGATAAGTCCCCTGGGCCAGATGGGATATATCCTAGGATTCTCTGGGAAGCCAGGGAGGAGATTGCAGAGCCGTTGTTGTTGATCTTTATGTCGTCATTGTTGACAGGAGTAGTGCCAGAGGACTGGAGGATAGCAAATGTTGTCCCCTTGTTCAAGAAGGGGAGTAGAGACAGCCCTGGTAATTATAGACCTGTAACACACATATGGTGTGTTAGCTTTTATTAGTAGGGGGATCGAGTTTCGGAGCCACGAGGTCATGATGCAGCTGTACAAAACTCTTAAGAGACCGCACCTTGAGTATTGCGTGCAGTTCTGGTCACCGCATTATAGGAAGGATGTGGAAGCTTTGGAAAGGGTGCAGAGGAGATTTATTAGGATGTTGCCTGGTATGGAAGGAAGGTCTTCCGAAGAAAGGCTGAGGGACTTTGAGTTGTTTTCGTTAGAGAGAAGGAGGAGGAGAGGTGACTTAATAGAGACATACAAGATAATCAGAGGGTTAGATAGGGTGGATAGTGAGAGTCTTTTTCCTCGGATGATGAATGCAAACACGAGGGGACATAGCTTTAAGTTGAGGGGTGAACGATATAGGACAGATGTCAGAGGTAGTTTCTTTACTCAGAGAGTAGTAGGGGCGTGGACCGCCCTGCCTGCAACAGTAGTAGACTCGCCAACTTTAAGGGCATTTAAGTGGTCATTGGATAGACATATGGATGAAAATGGAATAGTATAGGTCAGATGGTCGGCGCAACATTGAGGGCCGAAGGGCCTGTACTGCGCTGTAATGTTCTAATGTTCTAAAAAAAAGTCACTGACAGCTAACATGCAGATGCAGCAAGCAATTAGGAAGACTAATAGTATGTTAGCCTTTATCGCAAGAGGATTTGAGTACAGGAGTAGTGAATTCTTGCTTCAATTGTATAGAACCATGGTTAGACTGCACTTGGAGTAATGTGTGTAATTTTTGTCCCCTTACCTTAGGAAGGATATTATTGCCATAGATGGAGTGCAACAAAGGTTCATCAGACTTGTTCCTGGGATGGTGGGACTGTCCTATGAAGAGAGATTGGGGAAACTGGGGCTGTATTCTCGGGAGTTTTGAAGAATGAGAAGTAATCTCATTGAAACCTGCAAAATATTCAAAGGACAGTCAGGGTAGATGTTTCCCCTGGTTGGGGAGTCGAGAACCAGGGGACGCAATTTCAAAATAAGGGGGAAGCCACTTTGGACAGAGATAAGGAGAAACGTTGTTACTCAGAGGGTTGTGAATCTTTGGAATCCTGTGCCCAGAGGGCTGTGGAAGCTCAGTCATTGAGTATGTTTAAAGCAGAGATTGACAGATTTCTAAATACAAATGACATATGGGAATATGAGGAAAGTGTGGGGAAAAGGGCATTGAAGTGGATGATCAGCCATGATCATATTGAATGGTGGGGCAGGCTCGATGGGCTGAATAACCGACTCCTGCTCCTATGTTTCTATGTTCCTAACTCCACATTACCGATGAAACACAGCCTCAGGCCGACTTGTCGAGTGGTGCAAACAGATATCACTGCTTCTGATCTTAACCAGAACAGAGAGTGAGATGTAACATTGATCATCAAACAGACTGTGAGAGAAGAGAACAGAATAAAACACATGCAGAGACACTGTGGAATAACAAATCGACTTGATTGGAATGTTGAATTTTGATTGGAATGGATAAAACAGCAGATTAAATTGGGACAGAAAAGAGAAACTGATGGAAAGAAGGAAGAAAAGAAAGGATGGAACTGTTCAGTTTTTTCCCTGGTCCATCAAAGCTGGATTAAAAAAAGATGCAAATAACAGAGAATGTCACCAAAGAGGGTGATTAAATGCTGCCGAAGCCTTCGATCGAAGGATGCCCCAACAGATCACCTGTTTAACTGTCTCCTCACTGGTGGATTTCAATCAGTGAGCAATATTATTCTCTACTTTTCTTAAATGAACCCAGAACTGTCACTTGGAATTAATATCGGTGATCCAACTCCTGAATAATAAAATTGTGAGTTTCTCGATATTTTCTGGACACATTTCCTGCTGAAAGAACTAAGAACTCTTTTCGAATTTACACAATACTATATACACACTCAACAAGCCTCCTAAGCTAGCTTCCTTGGTGCTGCTCTCTCTTCTCCCAAAACTCATCCCATGTGACTGTTACATCATCACTCTGACAGTAGGAGGGGTTAATCCCACTGTCTTCAGCATTAACCCTTTACATCATTATACTACACTGTCTGTCCAAAAAAATCGGTGGAGGGAACTTGATTTATCAAAACACCAACAGCTGCACGTTGAAAATCAACTCAACCCATCAGAGAGAGAGAGAGAGACTGTCAGAAAACTTCCTGCATCCAGTCCTGACCCTGTCACACTCAGCAGCTTCTCACCCAGACCCCACTCTCATCAACACTGAACATTTTTACTGAGACCCTTCAAATACTGTTTATCAAAGACCGAAAAGGTCAAAGTTCACACAGTTGTATTAAATAGGCAGCATTTGCTGACAACGCAACCACTAGGTGGCACAATTCGCTTTCCCCCCCTCCTTCGCACCTGCCGCTTCCACCCCCCACAGCTGCAATGACACCACCCTGCGCATGTGCCACTTAATCCTGGCAAGATGTAGCTGTGCCTTTGCGCAGCTTGGCACACTCCGATGATGTCAGCGGGCCGCTCCGTTGACAGGAATCACATTGTGTCAGCAGTGCCCGCATTCCATGAAAGAATGAAAAAGAGATTTGCAACATTGGTAGCAGGGTGAGTGACTTCAGTTATGTGGAGAGATTGGAGAAGCTGGGGTTGTTCTCCTTACAGCAGAGAAAGTTCAGAAGAGATTTGACACATTTGTTCAAAGTCATGAAGTTTTTCAATAGTTTAAATAGGGAGAAACTGTTTCCAGTGGTAAAAGGGTCAGTAAGCAGAGGACACAGATATCAGGTGATTGGCAGAAGAACCAGAGGTGACATGAAGAACCATTTTTTACACAGCAATGTGTTGTGATAAAGAAAGAAAATATTTGCATTTAAAAAGCAACTTTCAAGACCACTGGATATATCAAAGCACTTTGTAAACAATGAAATACTTTTGAAGTGTAATCACTGTTGTAATGTCAGAAATGCAGCAGCTAATACCCACAAACAGCAATGTGATAATGACCAACTGATCTGATTGAGGGGCAAATAGTAATCATAACATCAAGTATGGCACAGTGGTGCAGTGGTCAGCACGACAACATCACAACAACAGGGACCCAGGTTCAATTCTGGGTACTGCCTGTATGGAGTTTGCAAGTTCTTGCTGTGACTGTGTGGCTTTTTGCCGGGTGCTCCGGTTTCCTCCCACTGCCAAAGCCTTGCAAGTGATAGGTAAATTGGCTGTTGTAAATTGCCCCTCGTGTAGGCAGGGAACATGGGATTACTGCAGGATGAGTATAAGTGGGTGGTTGTTGGTTGGCTCAGATTCGGTGGGCTGAAGGGCCTGTTTCAGTGCTGTAACTCGAAATAAAAATAAAATACTTGCTCTTCACTTGTTTGAAATTGCAGCATGGGATCCTTTACATTCACCCAAACATGCAGAGCAGGTCTTGGTTTAACATCACACCTGAAAGGCAGCACCTTCAACACCCTCAGTGCTGCACTGGAGTGCCAGCTGTGAAATCTGAACCCAGAAGCTTGTGATTTCGAGGTGAGTGTGACCAACTGAGCCACACCTTTTACCTGAGTCTCAATCCTTCCACCAACAGTTTCTCTCCATCGGGTCTATCACGACCCCTCATGATTGTGAACACCTCTGTCAAATCTCCTCTCCAAGGAGAACAATCCCAGCTTCTCCAATCGATCCACATAACTGAAATCCTAACTACACGTTGCAGAAAAGAATTTTTCCTTAAGTTCCTTCTGGTTTTGTGAGTCACCTTAACTCTGTAACTTTCGTTATGGACCGTTCAGCAGTTAGAAACAGTTCTTCAGTATTTACTCCACCTCAAACCTTCAAGGAAGCTCTGTAAAGTAACTGAAAATCAAGTTGTCAGAAGTGGGATTTAAACACATGCATCCAGTGAAAGCTGCAACCTGAACAGAGAAGCTGAAACCTCTCAGTTACCTCAACTGTTCAGACCTTTTTGACCTCGTCATCACTTCTGTAATTTGAAAGGTTCACTCAGTTCAGGAACTTGTTCAATGTTGCTGGAATGCTCAGTGATTGGGATATAACTCCCCCGGGTTTTCCTGAGCTTGTTCTCGGTGTTTGGGGATGTTTGTCCTGGGCCGTGAAATCTTGCATCCCTGTCATGGACATTAACCCACTGATTGAATCTGTATTCACTGCTTTCCGCTGGTGCTGGGTAATTGCAGAGAGTGGGGCCGGAATGTTGCTGCTTGTCCCGGCCTCACTCACTCTGGGAAAGAGTGAATAATTGATGCGTCTGTTTCTGTATCTGAAATGTGACTTAGATCTGCTGTTATTAACCGAGGCAGCGCTGCAGAAGGATACGTTAATAATCTCTCACTAATCAACTGTAAACAGTCAGAATGTGTAACTTTGAGCAGCGCTTTCTGCACCGTCAGGGCTGGAAAGTTGAGGGAGGGAGAGACACTGTCAGTATCTGAGTGTACACAGCACTGTTCAGAGAAAGAGTCAATATACCGGGCTGAGACACAGTGCATCTTTTCACATTTAGTCACGATAATATCCACAGTCAGGAGCTGAAAAGGATGAAAACCGAATAGCAAGAGCAAAAATAAGAAAACTAAGCAATTATAGATTAGCTGATAAGCTTTCGCTGTGTTACCTGGTAGTCTACTGTTTTCTATTCAATGTTCTCTCCACTGTTGCCAGGGAATGATTTCTTCTCAAGGGCTGAATATTAACAAAAGTTCTTCGAATTTAAAATCTTTTAAAATTAATTCAATGGAGCTAATGGGGAAAAGTCAAATAACTGCACCAATTATAGGAGAGCTGGTTGGTGATGACGTGGATGTGTCTGCAGTGTGCAGGACCAGACTGTTTCTATAGATTCACAATGAATGTTCCACCCTTTATTTGTAACAGTAAAACTGATCGTGGACAATGGCTATTCTGGTTGCAGCAACTTGAAGAGTTAACTCATTCACAACCCTGCTTCAGGGTAATCTAGAAAGCACAACACCCAGCTCTGTCAGTTAGTGTGCTTGTTTGTTAAGCTACAATTTTTTGGTTCAAGCACATAAAAGGATGAGGCTTCATTAACTTAAACTCGTCTACATCTGCTGTATTACTCTTGCTGTTGATTCTTCAAAGATAAGGTTAATCAAGTCTTCCCTTGTGAAATCCATACTGGCATTGTTTTATTATATTTTCATTTTCATAGGTATTTTCTACTTCAGGGGATTACAGGATATTGTCATTTTTTAATTGATTTTATTTTTATTTATTGCATTTATTTCCCATCCCTAATTCCCTCGAGAAGGTGGTGGTGAGCTGCCTTCTTGAACAACTGCAGTCGATGTGGTGCTGTCAGGAAGGGAGTTCCAGGATTTTGACCCAGCAACATTGAAGGAACAGTGATATCGTTCCAATTCCAGATGGTGTGTGGCTTAGAGGGGAACTTTCATGTGGTGGTTTTCCCATGCATCTGCTGCCCTTGTCCTTATCGGTGATGGAAGTCATGGGTTTGGAAGGTGCTATCTAAGGAGGCTTGCTGCCTTGCTGCAGTGCACATTGTGGATGGTACACGCTGCTACCACAGTGCATCGGTGATGGAGAGAGTGAATATTGTGAATGATGTGCCAGTCAAGTGGGCTGCTTTGTCCTGGATGACGTCGAGCTTCTTTAGTGTTGTTGGAGCTGCACCTATCCAGGCAATGGAGAGTATTCCATCACACTCCTGACATGTGCCTTGTAGATAGGGGACAGGCTTTGGGGAGTCAGAAGGTGAATTACTCTCAGCAGTATTCCTAGTGTCTGACCTGCTCTTGTCGCCATGATATTTATATGGCTACTGCAGTTCAGTTTCTGGTCAATGGTGATCCCCAGAAAGTTGATAGTGGGGGATTCAGCAATTGGAATGCTGTTGAATGTCAAGAGGAGAGGGTTCGGTTCTCTCTTGTTACAGATGGTCATTGCATGGCACTTGTGTGACTCGAATGTTAAATATCCTTATTGTAGGGTACTGTATTGTACTGTACAGTGACTACACTTGGAAAGTCCTTCATTGGCTGTAAAAGGCTTTACAAAGTCCTGTGGTGGTGAAATGCATGTGTTGCTTTTTCCATTGTTATTTTGATCAAAAGATAGGTTTCGTGAGCACAAAGTTTAAATCAATGTTTGTTCAAATAATGTAAAATCATCTATATTCTCGCACTTTACTTAATAATCTACATCTTCCTATCCTAACAGAGTACAATGTTTTTGACCCTGAAATTGATTCCACAATCTCAGTCCCTCAGACAATTTCAGCCCAGTTCTGATGAAAGGTCACAGATCTGAAACGTTACCTCTGTTTCTCTCTCCACAGATGCTGCCAGACCTGCTGAGTATTTCCAGCATTTTCTGATTTATTTTAGATTTCCAGTATCTGCAGTATTTTGCTTCTGTTTTACTTGGAAAGGTAAAACTGACCCACCTGCCTACAGCGCACAGTGGGGTCTCCCATGAAATGATTCTGTGTAACGTTGATGTAATGAATACAGACTCTGAGCACAGAGCTTCCTGTGGGGAATTGGGGATGTGAAAACCAGCAGACTCTGCAGAAATTTCCACTGGGAGCACAAATTCGCAAAATCTACCTTTTATATATCGATTCATTTTGATTGTCCTTCTGGAAAATTATTTTGAAACAATTTAAACATCAACACACAGCTCCATGACTGGGTCAATTATGAGATCATCCTCTGACAGGTCATGTGACAGCTGGAGCCACAAGACATCAGAACCAGATATGTGACTGAATTAAAACCCGGAATTCTGTCACAATGGCTTTTCAAATGAAGCTGTTGCTGTTTGAAAACACAGCAATTAAACTTTCTGCCTGACCATGAGGGGAGCAAGGGAGAAATGTACAAAACTCAATCCTTCAACAAAATAGTTCAAAAACCATGAATATAGAAATCATGTGAGGATTCATATGCAGTAGAGAAACAAGCAGAATACACAAAGTACAAAGGAGAGCTGAAAAGGGAAATGAGATCAGCAAGAGAGTGTGTGAGAAAAGATTTGCAGGTCACATAACTGGGAACACTGAAGTCTTTTACCAACATATGGACAGTCAATGAAAGGGTGGATCAATTAGGAGATCATGTGGAGGCAGAGGGCGTGACGGAGGCACTAATAAAGTGCATTTCATCTGTCACAAAACAAGCAGATTGTACAAATGTCACAGTAAAGGAGGAGGTTGTGGAGAAATTGGACGGGATAAAAAGAGATAAAGAGGAGATACTTGCAAAGTTAGCAGTGCTCACAATAGAAAAGTCGCCTAGTCTGAATGGGCTGCATCCTGGGTTGCTGAGGGAAGTAAGGGTGGAAATAGCGGAGACTTGAGCCACAATCTTTCAATCCTCCTTGAATATGGGAATGATGCTAGAGGACTGGAAGACGCAGGTAAGCTTGGGTAGTTCGATCTCAGTTTAACTTGACCATTTTTATAATGTATCCATTGCAATGACTAACAAGGTCAAGGAAACCATTTTATAATTAAGACATGACCAAAAGAGCCATTTTGTGTTCAGTACTAACGTTTATATCCTGTATAATTAATGAGTAGCTACCCATCATGAAACAGATGATTGTAAAAGTAATGAACCTTGATTGAGTTATAATTAATGAATCAATATTATTTTAGAGAGAATGGTTTTTCATTTAAAGTTAGTTGAATCGAATTACTGTGAGTTTCTGTGTCTTTGTGGGAAAGGGCAGTTTCAGCTAAATGTATTCAAACAATGGACCTTTCTAGGACCCCTGATAAAACCCATGGTATGTTACATCGTGACATTCAAGAGTCTCGATTTCATGAATAGGAAACTTACTTCGGATCAGATTGGGAGACAGTGTGAAACCACTCCATTGTACTCATGTCTGAGATTCTGAGGACAGGTGACTGTTAGTGGAAGACATCATTAAGAACTAATTAAATGTACCCAGCAACAGCTCGGACAAATTATTATTTTAAAAAGTGGTGTGATAGCCATCCAGGGGTTAAAAGTAGGGACCATGTAAGGTTTCAGTGAGGAGGAACACTAGAAGATCTCGGGAGTAAAAGCTCAGATCATCAACCAAGTTCTCCAGCTGATGAGGGATCTAGGCTGGACAAAGAGGACCGTGACAGTCTGAGACCAAGCTCGATCAGTCCACACACCTGTTAGAGCTGTAAATTTATATTGGCAAGTTTGTTAAATATAATTTTACTTTCAATTATTAAGTACTATATAACACTAAATAAAAGTTCTGGACTTATTAATCAAGTAACCTGTTGCTTTAATTGGTTAAAGTCATGCCCAAAGTGTTTGTCCACAATAGACTTTCCAGAACTAAAATATGTCTGCAAGGATTATTCATTTTACAGCTCTGTTTAAAAAGAGAGATAAACCCAGGAATTACAGACCAATTAGTCTAATGTCAGTGGTGGGGAAACGTTTAGAGAGAATTATTTAGGAGAAAATTAACTGTCACTTGGTAGAACATAGGCTAATAAATGACAGCCAGTAAAGATTGGTTAACAGAAGATTGTGTCTGAAGTAATTAATGAATTAATTTCTTTGATGAAGTTTCACAGACAGTTGACCAGGGTTGTGAGGTTGATGGTGTGTGTCTGCACTTCAAAATTGTGTTTGAAAAAGTACCATAAAATCGACTGGTTAACAAAATTCGAGCAGATGGGATTAAAGGGACAGTGGCAGCGTGGATACAAAATTGGCTGAGGGACAGAAAGCATAAAGTAGGGTGTATGCTTGTTTTTCAGCATGGAGGGACTAACACAATAATGTCACTGTTGTTGTAGTGTATGCAGTGTCTGATCCTGACCTGTCCTCGGGAGGGGGCAGTGTGTGATATTCTTGTGCGTGTCATGCAGGCCCACTGACGTGTGGTTCCATCCTGATGCGAAGAAACAGAGCCCCATCCATGGGCAAAATGTCTCACTTCCCTGTGGGTGTCTTGAGAGAGAAGAAGGCTTTGGGAGTAAACCTGGACAGTAAATCCGGAATGGAGTCCCGGAGGCGGTTACCTGTTACTGATCAGGTAGTTTATCAGCATCTCCTGCAGCACAGCTGGTACAAAACAGTACTGTTTTTTTCCTTTCCTTTGGACAATACTAGCAATGCAAAGAGGGGGTCCTTATGCTCAGGGTCTTCATACTATTTTCCCAGGCCTGTGCCCTGGAGAGGCCACTCCAGCTTTGTGGTTAAACATTAGCGCAACACGGGAAGAAACAGTTACCGATTCTCAGCTCTCACTCAACTGGTGTAGAGTATGAGCACCAGGTGTTACTTCTGACAGTGGGAGAGATCATCGCGTCTCAATGGATAACTACCACCTACTCCAAGCTGTGCAGCCCCCAGTCAGTTAGGTGCTGTCGTGCCACTACCTGCTTGCTTCAATGGGTGCTTGCAGCTTAGAGAGTCATCTCTCAACAGACGGATTGATAATCTACGCACCAGGCAAGACAAACTCAACAAAGAAGACACCAGTCCTTCGCATCACAAGCTGGAATGTGAGGACCATGTGTCCTGGCCTTACTGACAACCTTCTGCAGGTTGATGACACACACAAGACAACTGTGATCGACAAGGAACTCACAACGCTCAATGTGGACATTACTGTGCTGCAAGAAACTAGACTCACTCAAAGTGGATCCCTCAAAGAGAAACACTACACTTTCTTCTGGCAGGGGAAAGCCCAAGAGGCAACTCGTGAGCATGGAGTGGGTTTCACAGTAAAAAAAAAGCGTTACTTGCAATGAGTGAACCACCCACAGTAGGCTCAGAGAGACTTCTTACTCTTCACTTGTCAACAAGAGCAGGCCCAGTTAATCTCATGTGCATCTATGTCCCGACACTCACCTCCACCCCAGATGTCAAGGATCAATTCTATGTGACACTTGACACTGCCATAAGTAGAATTCCCAGCACTGAGGGACTGTATATTCTCGGGGATTTCAACGTAAGCTTGGGTACTGACAACAGTACCAATGAGCATAGAGCACCAGGGAATTGGCAAGATGAGCAAAAATGGACAGAGGTTGCTGGAGCGATGCTGTGACCATGGCCTCTGTGTGACGACCAGCTATTCCAGTTTGAGCTGTGTTACAAGGTGTCCTGGAGACGTCTGAGATCACGCCACTGGCACCTGCTAGACCTTATCATCACCTGACGTACCACCATCAGCAGTATCCTCATCACACGCAGCTAACACAGCGCAGACTGTGACACTCACCACTCCCTGGTGTGCAGCAAGGTCAGGCTTCAGCCAAGGAAGCTTCACTCATCCAAGAAGAAAGGTCGTCCTCGGAGCAACACTTGCCGAACCACTGATCCAGAGAGGACCCAGGAGTTCCTCAACATCCTAGATCAGGCTCTTTCAGAAAACGCCCAAGGCCTCAGTGCGGTGTCAAAGTGGAATCATCTGCACACCACAATCTATAACTCTGCACTCACTGTGTATGGGAAAAGAGATGGGAGGAATGCTGAATGGTTTGAGGCTTATTGGACTGAAATGGAGTCAGTAACTGCAACTAACAGGAGAGCCCTCATGAACTACAAACCAGTCCACAGCAAATAACATCTCGATGCTCTCAGAGCTGCCAGAAACAAGTCTCTGCAAACTGCTCGGCACTGCACCAATCAATACTGGTTCAAACTCTGCAACAGCATACAATCTGCCGCTGAATCTGGGGGATGCTAGAGGGACATATCAAGGAATTCAACGCACCAAGGTTCCTTAGACAGCACCTTCCATACCCGCAACCTCTACCAACTAGAAGGACAAAGGCAGCAAATTCATAGGACATCACCACCTGCAAGTTCCCCTCCAAGCCACACACTATCGTGACTTGGAACTATATCACCTTTCCTTCACTGTCTCTGGGTCAAACTCCTGGAACTCCCTTCCTAACAGCACTGTGGGTGCACCTACCTCACATGGACTGCAGCGGTTCAGGAAGGCAGCTCACCACCACATTCTCAAGGGAAATGAGGGATGGGCAATAAATGCTGGCTTAGCCAGTGATGACCACATCACATGAATGAATTTAAAAAATTCTGAAAGCAACGGGCCCAGCAGCAACTAAATCAGCACCTTTGAAGACAAAGACAGGGACGATCATCACTGAACCGAACAAGCAGATGGAAAGGTAAGTGGAGCATTACCTTGAACTCTACATAACGGAGAACATTGTCATTGAAGTAGATCTCAGCGCCATTCCAGACTTCCCTATCGTGCAGGAGCTGGACAGTGAGCCTACTATAATCGAGCTCAACAAGGCCATTGGCCACCTTGCCAGTGGTAAAGCTCTGGAAATTTTGGTATTCAACCTGGAATCATCAAAAGTGGAAAAGCAGCTCCACTGCAGCATCTCCATGAACTCCTGTGTCTCTGTGTCTCTGTTGGAAGGAGAGATCTGCGCCTCTAAACATGCGTGATGCAAACATTGTCACCTTGTACAAATATATAGGGGATCACAGTGACTGCAGCAATTACCGAGGCATCTCTTTGCTAAGAATTGTGGGGAAGGTCTATGCACGCATTGCTCTGACCAGATTGCAGACCCTGGCATCACACATCCATCTTGAGTCTCCGTGCAGCTTCAGAGCTGGTAGATCAACAGTCGACATGATTTTTTCACTTCAGCAGTTACAGGAGAAGTACTGTGCACAGTACAGACCACTCTACATTGTCTTTATAGACATCACCAAGGCCTTTGATCTTGTCAGCAGAGACGGACTCTTCAAACTGCTGTGGAACACAGGCTGCCCTCCTGAACTCTTGGGCGTCATCTCTTCCTTCCACGAGAGCATGCACAGTTCCATCAGTTGCAATGGAGCAACATCAGACACTTTCAAGATCAGCAGTGGGGTAAAATGGGACTGCGTCCTTGTGCCAACTCTCTTCAGAACATAGGAGGAGGCAGTTTAACCCGTCGAGCCTGCTCTGTCATTCAATTAGATCCTTGCTGATCATCTACCTCAACACCACTTTCCCGCGCTCTACCCATATCCCTTGATGTCATGAGTATCAAGATTTCTATCAATTTCTGTCCTGAACATGCTCAATGATTGAACTTCCACAGACCCCTGAGGTAGAGAATTCCAAAGATTCACCACCCTCTGAGTGAAGAAATTCCACCCTACCTCAGTTTTAAATGGCCTTTTAAATGAAACTTTAAGGAATACAAGCCCAGTTTCCTCATAAGACAATCCCACCATCCCAGGGATTAGTCTGGTGACCCTCCATTGCACTCCCTCTGTGGCAGGAATATCCTTCCTTAAATAAGGAAACCATACTCCAGCACAGTCTCACAAAGGCTCTATACAATTGCAGCAAGACATCTTTACTCCTGCACTCAAGACGCTTTGTGTGAAGGCCAACATACCATTTGCCTTAATAATTGATTGCTGCATCTGCATGCGAGCTTTTAGTGAATCATGAACAAGGACTCCCAGGTCCCTTTGGACATCAACACTTCCCAACCTCTCACCATTTAAGAAATATTCTGTCTTTCTGTTTATTCTACCAAAGTGGATAACATCATACTTATTCACATTATATTCCATCTGCCATTTCATTCACTTATCCTGTCCAAGTCCCCTGGAAGCCTCCTTGTAACCTCCTCACAGCTCACATCCTTTACAATTGGCATATTCTTCTCCATGCTGCTATTTTACACTTTCAGTGACTCAGATGGGGGTGTCCACCTGCATGCCAGAGCTGATGACAAGCTGTTCATCTTGGCAAGACTGCGCGCCAAGACCAAAATGAGTCAGTTCCTCGTCTGTGAGTTGCTGTTTGCTGATGACGCTGTGCTGACATTCCACAATGAAGTTGACTTGCAGCAGCTTGTATATCGGTTCTCCCTGGCCTGCAAGGAGTTTGGACTGACGATCAGCATCAGGAAGATCAAAGTTATGGTCCAGGACATAGAGACTCCACTTTCCATCAACATCGACAGCCTCACTTTGGAGGTTGTCAACAGCTTCACAGACCTTCGATCAACAATCACCAGCAATCTGTCCCATGATGCTGAAATCAGCACCAGGATTGTCAATGCTGCAGCTGTCATGGCAAAGTTGAGAAGACGAGTATGAACCGACAGCAAACTGACCGAAAATACAAAGCTCCACATTTACCAGGTTTGTGTTCTCAGCACCCTCATTTATAGTAAAGAACCATCAACAACTTATGCAAGCCAAGAAAATCAGCTGAACAGCTTCCACCTCCACTGTCTCAGATGGATATTGGGCATCTCCTGGCAGGACAGAATACCGTATGTGGAAGTACACCAGCGTGCAGGGATCCACAGCATGTTTGCCCTTTTGAGTCAGTGGTGAATCTGTTGACTGGGTCATGTGTGCTGAATGGATGACGGTCGCATTGCCAAAGACATGCTCTATGATGAGCTTGCTATCAGCACGAGACCAACACGTCACCAACGTCTGTGATACCAAGACATCTGCAAGCGATATCTCAAGCTGACTGGGATTGGAATCGATGCATGGGAAGTCTTTCCTGCTGATTGGAATTCCTGGAGAAAGGCATTCAGGAAGACCATGGGAAAAGCAGAGGACAAAATAAATGACCAGATGGTGGGAAAGAGAGCCCAGAGGAAGGAAAAATTATCAGTCGACCTCGGACCAATGATATTCATCTGTACCAGCTGCGGAAGGGATTGTCACTCACGAGTCATCCTCTACAGCCACAACAAACGATGTTGAATACAGAAGTTGACATTCACCCCGGGCGTAGCCCATCATCTTCTGAGATGGCACAGTGGCGCAGTGGTTAGCATCACAGCTCCAGCGACCCGGGTTCAATTCTGGGTACTACCTGTGTGTAGTTCTCTCTATGTCTGCGCGGGTTTCCTCCGGGTTCTCCGGTTTCCTTCCACAAGCCAAAGACTTGCAGGTTGAGATGTTAATTGGCCATTATAAATTGCCCCTAGTATAGGTAGGTGGTAGTGAAATATAGGGACAGGTGGAGATGTGATAGGAATATGGGATTAGTGTAGGATTAGTATAAATGGGTGGTTGATGTTTGGCACAGACTCGGTGGGCCGAAGGGCCTGTTTCAGTGCTGTGTCTCTAAAACTAAAACGGAAGGATTACTATTCCAACTACAGCTACAACTACAAGAGTGAGTCAGAGGCTGGGAACTCTGCTGCAACTAACTCACCTCTTGTCTTGCGAAAGCCTGCCCACCATCTACAAGGCCTTCCTCTGATTTCAATTATACATACATTCGTAATCTGGCTCTTTTGATGAACGCACCTGCCTAATAAATAGGAGATCCTCGGTTCAACTCCCAGCAGAGCCTTATTTCACAATAGCAACATGCTTTGGAAGTTTCATTATCTACTTTGACATCTGTGTCTTGGGAACTTCAACTCAAAATTCAAATTACATGATGAATTTCAATCACAGGAAAAAACAGCCTTTGTGAAGGATGCGAGTTTGGATTGACGGTTCCTCCTTGTGGAGAATTTTAGTGCTGATACTTCAAAGGTAACTTCTTTGATAGAAATTTGTTCACAGTTGCATTCAACCTGGAAAACAGTTTCATATTAATCTCACTGAAGGAAAGTGTGACCGTGTTCTATGTTTCAGCGTGTTTGTGTCATGATGTGCTGCTTTTCACCGAGACTGGGACATGACGCAAGCGGGAGGGTTAACCTGAGGTTTGGAATATTTGTCAATCAGGAACAAGAAAAATCAAAGACAAGAAAACCTATGTCTCGTGGTTACCGAGAGACGTTGAGAAGATATTAAACTTTGTTGTATTTAATTGGCTGCATTTGCTGACAACGCAACTACGAGGTGGCACAGTACTTGCACATGTGTAAATGCAGCCTCTTCAACAGGAACGTCAGCATCTCAGGCAGCTGCCAGGATTGAATATGGCGCTGCTCAATTTATCGCGGGAAACCTGACATTAAGTTGGATGAAAGCCCAGTGATATGCTATGTCGTTATAGGATACTAACTGTAATCCTCTGATCCATTTAACATTCCGGTAATCCTATTAAATACAAAAGTAATTTTATGATTGAATTTCCATTGGAAGAAAGTGAACTAGCACCCCGATCGATGGAAAGGAAAATCGGGTAGAGGATAAAATGTGCTGCCAATTCGATATTGTGATTCGTTTATATAACAGACCAGGACTGATTTCACCCGCCCCCCCCCCCCACTGACTGCTCTCCCCACTCTGCAACTTGCTTTCTCCCCCTCCTCCCGGTGTCACCCCCGCGCTCTGGCTGCACGCTCTCCCCCCCCCACACCCCCAGCTCACCCTAGCCCAGCCCACAACTGCTAGCTCTGGCCATGACACTCGCTCCCACGTTTCATCAGTCACCAGGCACCACCTGTCGAAGCAGGAGGGCTGCAAGGTGTGACAGGGCAACGTAGGAGTGAGTGGCTGAGAGGAGGGAAGCGGCGCAGCCTGGAGTAAGCGGCCAGAGAGTGGGGTGCAAAGCGAGGAGCAACCAGCCCGGGGAGTGGGAGTGGGGGTGGGAGAGGTGGGGAGCAGTAAGGTCTGGAGCGAGCGGCTCGGAGGAGGAAGCGTCGACACCTGGAGTGAGTTGCCGAGGGGGGAGAGCTGCAGCTTCAAATTCTCCCATTCAGCCACGTCCGCCAGCCGAGCGCGGGTGGGTGTGGGTGGCTGGACAGCCGCAAATGCTTTATCGCGCATGCGCGAAGATAGATTTGTTGCGGAAATGCGATGACGTTGGCGCTGTGAAATGACATCATTCCGTTGACGCGCCACTGCGTTCTGGCAAGATGTCAGTCGGCCGGTACATTGTCAGGGATCACTGTACTTGTTCGGTCTTTTAAGTGCCCTCCTCTTTCTTTAGTTGCCTCTTACTCGAATGTATTGATGAAACATATATGGGTCCATTTTCATTTTGTTTGTCAATATTCTTCCACGCTCTGTCTTCGCCGCTGCTCCCAAATCCCTCCAGTTCAGTCAAAATACAATTTGTCAGAAATGGGATTCAAACCCACGCCTCCAGGAGAGACTGCAATCTGAACACAGCGCCTCAAATCGCTCATCCATCCTGACTGCTGCATGCAAGTAATAAATACTGAGGAAATTATCCAATCTTTGTGTAAGTATTTGCGAGATTGTGGAAATGTCTGGAAGAGGAAAGACCAGTGGGAAAGCTCGGTCCAAGGCCAAGTCTCGCTCCCCCCGGGCTGGACTGCAGTTCCCTGTGGGCCGTGTTCACAGGCTCCTGAGAAAGGGCAACTATGCTGAGCGTGAGTGCTGGAGCCCCGCTCTATCCAGCTGCTGTGTTCGAGCATCTGACCGCTGAAATCCTCGAGCTGGCCGGTAACGCGGCCTGGGACAAGGAGAAGACCCGCATCATCCCCAGACACATGCAGCTGGCCGTCCGCAACGACAAGGAGCTCAACAAGCTGCTGGGAGGGGTGACCATCGCTCAGGGTGGGGTGCTGCCTAATATCCAGGCCTTGCTGCTGCCCAAGAAAATCAGTGCTCCCAGAAAAAGTAAAGCGGCCAAAATAAATGTCATTTAATAACCCAAAGGCTCTTTTCAGAGCCACTCACAGTCTCTGTGAAAGAGCTGGTTACTGTCGGAGGGAGTCAGTGATGGAGTTATTGTAACAGTGGATTGACCTGTTTTTCATCTGTCCAAGTGTGTTTTCAGTTCCCTCTCTGGATTTTGCTCTGTTTTTCTGCTCAATATCTCCCCCTCCAGTTTAGTGAAGAACTGAACGACATGGTGCAGAATCAACAAGTCCCAGGAGCGGGGGTAAGATTGTGCTGAGCAGCAATGAGCGTCCAGTAATGCTGCTTTCTAAATTCCAGATCAGCTCGCAGCCCTACAGGCCTTTCGTATTTTAAATATCACAACAGAGCTGAGCGGGGGTGAGCGCAGCCTCAGCTGCACCGAGTCTCAAGGGCTCTCAGGACCCCAATCAGAGCCGCCAGTCCCGGCGGATGTGCAGCGAGGACCCCGGGGGGAGAGAAGGTGCACCATCAATGTAATGGTGCAGCACCTCCCCCATCCTAGCCGCTGCTTGTCAGTTTCTTCTCCCATTTATCTCAACATTAAGAAGATGCTTTTGCTCTGGACTGCACGGCTAATAATGTAAGACCCAACTTTATCTCTGAACGTGATTAATAGCAGCAACAACAGCAGAATCCAACCCCTGCAGTCACATGTGAACTCACTGATGTTGCAGCAGGTTGAATGACTGAGTGAATCCCTTCCCACACACAGGGCAGGGGAACGGTCTCTCCCCAGAGTGAGTGTGTTGGTGTTTCAGCAGATCATTACTGCTTTTAAAGCTCTTCTCACAGTCATGACATTGAAAAGGTCTCCGATCAGTGTGAGCAAATTGATGTTCCGTGAGTTTGGATGACTGAGTGAATCCCTTCCCATACACGGAGCAGGTGAATGGTCTCCCCCAGTGTGAACTCACTGGTGTTTCAGCAGGTTGACTCTGGCTGGTTTTTAGTTCCACACTCACTGGTTCCCATCTCTCCTCCCCTGAAGGTGCTGATTCTGTCTGTATGTACGTGCTCTCTCCCCCTCCTCCAACACTCTGATCCTCCCTGTCCAATGTAGTATCTCCCAGTTTTGGTGATGTGCTCTCCCTGACCCGTCTCCATTTCACCTTCTTATCCAAATTTGCCCTGACTGTCACTATTTCATAGAATCATACAGCACAGAAGGAGGCCGATCGGCCGATTGTGCCTGTGCTGAATCTGTGAAAAAATGATGCAATTAGTCCAACCCCCTGCCTATTTCCCCATAGTCCTGGAGAATTTCACTTTGAAATATTTGTCCAATTCCTTTATGAAAGTTATAATTGAATCTGTTTCCAGCACCCTGTCAGACAATTCAATCCAAATCCGAATCAGTTACTGGGTAAAAAGATCTCTCATCACCTCCCCTTGACATTTTTGGCCAATTATTTTCAATCTGTGTCCTCTGGTTACTGACCCCCAGGACAGTGGAAACTGTTTCTCCCTCTCGCCCCGATGAAAATCCTTCATGATTCTGAACACCTCGATTAAATCTTCCCTTAACCTTCTCGACTCTGAGGAGAACAATCCCAGCTTCACCAGCCTGTCCAGAGAACTGAAACCCATCATCTCTGGTATCATTCTCGTAAATCTCCTCTGAACTGTCTCAGAAGCTTTGATGTCCTTTCTAAAGCCTGGTGCCCAGAAATGGATACATTACTGTAGCCTGATCGAGCCAGCGACGCCCACATCCCACAAACGAATATAAAAACGCTCCCTGCCCAGTCCCCAATTCTAATCCATTTACAGACGCTCCCTGCCCAATCCCCAATTCTTATCCATTTACAGACGCTCCCTGCCCAATCCCCAATTCTTATCCATTTATAGACGCTCCCTGCCCAGTCCCCAATTCTTCTCCATTTACAGACGCTCCCTGCCCAGTCCCCAATTCTTCTCCATTTACAGACGCTGCCTGTCCAGTCCCGAACTCTTATCCATTTATAGACGCTCCCTCACCACTTGACCTTGCTGGCGGGCGGTTTCGGGAAGCCTCACAGGGAAAAGCTTCACCGCCGCCAACCGAAGGGACTATCGTTGCTTGTGGCCCTGAGGCCCTGCTCCAGCTGTGTGAGCCCACGACAGGAGTGGTCTCTCTGCACTTTGTAAATTTTCCGCTCCAGCCGCAGATCGTGCTCAGCCACTACCGCGCCTGCGCGCTCCGCTCCTTAACAGAGATAAGGTGAATTCTGGGGCGCGGAGCGTTCTGGGTACCACAACTGTCATTAATGCCAGTCTCTGACATAATAATCAGGTTTAATTTCCTACATTGCATTTCCTGGTATGTTATTGCGTGTTTTCCTTTGTACCTGTCAGTGCCTGGGAGGAGAGAGTCACCTTCACTTTGCAGCTGTGAATTCCTGGTTTGAGAATGTGGGTTTTTACTCTGAATGTTTCAGTTTTTGGTCTGTGACTGTTTGTTTCTGCTATTGCTATGTGAGTTTCACCACATATCGTTCAACAACTTGTATGTGAACATCAGTTTCTGATATCGAATCATAGAGTCAGACAGCACAGAAACAGGCCCTTCAGCCCATCGTGCCTCTGCTGTCCATCAAGCACCGAACTATTCTAATCCCATTTTCCAGTATTTGAACCGTAGCCTTGTCTGCTGTGGCATTTCAAGTGCTCATCTAAATACTTCTTAAATTTTGTGAGGTTTCCTGCCTCTACCACCTCTTCAGACAGTGCGTTCCAGATTTCAACAACACTTTGGGTAACATTTTTTCCTTCAAATCCCCTCTAAACCTCCTGCCCCTTACCTTAAATCCATGCCCCTGGTTATTGACCCCTGCGCTAAATGAAAATGTTTCTTCCGAACTAACCCATCAATGTCCCTCATAATTTTATATACCTCAATCTTATCTCCCCTCAGCCTTCTCTGCTCTTAGGAAAACAACCCTAGCCATTTCAGTATCTCTTCGTAACTGAAATGCTCCAGCCCAAGTAACATCCTGGTGAATCTCTTCGGCACCCTCTCCAGTGCAATCACAATCTTCCTATTGTGTGGTGCCCAGAACAGTACACAGTACTCACCTGTGGTCTAACTAGCATTTTAAACAGCTCTGTCATAACCTCCCTGCTCTTATATTCTATGCCTCCGACGATCTAAATCAGTCTGGAATCTAAGGTTTTCCTCCTCACTATTTAGGACTCCACCAATTTCCGTGTCATGTGTGAGAAAGGATTTGATTCTATCCCTATCAGTTTCTGTTGCATGCATGTGTTTTTAATCTGCACCTCCTCTAAGTGAGTGTGTTTTATTCTCTGTACTTGTCAGCCTTTTGTAGGTGAGTCTGTGTTTTGCATGTTATCCTCAGCCTTCGAAGTGTGAGCCTGGGCTTGTACCTAATTTTCTTTGTACCTTGCAGTATGGATATGGAAGAGAGGTTTTTACACATTAACTGCCAAATCCTGCAAAGTGATTTTCAGGGTTCACAGTATGTCAGTTTCTTGTCTAGGACTGTTGGTTTTACTCTGACCCTGGCATTTGCTCATTTGTTAGTGTGGGGTTGACACTGCACCTGTCAGTTTCTCATCTGCGGGTGTTGGTTTCACTTTGTACAGAATCATAGATCATAGAATATTTGCAGCACAAAAGGAGGGATTCAGCTCATCGTGCTTGTGCTGCCTCTCTGCACGAGCAGCTCAGCTCATGCCACATCCTCATGTATTCCATTAAAACCTGATTTTTTTTTCTCTTCAGATAATTATCATATATCCTTTTGAAAGCTATGGTTGAATCTTCCTCCGTCACACTCTCAGGCAGTACATATCAGATCTTAACCACCCGCTGCATGAAAAAAGGATTTTCCTCATGTTGCCTTTGGTTCTTTTCCCATTCACCTTAAATCAGTGTCCTCTGCTTACTCAGCCATGAGTAATATTTCCCATTGCTTTCTCAGCACT
The DNA here is from genome assembly GCF_036365525.1 of Heterodontus francisci. Classification (NCBI taxonomy): domain Eukaryota; kingdom Metazoa; phylum Chordata; class Chondrichthyes; order Heterodontiformes; family Heterodontidae; genus Heterodontus; species Heterodontus francisci. The sequence goes on from NW_027140402.1 coordinate 298,444, forward strand.
GATGGATTGTGAAGTGGGAGACAGCCAGAAGTCATACCGAGCCGCACTGACCCCCAGCTGAGAATGAAATGAGATAAAGTTCAATCTTTCACAGCGAGATGCTGCAGAGAGTTTCATTTCAAACTCTCCTTGTACGCTCTGCGAATGAAGCCTAAAAAATGGAAAAACCAAATGGCGCTCAAACTCACAACCCTGAAATTAAATGTCCCAATATCGACAGACTGAACTGTCACTTCTGCTCTACCTCTGTTTGGATGGATGCAACTGTATGCTCCAATGCAAGGGCAGCTTTCAAATCCTCCCATGGGTCCACATGTCAGACTGAGTTCCATGTTGTAGACTCAAGCAAAAGAAATCTGCTCAGTTCCAAAACTAGCAGCAAATTGAAGCTGATTATGATCAACATCATCAGAGGTCAGAACTACCTGGTGAAAGAAGACACTCTGAAGCAGGATCCACAATTATTCAAAGGCATCGACAAAGTAAAAAACAAGAAAATCGATGAGTCAATTCAAGCCAAACATAAACACAGAAGAATTCTGTTCCAGACCGGAACACAGTACAGTTGCATTTGGAGCTAGGTCTCAGTTAATGCTGGAATATGTCTCCCTGCCTGACCCTAACCCGACGGGTCCCGACGACATGTGTCGGGTTTGGGTCGCTCCTCCGGGTTCGGCATTTAGGGTCGGCATTGGGACTCGGGTCAGGCAGGGCTGGGTCAGACACACTCGAACACTCTAAACACATTGTGTTATAATTATGTTCGGGTAACAATGGAACCCGCAAATCTTTTGAAGTGTACTTCCTACTCTGCTTGGTATTTCAACTTACTGTGTACTATCAATAAACAGTTTTTGCATACATTGTAGCAGAACTCAGCCCCAGGCACATAATTATCCGGTTAGCCCTTTTTTGCCCTTTCCTGATTCTCGGGGTGTTGAAGGTCTTTTAATCTTTTAATCTTAATGAAATATTTACAATGTAATTAGTTGCTGCGCTGTTGTGTAATAAGATGTTTTTAATGAGTTCTATTTTACTTTGACACAAATTTAACCTTTTTATGTTTTGGTTTATCTCTTGGCTTTCCTTCGTGCTTTGTATTCATGGTGACAAAAGCAGTTGAACAGCTTGAATCTGCATTAATAACAACTTCGCCCTTTTCTTTAATTGCACAGTTTGCAAATGAATTGACTGCATCCCGTTAGGGGTTGGCAAGACTTCTCGTGCCTGTCTCAAAACATATTGTATTGAATAAAGATTGTAAAGTAAAGGAGGCTTGTAAGGTAAATTAAGAGATTTAAAGGGGAAAGACAATGAATTATGCTCTGAATTTGGAATATATTGAATTAATTGTCAGACTTGATAAATCGCTGCTTTTAGTTTAATGTTGCCTCAGTGTTTGTGGATAATTAAATAAATTATGAGGCATTTTTTATATGCAAAGCTGGGCATTAGTAGTTAATAGATGATATATAATTTTGAATACTTTTTAATTTCTTTATTAATTTGACACTGCTAAATACGAAGCAGTCTTAAATAAATTAGTTTTTTTTTTGTAAAATCTGAGTTACCAGATTAAAATATTAAATCAAGGGAGACATTTCAAAGATTACGGAACCAGTAATCCAGAGGCCTGGACTCAAGATCCAGTGACAGTCAGGACATCAAGGCGGGAAACACTCCGCACTAGTCTGCAGTGAGCGATTCCATCGAAGGTAGAGTATAATCTCTTTAATATAAGAATGTATATTTTATGATAATTAATCACTCAAGACCTTCCTGGTCTCTGCATCTCAGCTGCTCTCAGGATAAACTTGCAGCAAGTATTTCAATTTGTAAAGCAGGAGTCTAGGGAATGTATAATATTTTATTTTCTCACCTTCGGGCAATATTTTAATCAATACAGTGTGGGAAAACCTGTCTGGGCACAACTCCATTAGTTTCTCTTCAACCAGTGACCTAACAATCACTAACTTCTATTGTAACAATCCTCAGCTCATCACTTCTGGTACGTAGCTCTAATCTTAATGTGCATTTAAAAAACCTTTCAAGTCCAGTTTCAGTTTTTGTCGCTTCCCTGCACAAGCTTAAAAAGTGAAAAACGGAAGCAAGTTTAACTCAACATTCTTGTGGTCGGTTCGGGCAAGGGAAAAAATGAAAGGACTCGGGCCAGGTCAGATGTGGTGCTTTCAGGCATGGGTCGGGTTTCATTTGCAGGCCTTTAGTTTCTGCTGCAACTTTATATTCCCACTTGATGATCTGTATATTTTGTTCATTAAAACTTTGTCAATAAGGTCTTTGAAACCAGTTCCCCAGTCCTCAACATTCCGTCCTCTGGAAGGCTGAAAACAATCGATGACCTTAAACTAAAAATGGCAACAGAGAAGGGTTCATATGAGATTTGAATACAGGACTTCTCACACATTAATCGTTTATACACGGAAAGCGACAATCATACTCCTAGACCAACAAACCACTGTCGGCAACGTTTTTATTCACTCCTGTGTAATTTCACTGGCACCCACAGCCGATCATCAATTTTTTCCAGATCAAAGCAAATTCCGGCAAATGCTGAAATAAAAACAGAAAGTGCTGGAAATGTTCAGCAGCTCTGGCAGCATCTGTGGAGAGAGAGAGTTAACATTTCAGGGTTTTCACCTTTTGTTTGAGCTATCTTTTCTGACTGCATCTGTCCATCCAATCTCACTTTTTATTCTGTCTGCGTTCTAAGGGTGGTGCAGTGATAAGCACTGCAACCTCACAACTCCAATGACCCAGATTCAGTTCTGGGTACTGCCTTTTTGGAATTTGCAAGTTCTTCCTGTGAGCATGTGGGCTTCTACCACGTGCTCTGGTTTCCTCCCACAGCCAAAGACTTGCAGGTTGATAGACAAATTGACTGTTGTAAATTGGCCCGAGGGTAGGTGGTGGGGGAATTGTGGGGATGTGGTAGGTAATACAGGGTTAACATAGGATTAGTATAAATGGGTGGTTGATGGTCAGCACAGACTCAGTGTGCTGAAGGGCCTATTTCAGTGCTGTATCTCTCTGTAACCATTCACTATGGAAATACAATTTTTCATGAATTCATCATTTCTTTTATTAACAACAATTTTATATTTCCGGCCCTTGCTTCAGACACTACCACACGTGGAATCATGTCGCCATCTACCGAATCAAACCCCTTCACAATTTCCTCACATTGCACTCTTTCTTTCACCCTGACAGACTGTGGAGTTTCTGTTGCTTGATTGCAGTTCTTGCTTCCCAACAGTAGATGTCACCTCACTCCAATCGAATGCAGTTTGCAAATCTGAGAGAGACACAACAGGAGATAATTGTTCACATTATAGTGAATGTGTGGGATTTAGAAATACTAGGAGTGGAGACGAGTTATCATTGAATGTGTCAAACCAAACATATGTTATGATGTTGTGTTAAATCTGTCAGTCTGTTGTCTTGACTCTGAGAGTGACATGGACTCATCGACCCATTGGGTCATTTGTGGTATGGAAGGAGGCCATTTGCCCCATCGAGTCCAGGCTGGCTCTTCAGGGAGCGATCCAGTCAGTCCCACTCGTCTGTGCAATCACCTAGACCTGTAAATGTATTTCATTCAAGTGCCCATCCAAATTCCTTTTGGAACCAACGATTGTCTCCACTTTCACCACACTCGTGGGCAGTGAGTTACAGATCATTACCAATCACTGTGTTCTTCCGCACATTCCCCCTGCATCTTTTGCCCAAAACCTTCAATCTGTGTCCCCTAGTCCTTGTGCGAATAGTTAACGGGAACACTTTTTTCTTACCAACTTATCTAAAACTGTCATAGCCTTTTACACCTCCATCAATTCTCCGCTCAATCTCCTTTGATACAGGCAGAAAAAACCTTGCTTTTCTAACCTAACCCTGAAACTATAATCCTCCATCCCTGGAACCATTCTGGTAAATCTCCTCTGCATCCTCTGAAGAATCCTCACATCCTTCCTAAAGTGTGCTGAGCAGAACTGGACGCAACACTCCAATTGGGGCCTAAACAGAGTTCAGCATTACAACCCTGCTCTTGTACTCAATGTCTCTATTTATAAAGCCCAAGATCCCACATGCTTTACTAACTACACTCACAATATGTCTTGCCAACTTCAAAGATTGATGGACATGTACTCCAGGTCCCTCTATTCCAGCACACTCTTCAGAACTGTGCCATTGAGTATATATTGCCTCTCCCTATTCCTTCTGCTAAAATGTTTCACCTCACACTAGTCACTATTAAATTCCATCTGCCACCCGTCTGCCCATTCTACTAGTCGATAACTATCCTGTTTCAGGCAGTTCATATCATCCTCACTGTTTGCCACTCCTCCAAGTTTGGGGTCATCGGCATATTTTGAGATACTACTCTATATTCCAAGATCCAAAACATTAATCTGTAGCAGAAAAAGCAGTGGTTCCAGCACTGACCCTTGGGGAACACCACTGTCAACTATCCTCCAGTCTGACAAAGAACCATTTAATATGACTCACTGTTTTCTGTCCTTTAAACCAATTTCCTATTCAAATGGACACTGTTCCTTCCATACCACGAACCTCAGTTTTGTTAACCACACTTTTAAGTGGCACTTTGTAAAATGCTTTCGTAAAATCCATATAAACAACATCCATTGCATCCCCTTCATCAACTTACTCAGATAGTTTATCAAAAAATGCAGTTAGATTTGTCAAGCATGAACACCCATTTCTAAATCCATGCCCACTCTCCTTAATTAACTCAAACCTCTCCAAATGACTTGATATTTTTCCCTGACCTGTTGGTCTCGTGATGATAGAAAGCTCACCATAGAGCATGTATTTGGCCATGTGACTGTCATCCATTTGGCCCAGTCAACAGAGCCACCATTGACTCAAGATGGCAAACATGCTGCGGATCCCTGCACGCTGGTGTACTTCCGCATTCGGCACCCTGGCCTGCCAGGAGATGCCCAATATCCATCTGAGGCAGTGGAGGTGGAAGCTGTTTCGCCGCTTTTCTTGGCTTGTATAAGTTGTTGATGCTTCTCTACTATAAAGGAGGGTGCTGAGAACACAAGTCTGGTACACGTGGAGCTTTGTATTTTCGGTCAGTTGGCTGTCGGTTCACACTCGTCTTCTCAACTTTGACATGATAGCTGCAGCATTGGCAATCCTGGTGCTGATTCCAGCATCAAGGAACAGATTGCTGGTGATTGTTGATCCAAGGTATGTGAAGCTGTTGACAACCTGCAAAGTGAGGTTCTCGATGTTGATGGAAGGTGGAGTCTCTACATCCTGGCCCATAACTTTCATCTTCCTGATGCTGATCGTCAGTCCAAACTCCTTGCAGGCCTGGGAGAACGATATGCAAGCTGCTGTAAGTGAACTTCATCATGGGGTTTCAGCACAGCGTCATCAGCAAACAGCAACTCACGGACTAGGAATTTACCCACTTTGGTCTTGGTGCGCAGTCTTGCCAAGTAGAACAGCTTGTCGTCAGCTCGGATATACAGGTGGACACCCCCATCTGAGTCACTGAAAGTGTAAAATAGCAGCATGGAGAAGAATACACCAATTATAAAGGATGTGAAAACTAGACAGTTAGTAAATAATGATATGATTGGGCAGAGTCAGCAAAGATTTATGAAAAGGAAAGCAGATTTGAAAAGCCTGTTGAGGTTTTTGAGGATGTTAACTGTAGAACAGATAAAGGAGAAGCAGTGGATGTGGTGGATTTGGATTTTCCTTTGATAAGGTCCCACACAGGAGGTGAGTAAACAAAGTTAGAGCACATAGGATTGGGGATAATATACTGGTATGGAGTGAGAATTGGTTTACAGACCGAAAACAGAGAGCAGGAATAACGGGCCCTTCTCAGGATGGCAGGCTGTTGCTATTGGGGCACTGCAAGGATCAGTGTTGGAGCCACAGCTGTTAATAACCTAGATAAATGATTTGGATGTGGAGATTAAATGTAATATTTCCATGTTTGCAGATGACACAAAGCTAGGTGAAGTGTGAGTTGTGCGGAGCATGCAGAGAGGCTTCCAGGGGACCTGGAGCAGCTAAGCGAATGGGCAAGAACATGACAGATGGCATATAATGTGAATAAGTGTGAGGTTCTCCACTTTGGTAGAATAAACAGAAAGACAGAGTATTTCTTAAATGGCAAGAGGTTGGGAAGGGTTGATGTCCAAAGGGACCTGGTTGTCCTTGTTCCTGAGGCACTAAAAGTTCGCATGCAGGTGCAACAATCAATTAGGAAGGCAAATAGAATGTTGTACCCACACGAGGCGTCATGAGTACAGGAGTAAAGGTGTCTTGCTGCAATTGTATAGAGCCTTGGTAAGACTGCACTGGAGTATTGTGTGCAGTTTGGTTTCCTCATCTAAGGAAGGATATACTTGCCATAGAGGGAGTGAAAGAGAGGGTCACCAGACTAATCCCTGGGATGGTGGGATTGTTTATTGAGGAAACTGAGCCTGTATTCCCTAAAGTTTCGAAGAATGAGAGGTGATCTCATTGAAAATGACAAAATTCTTTCCGGGCATGAAGGTGTGGATGTAGACAGGATGTTTGCCCTGGTTGGTGAGTCTGTAACAAGGGGACATAGTCTCAGAATAAGGAGTAGGCCATTAAAAACGGAGATAGGGTGGAATTTCTTCACGCAGACGGTGGTGAATCATTGGAATTCTGTTCCGAAGAGAGCTGTGGCAGCCCAATCATTGAGCTTGTTCAAGACAGAAATTGATAGAAATCTTGATACGCATGACATCAAGAGATATGGATATAGCGCGGGAAATGGTCATTGAGGTAGATGATCAGCCATGATCGAATTGATTGGCAGAGCAGGCGCGACGGGCTGAATGGCCTACTACTATGTCCATCTGTTCCTCAGAGAGTTGGCACAAGCGCGCATTTCTGCTTTACCCCACTTCTGATCTTGATAGTGTCTGATGTTGCAGCATTGTAACCGATGTAACTGTGCATGTTCTCGTGGAAAGAAGAGAGGATGCCCAAGAGTTCAGGAGGGCAGCCTGTGTCCATCGCAGTTTGAAGAGTCCATCTCTGCTGACAAGTTCAAAGGCCTTGGTGATGCAAGTGCATTCATGCGTGTTTCTGCAGTTGGATTTCTAAATAATGATAGAAAAAATATTCAAAGGTTGTTAGTTCGAATCCCACCACAGTCGCATTTTGAACCAGAGACAGAGGAACACGACAAAACAGATCGCAACGAAGCGCACCAAGAGCATGAACTCGGAGACAGTGAGAAAGGAGCGGAGCGGGGGAATAAATATCGAGGAGTGACATCACAATGGAGAGTGAGAGCAGGGAAACAGAGAGCCGCTGCGATGAGTTTACTGGGTTTGGTTCTTGCTTTGGTGCAGTGGAAGGAGCTGTTTGGTGAGGATCTGGTAAGCTATGACATCACAGGCAAGCAGAGAGTTGATCGGTTCAGAACACAGAACATTGCAGCGCAGTACAGGCCCTTCAGCCCTCGATGTTGCGCAGACCTGTGAAACCATCTGACCGACACTATTCTATTTTCATCCATAGGTCTATCCAATGACCACTTAAATGCCCTTAAAGTTGGCGAGTCTACTACTGTTGCAGACAGGGCGTTCCACGCCTCTACTGCTCTCTGAGTAAAGAAACTACCTCTGACATCTGTTCTATATCTATCACCCCTCAACTTAAAGCTATGTCCCCTCGTGTTTGCCATCACCATCCGAGGAAAAATGCTCTCACTATCCAGCCTGTCCAACCCTCTGATTATCTTATATGCCTCTATTAAGTCACATCTTCTCCTCCTTCTCTCTAACGAAAACAACCTCAAGTCCCTCAGCCTTTCCTCGTAAGACCTTCCCTCCATACCAGGCAACATCCGAGTACATCTCCTCTGCACCTTTCCCAAAGCTTCCACATCCTTCCTATGATGCGGTGACCAGAACTGCACGCAATATTCCAGGTGTGGCCGCACCAGAGTTTTGTACAGCTGCAGCATGACCTCGTGGCTCCTAAACTCGATCCCCCTACTAATAAAAGCTAACACACCATATGCCTTCTTAACAGCTCTATTAACCTGGGTGGCAGCTTTCAGGGATTTATGTACCTGGACACAAAGATCTCTCTGCTCATCTACACTACCAAGAATCTTCCCATTAGCCCTGTATTCTGCAATCATGTTACTCCTTCCGAAGTGAATCACCTCACACTTTTCCGCATTAAACTCCATTTGTCATCTCTCAGCCCAGCTCTGCAGCCTATCTATGTCCCTCTGTAACCTACAACATCCTTCGGCACTATCCACAACTCCACCGACCTTCGTGTCATCCGCAAATTTACTAACCCACCCTTCTACACCCTCATCCAGGTCATTTATAAAAATGACAAACAGCAGTGGCCCCAAAACAGATCCTTGCGGTACACCACTAGAAACTATACTCCAGGATGAACATTTACCATCAACCACCACCCTCTGTCTTCTTTCAGCTAGCCAATTTCTGATCCAAAGCACTAATTCACCTTCAATCCCATACTTCTTTATTTTCTGCAATAGCCTACCGTGAGGAACTTTATCAAACGCCTTACTGAAATCCATATAGACCACATCCACGGCTTTACCCTCATCTTCCTGTCTGGTCACCTTGTCAAAAAATAAGGTTTGTGAGGCACGACCTACCCGTCACAAAACCGTGCTGACTATCTCTAATGAACTTATTCTTTTCAAGATGATTATAAATCCTATCTCTTATAACCTTTTCCAACATTTTACCCACAACCGATGTAAGGCTCACAGGTCTATAATTACCAGGGCTGTCTCTGCTCCCCTTCTTGAACAAGGTGACAACATTTGCGATCCTCCAGTCTTCTGGCACTATTCCTGTCGACAATGACGACATAAAAATCAAGGACAAAGGCTCTGAAATCTCCTCCCTGGCTTCCCAGAGAATCCTAGGATGAATCCCATCTGGCCCAGGGGACTTATCTATTTTCACACTTTCCAAAATTGCTAACACCTCCTCCTTGTGAACCTCAATCCCATCTAGCCTTGTATTCTGTATCTCAGTATTCTCCTCGACAACATTTTCTTTCTCCACTGTAAACACTGACGAAAAATATTCAATTAACACTTCCCCTATCTCCTCCGAATCCACACACAACTTCCCACTACTATCCTTGATTGGCCCTAACCTATCTCTAGTCATTCTTTTATTCCTGATATACCTATCGAAAGCCTTAGGGTTTTCTTTGATCCTATCCGCCAAAGACTTTTCGTGTCCTCTCCTTGCTATTCTTATCTCTCCCTTTAGATCATTCCTGGCTAGCTTGTAACTCTCAAGCCCCCTAACTGAGCCTTCACGTCTCATCCTAACATAAACCTTCTTCTTCCTTTTGACAAGCGCTTCAACTTCTTTAGTAAACCACGGCTCCCTCGCTCGACAACTTCCTCCCTGCCTGACAGGTACGTACTTATCAAGGACACGCAGTAGCTGCTCCTTGAATAAGCTCCAGATTTCGATTGTGCCCATCCCCTGCAGTTTGCTTCCCCATCCTATGCATCTACGTTTGGAAGAAGCTACCTGTTTGCTGAGTATCTGGTAAATGATTAAGGTCCATTTTAGTCCGAACGTTTAAAATAGTAAACAAACTAGTGGTAAGTTTAATAAAATAAATAACTTAATAAAATAATTAAGTAGTTAATTGAAACACATTAATGATGACAGGACAGGAGATGTGTCACAGCTGCAGCATGTGGGAGCTCCTGGATGCCAGTGTGATCGAGGGCAAACACGTCTGCAGTAAGTGGTTGCAGATCGAAGAGGGAGAAAAAAAGGAATGTAGTGCTAGTAGGGGACAGTATGTTAATTGGATTGACACTGTTCTCTGCAGCAAATAGCAAGAGTCCAGACGGCTGTGTTGCCTACCGTTGCCTGGATTCAGGACATCTGCTCAGGGCTGGAGAGAAACATACCATGGCAGGAGGAAGATCCAGTCGAGTGGAAAATTAAGATGGGCAGAGGTAGCCTCGATGAGGACTACATAGAATGGCTTTGGGATAATTTCTTGGAACAGTATTTTATGGAGCCAACCAGAGAGCAGGCGATACTAGACCTAGCATTGCGCAGCGGGCTCGGATTGATTAATGACCTCATAGTTAAGGTGCCACTAGGTAGTAGCGATCATTCAGTTTGATGGAGAGAAGAGTGGGTCCCAGACCAGTATTTGTAACTTAAATAAGGGCAATTATAAGGACATGAAAGTAGAGTGAACTAAAGTGAACTGGCAAATTAGGTTAAGGGATAGGTCAATAGAGATGCAGTGGCAGTCATTTAGGGGGATATTTCAGAATACACAGAATAGATACATTTCAACAAGAAAGTAAAATTCCAAAGTTGGGACTCACCATCCGTGGTTAACGAAAACAGTTAACGATACTATCAAACTTCAAGAAAAAGCCGACAATTGTGCAAAGATGGGAGGCAGGTCAGAGGAATGGACAGAATATAAAAAATAGCAAAAAATGACAAAAAGACTGATAAGGAAGGTGAAATTAGAGTACGAGAGAAAGCTCGTGAGAAATATAAAGACCGTTAGTAAGAGTTTTGATAGATATTTTAAAAAGAAAAGAGTTAAAAAGGTAAGAGTTGGTCCAATAGAAAGTGCGTCTGGGGAATTAATAATGGATAATTAAGAGATGGCAGATGAATTGAACAGATACTTTGGATCGGTCTTCACTATTGAGGATACAAATAACATCCCAGTATTAGTTGTAAGTCAAGAAATGGAAGGGAGGGAGGAACTCACGAAATTACAATCACCAGGGAAGTGGTAATGAACAAATTGTTGGAGCTGCGGGCTGACAAGTCGTCAGGTCCTGAAGTGGCTAGTGAGATTGTTGATGCGCTGGTTTTAATTTTCCAAAATTCCCCAGATTCGGGAATGTTCCATTAGATTGGAAAATAGCGAATGTAACTCATTTATTCAAAAAGGGAGGGAGACAGAAAGCAGGAAACGACAGGCCAGTTTGCTTTACATCTGTCTTAGGGAAAATGTTACGAGCTATTACTGAAGATGTGAGAGCAGGGCATTTAGAAAAAAATAAGTTAATCAGACAGAGTCAACATGGGTTTATGAAAGGGAAATTATGTTTAACCAATTTATTGGAGTTCTTTGAGGGAGTTACATGTGCTGTGGATAAAGGGGAACCAGTGGATGTATTGTACTTCAACTACCAGAAGGATAAGGTGCCATATCAAAGGTTATTGCAGTAAATAAAAGCTCATGGTGTCGGGGGTAACATATTGGCATGGATAGAAGATTGGCTAGCTAACAGGAAACAGAGAGTCAGGATAAATGGGTCATTTTCTGGTTGGCCTGAAGTAACGAGTGGTGTGTCACAGGTATCTGTGCTGGGGCCTCAACTTTTTGCAATTTATATAAATGACTTTGATGAAGGGACCGAAGGTATGGTTGCAAAATTTACTGATGACAAAGATATGTCATAAAGTAGGTTGTGAAGAGGACATAAGGCGGCTACAGAGGGATATAGGTCGGTTAAGTGAATGGGCAAAGACCTGGCAAATGGAGTATAATGGGGGAAAGTGGGAAATTGTCCACTTTGACAGGAAGAATAAAAAAGCATATTATCTAAATGGTGAAAGATTGCAGAGCTCTGAGATGCAGAGGGATCTTGGTGTTTTAGTGCATGAATCGCAAAAGGTTAGTGTGCAGGTCCAGCCCCTAATTAGGAAAGCTAACAGAATGTTATCATTTGTCGCTAGGGGAGTTGAACACAATAGTAGGGAGGTTGTGCTTCAGCTATACAAGGCATTGGTGCGACCACTTCTGCAGTACTGAGTACAGTACTGGTCTCCTTATTTACGGAAGGATGTAAATGCATTGTAGGTAGTACAGAGAAGGTTTACTGGACTAATACATGGAATGGGCGTGCTGTCGTACGAGGAAAGATTGGATAGGCTAGGCTTGTATCCGCTGGAGTTTAGAAGAGAAAAAGGCGACTTGATTGAAACATACAAGATTTTATGACAAGGTGACCAAACAGGTGGATGAGGGTAAAGCCGTGGATGTGGTCTATATGGATTTCAGTAAGGCGTTTGATAAAGTTCCCCACGGTAGGCTATTGCAGAAAATACAGAAGTATGGGATTGAAGGTGAATTAGTGCTTTGGATCAGAAATTGGCTAGCTGAAAGAAGACAGAGGGTGGTGGTTGATGGTAAATGTGCATACTGGAGTATAGTTTCTAGTGGTGTACCGCACGGATCTGTTTTGGGACCACTGCTGTTTGTCATTTTTATAAATGACCTGGATGAGGGTGTAGAAGGGTGGGTTAGTAAATTTGCGGATGACACGAAGGTCGGTGGAGTTGTGGATAGTGCCGAAGGATGTTGTAGGTTACAGAGGGACACAGATAGGCTGCAGAGCTGGGCTGATAGATGGCAAATGGAGTTTAATGCGGAAAAGTGTGATGTGATTCACTTCGGAAGGAGTAACAGGATTGCAGAATACAGGGCTAATGGGAAGATTCTTGGTAGTGTAGATGAGCAGAGAGATCTTTGTGTCCAGGTACATAAATCCCTGAAAGCTGCCACCCAGGTTAATAGAGCTGTTAAGAAGGCATATGGTGTGTTAGCTTTTATTAGTAGGGGGATCGAGTTTAGGAGCCACGAGGTCATGCTGCAGCTGTACAAAACTCTGGTGCGGCCACACCTGGAATATTGCGTGCAGTTCTGGTCACCGCATCATAGGAAGGATGTGGAAGCTTTGGGAAAGGTGCAGAGGAGATGTACTAGGATGTTGCCTGGTATGGAGGGAAGGTCTTACGAGGAAAGGCTGAGGGACTTGAGTTTGTTTTCGTTAGAAAGAAGGAGGAGAAGAGGTGACGTAATAGAGGCATATAAGATAATCAGAGGTTTGGACAGGGTGGATAGTGAGAGCATTTTTCCTCGGATGGTGATGGCAAACACGAGGGGACAAAGCTTTAAGTTGAGGGGTGATAGATATAGGACAGATGTCAGAGGTAGTTTCCTTACTCAGAGAGCAGTAGAGGTGTGGAACGCCCTGCCTGGAACAGTAGAAGACTCGCCAACTTTAAGGGCATTTAAGTGGTCATTGGATAGACATATGGATGAAAATGGAATAGTGTAGGTCAGATGGTTTCACAGGTCGGCACAACATCGAGGGCTGAAGGGCCTGCACTGCGCTGCAATGTTCGATGTTCTGAACCGATCAACTCCCTGCTTGCCTGTGATGTCATAGCTTACCAGATCCTCACCAAACAGCTCCTTCCACTGCACCAAAGCAAGAACCAAATCCTGTAAACTCACCGCAGCGGCTCTCTGTTTCCCTGCTCTCACTCTCCATTGTGACGTCACTCCTCGATATTTATTCCCCCGCTCCGCTCCTCTCTCACTGTCTCAGAGTTTGTGCTTTTGGTGCGCTTCGTTACCATCTGTTCTGTCGTGTTCCTCTGTCTCTGGTTCAAACTCTGACTCTGGTGGGATGTCTCCAGGACACCTTGTGGCACAGCCTGACCTGTAAGTAGCTTTTCATCACACAGAATCCATGGTGACAGCATAGCTCCAGCAACCTCTGCCCATTTTCGTTCATCTTGCCAATCGCTGGTGCACTATGCTCGTTGGCCAAGCTGCAGTCAGTACACAAGCTTGCGTTGAAGTCTCCTAGAAGATACAGTCCTTCGTTGCTGGGTATTCTACTGATGGCAGTGTCACATAGAATTGATCCTTGACATCTGGGGTGGAGGTGAGTGTCGGGGCATGGATGCACATGAGATTAACTGGGTCCGCGCTTGTTGACAAGTGAATCGTAAGAAGCCTTCTGTGGGTGATTCACTCATCGCAAGTAGCGTGTTTTTTCACTGTGAAACCCACTCCATGCTCACGAGTTGCCTCTTGGGCTTTCCCCTGCCAGAAGAAGGTGTAGTGTTTCTCTTTGAGGGATCCACTTTGAACAAGTCTAGTTTCTTGCAGCACAGCAATGTTCACATTGAGCCTTGTGAGTTCTTTGTCCATCACAGCTGTCTTGTGTGCGTCATCAACCTGCAGAATGTTGCCGGTCAGGCCAGGACACATGGTCCTCACATTCCAGCTTGTGATGCGAAGGACTGGTGTCTTCTTTGTTAAGTTTGTTTTTCTTGGTGCATAGATTATCAATCCGCCTGTTGAGAGATGACTCTCTAAGCTCCAAGCACCCATTGAAGCAAGCAGGTCGTGGCAGGACAGCAACTAATTGAGTGGGGGCTGTCCAGCTTTGAGTAGGTGGTAGTTATCCATTGAGACGTGATGATCTCACCCACTGTCAGAAGTACACCCCTGGTTCTCATACACTACACCAATTGAGTGAGAGCTTAAAAAGGGTAACTGTTTCTTCCCGTGTTGTGATAATGTTTAATGATGAAGCTGGAGTGTCCTGTCCAGGGCACAGGCCAGGGCAAATAGTATGGAGACCCTGTGCATCGGTTGCCCCCTCTCAGCATTGCTAGTATTGTCCAAAAGAAAGGGAAATTCAGGGACAGTTTCGTAACAGCTCTGTTGTCGGAGTTGCTGGAAAACTACCTGCGAAGTAACAGTTAACTGCCTCAAGGACTCCACCCCAGATTTATTGTCCAGGTTTACGCCTTAAGCCTTCTTCTCTCTCAAGGCATCCACAAGGAAGTGAGGCGATTTGCCCATAGCTGGGGCTCTGTTTCTTGGCCTCAGGATGGAACCACATGCCAGTCTGCCTGCATGACATGCACAAGGATATCACACACTGCCCCATCCCTGTGAAAGCTCAGAGCGATACCCTGAATATAATGCACCCCACAGGAACATGACAAACAGCCCCCTCCCTAGGACAGCTCAGAGTCAGACACTGCACACACTGCAACAACAGTGACATTACTGTATTAGTCCCTCCATTCTGAAAATCAAGCATTCACCCTACTTTATGCTTTCTGTCCCTCAGCCAATTTTGTATCCACGCTGCCACTGTCCCTTTAATCCCATCTGGTCGAATTTTTTTAACAAGTCTATTTTATGGTACTTTTTAAAACACAATTTTGAAGTCCAGACACACACCA